>NC_137469.1:57497131-57898009 GCF_964235325.1 Thermobia domestica
AAAAAG
This sequence comes from Thermobia domestica, assembly GCF_964235325.1. Taxonomy (NCBI): domain Eukaryota; kingdom Metazoa; phylum Arthropoda; class Insecta; order Zygentoma; family Lepismatidae; genus Thermobia; species Thermobia domestica. The sequence continues at coordinate 57,497,138 of NC_137469.1, forward strand.
TTACCGAAAAGTTTATCTACTTTTTAGTTTTTCAGAAAAGTTAAAAAGAATATGTGGTGTAATTGTCTGCAGAAAAGTTTCTGAAATACAGTTTAACAAAAGAGTTGGTAACAAAATATGTTAGTAAAAAAATTTTTAGTGCAAAATTTTATCTGTATAGTGTTGTAGCAATAAACATTCTTCATTTTTAGTTTATCCGAAGAAACAATATGTAGCATAATTTTCTCAAGAAAAGTTTCTGGAACTTCGTTTAACAAACAGTTTGTAACAAAATATGTAATAAAAATTTTTAGTGCAAAAAGTTAATGTTAACGTTGTAACAATAAACATTCTTCATTTTAGTTTATCCGAAGAAACAATATGTGGTGTAATTGTCTGCAAGAAAAGTTTCTGAAATACAGTTTATCAGAAAAAGTTTGTAACAAAATATGTTAATAAAAATTTTAGTGCAAAAAGTTTAATTGTTAACGTTGTAACAATAAACATTCTGCATTCTAGTTTATCAGAAACGTTAGAAACAATATGTGGTGTAATTTGTCTGCAAGAAAAGTTTCTGAAATACAGTTTATCAGAAAAAGTTTGTAACAAAATATGTCAATAAAAATTTTTAGCGCAAAATTTTATCTGTATAGTGTTGTAGCAATAAACATTCTGCATTCTAGTTTATCAGAAACGTTAGAAACAACATGTGGTGTAATTGTCTGCAAGAAAAGTTTCTGAAATACAGTTTCACAAAAGAGGTAGTAACATAATGTTAGTAAAACACTTTTAGTGGAAAAGTTAATGTTTAATGTTGTAACAATAAACATTCTGCATTCTAGTTTATCAGTAACGTTAGAAACAATATATGGTGTAAATTGTCTGCAAGAAAAGTTTTCTGGAACTTCGTTTAACAAAAGAGTTAGTAACATAATGTTAGTAAAACACTTTTAGTGGCAAAAGTTAATGTTTAATTTTGTAACAATAAACATTCTGCATTCTAGTTTATCAGTAAAGTTAGAAACAATATGTGGTGTAATTGTCTGCAAGAAAAGTTTCTGGAACTTCGTTTAACAAAACAGTTAGTGACAAAATATGTTAGTAAAAAAAATTAGTGCAAAATTTATTTGTATAGTATAGTAATACACTTTTAGTGTATCGTATCCACGAAACTTGTGAAATTTGGCGAGTAGCAACTTGAGAAATTTCACTTCGTGGATACGATACACTAAAAGTGTATTACTATACTATACAAATAAATTTTGCACTAATTTTTTTTACTAACATATTTTGTCACTAACTGTTTTGTTAAACGAAGTTCCAGAAACTTTTCTTGCAGACAATTACACCACATATTGTTTCTAACTTTACTGATAAACTAGAATGCAGAATGTTTATTGTTACAAAATTAAACATTAACTTTTGCACTAAAAGTGTTTTACTAACATTATGTTACTAACTCTTTTGTTAAACGAAGTTCCAGAAACTTTTCTTGCAGACAATTACACCATATATTGTTTCTAACGTTACTGATAAACTAGAATGCAGAATGTTTATTGTTACAACATTAAACATTAACTTTTCCACTAAAAGTGTTTTACTAACATTATGTTACTAACTCTTTTGTGAAACTGTATTTCAGAAACTTTTCTTGCAGACAATTACACCACATGTTGTTTCTAACGTTTCTGATAAACTAGAATGCAGAATGTTTATTGCTACAACACTATACAGATAAAATTTTGCGCTAAAAATTTTTATTGACATATTTTGTTACAAACTTTTTCTGATAAACTGTATTTCAGAAACTTTTCTTGCAGACAATTACACCACATATTGTTTCTAACGTTTCTGATAAACTAGAATGCAGAATGTTTATTGTTACAACGTTAACATTAACTTTTTGCACTAAAAATTTTTATTAACATATTTTGTTACAAACTTTTTCTGATAAACTGTATTTCAGAAACTTTTCTTGCAGACAATTACACCACATATTGTTTCTTCGGATAAACTAAAATGAAGAATGTTTATTGTTACAACGTTAACATTAACTTTTTGCACTAAAAATTTTTATTAACATATTTTGTTACAAACTGTTTTGTTAAACGAAGTTCCAGAAACTTTTCTTGAGAAAATTATGCTACATATTGTTTCTTCGGATAAACTAAAATGAAGAATGTTTATTGCTACAACACTATACAGATAAAATTTTGCACTAAAAATTTTTTTACTAACATATTTTGTTACCAACTCTTTTGTTAAACTGTATTTCAGAAACTTTTCTTGCAGACAATTACACCACATATTCTTTTTAACTTTTCTGAAAAACTAAAAGTAGATAAACTTTTCGGTAACTTTTTTTTTGTTATAACACTATACAAATGAATTTTGCACTAAAAAATGTTTTACTAACATTTCGTTACAAACCTTTATTTTTTTTGTTGTTAAACTAAATTCCAGAAACTTTTCTTGCAGAAAATTGACACTACATTTTTTTCTAACTTCTGAGAAACTAAAATGTAGAAACGTTTTGGTTACAATATACATTAACTTTTGCACTAAAAAATTTTTTATTAACATATTTTGTTACCAACTTTTTCTGTTAAACTGAATTTCAGAAACATTTCTCTTGCAGGGGAATACACTACATATTGTTTCTTCGGATAAACTAAAATGCAGAAAATTTTCCTTTCATTGAAAATGTATTATAGGAACTTCTAAATAGTATGAATACAAACATTTACTTATATAGATAATAAACAAACAAACTTTATACTTAAATATGAAACTAAAATATCAAAAGTAATCATAACAAGTGCACTTACAATTGAAATCCAATTTTAAACAATTGAGATAGTTAACATCTGAACCTCCACTACTAAAGACTTAGAAGTAATTGATTTGGTCAATTATAATTTATTATGATGTAACGTATTCTTCACACTAATAACTAATTGGTTCATAAGTTAAAATTTACTGATTTAAATGTGCAACTGATGGATGTAATTTAGTAGTGGATGCACAAAATAAGCATAAAATGCTGAATAGCTTATATCACGTATTAGGGCCTTGGAAAACAAAACATATAACCAAAAATACATAGTATGATTGATTTTCAGCTATGTAGTCAAACAATTATATATCGTTATGTGTCTAACTATATTACTTGTGAATAACGTGCGCATTTTTAACTGGATATGTCAGATAAAACTATAGAAAAATTTAAAAATCTTTATCAAATATTTTAGTTTAATAACTAAATATGATTTCAATTGTCTCTCTAAATTCACGAATCTCTTGTTTCCTTACACATTCTCCTTCTACAAATTTTCAGCATAATTCTGTTTCACCCTTCTTCTGTAACTTAAAACATGTTCATATCACAATACTCTAAGGTTTCCATAGTCGTCTAGCTACACAAAACTTTTCAACTATCTTCTAGTAATTGAAATAATATGCCAATCAGTACAGTATCAAATACCAAATAATTAAAACTAACCGTATAAACAAAATGCTTTGCATGTTCATGTTTATAATAAAGAAACGAAAATACAATTAATGTATGTGAGACTAAAAACTATTAGGATGTAAAAATAAATAATTTAAACCATCCACCGTTTGTGCTTCTAACGTTTTTTCCAGTGTTGCCAACTAATAGATCATTTTCCTATCGCTGTAGAAAAACTGTAACGTTCAGCTTAAATATAAAAGTGTAACCTTCATATGTATTCAAATGATATCAATCATCTGGTGAACAAAGGTCTCCATCATTTTCTTCTACATGTTTCCATCAGCTGATCTTTTCCATTTGTACAGTTTCTGCTAAACGACAGGTTATATCTATACATTTTGTATTCGATTGTCTTCTATTGTACATCGCTCCTTATCTCTAGAAAATCCAATGTATGTTATTTCTCGTCCATCTTCTATCTGTTCTAGGTATGTGACCCACCAGTTCCGTTTCTGCTTCATTGCAGAGTATGTCACAACCTACATAGCATAAGTTTGCGCTTCACTTGCACTAGACTTGCGGAACTTTTAAAAGTTTTCTGATCTCTAAGTTAGCAGCAAGCGAGCATTTGCTAGATTCTAACAATCTGTCAATTACATACTAGTAGCCAACTTGCATTAAAAGTTGCGAATTGCTGATTTACACACATTTGGGGCCATTTTCGTTTCGCTTGCTATTCTTCACTTCCTTCTTAGAAGTCTTATGATCATAGTACAGCCAGAAATTCCTCAATATCAAATATAAAAGCACAATTATATTTCAAACAAAACAATTTAAATGCAATATGTTTTGTTAAAAATATTAAGCAGTCATTTATTAGGCCTAAGTCTCGATTTTGTTTGAAGTATAGCAAATATAATTATAGTAATAATTATATAAATACAAAATAGATTGCAGCACAGTTCCTGATGCATATTTTTAACAAAAATCACAAACTTACAAAAAAAACTTATGAAACATTATTTAAAAATACGTTATTTTTATGTAGCATAAATGTTAAGTATACTGCGTAAAGCTTTCGCTATATCTAAAATGCAACCCATCCTAACTCTTAATAGAGCTAGTTACATCATGTAGACGGTGTGTAGGCCAGTTAAAGGGTATGCTTTATCCAGTACTATCTTAAACAAGCCACTTCTCATTTGCTTGGAATTAAGTCCACCTCTTTCTATTTCTAAATGGACTACGTTCCTCGGTTATAAATCACAGTAATAGCTCAAATTCCACTTTAAACAACAGTACCCTTCTCATGTAGCCTTGATCTTAAATTTTAGTCATTCAAAGAACCAGTAAAAACAGTAACTCAACAATTTCCTGAAATAATTAAATTCAGTATTTGAATCCAACAGCATAGCAATGGGTGAAAATATTTCTAGTTTATCTAACACATTCTATTCTTAATTCAAAAGCACGAAAAAAATAGTTTAACACATTCAATACTTAAGCACACTTCTCAACTAAAAACGTATCAGGCTGTCTGTGAATATCATATGCAACCCTCAAAACAGTTATGAAATGTTAATTGCATAATTTTCTAGGTGTAAAAATTAACCATAATTATTATTTTTATTATTACATACACAAGGCATCCCGGTCTCTCATTCACACTATATCCTATAATTTAGTCATGCTAATAGTTGTCGCCAATTGTGCTGCTGTTTGCCTTCTACCTGAATCTGTAAAACAATTTCACTAAACTATATTGTTCCAAGTGGTATCCCTTATTGTAAATTGAATATTTCAATTTGTATACAAAGCTAATCCTAATAAAAACAAACACACTATTAATGTCGCTACCTACACTGATTAGATGATACCAAAGTTGTCCTAATGTGCATTACATATATCTCCTTTACTAATCTATTTTTTTTATACATATAGTCGCTATTGAACTCTCAGTGGTAAATAATTGTGGGTTTTCAGTGTTAAAAGCAATATCCTTCAGTCAAGCAATCAACTTCAATAATAAGCTCTTCCGTGGCTAAGCGGTAAGCATACAAAAACCCGGATTCGATTCCCGGTGGGCTCATGTGGTTCAAATTCCAGATTAATCAGTAGGTCTACGTCTCATATAGCCTCGCTAAACTGAAATTCAATTCAACTTCAATAATATAACACCATTTATTATTTTCGATCCATTTGCTTGAACTTACTGTATTATGTATACACATACATAAAAATCTAATTCCATATTCAGAATTTTATCCGCTAACTATGCCATATTACGCTTGCAACATTATTTACCTACAATACGTTTCTTTCCTTATAAAATGTTTGGTACCAAAACTTCGTAAGCAGTAAATAGTACTGTCCATAAACTAAGTCACTTCTGAAACGAAATGCTTTCGTTTATTTCGAGTGTATTTCTAGTACAAAATATTGTGCCAATAGTTCCCCCATGTCCTCCTACATTCTCGTTCCACCAACTTATAAATGCGTACTTTATCCAAAATGTAATACATAGAAAAAGCTATGGTGGGTACGCAATACAGCGTTCACCTCTGGTGCATGGGGTCTTTGGTTCGATCCCAGCTTGTTTCAAGTTAGCTTTTTTGGTGCACAAACACTATGTGCGTGAGTTTTCTCGTGGTTCTCCTGCTTCTTCCCACTTTCTTCATTCCACCATATTCATTAATTTCTCATCACCGTCTCCTTTAGTCTAGCCAGTATATTCGTTGGATGTAAAACTTCAAATATTTCATTTCACTTTCAAAATACAAACACGTACATATCTTTACGTCAAACATTAATACACAATCAGTAAGAAATAAGTGTGTTTTCATTCTTCATAGTATGTCTTATTAACTATTTGTGCGTTTATGTACAGTTAAATAATGAAATATATTTTAATCAAAATATCCCAACTACTCCAGTTCATATATAACATATTTCCTGACGGGTAAAAAATAAATATAAAAATCCTTTGTGTGAGAGTTCTGAAGGTCAAGCACACACACACATACACATACAGAGGAAGAAAAAAAGAAAGAAAGAAAGAGTGAAAAACAGAAATAAGACCCTTGCTACCTGTTACAGAAAACCCAATCAGCTGTCCCTGCTATTGTACCTGTATAAGTGTTTTCTTAATAGATATAACTAAGCGACTATGGTGGTACAATGACATGAATTCATATAAATTACATTCTGCAGACAATTCAAAGATGTAAGTTTCCTCTCAGACAATACAAAACAAAAAATAAATTAACATAAACCCTCGGCGACCTTATTCAGTTGCGCCAAAGAAAAAAAAATGATTTTTTCATCCTTTTTTCCGTTCCGTCTTTCCGCGTGCTAATCGCTAAAAAATTCATTCACGTTTTTTTCCCTCTCTTCCAACCAAGTAAAGAGAATTACTATGCTGTATCACATCCATGTAATACAATTAAATATTAAATTAATTTATTACTAATTCTTTATACATACCCTATGTACTTAAATGTTGTCATTACACGCAACAAAATTATTCTGAACTTATGTAAAAGTAGAAATATGATAATCCCTACCAAACAATTACAAAAGATCACTAATTATATTTCTTACATACAAATCAACTCCGTATATGAATATAAGAGAATACGAAGCAGTTAAACCGACCAGGTTTTGACCTTGGAAGTTAATGGTCTTCAAAGAAGAAAGAATGCTTCCTGCTGTCCTGGAAGGGTGAGTATGGAGGGTGAGTAATTGTCCTTCAGCCGTATGTTAATATTAATGGCAAAAGGTTAGTAATTAGCATACTACCACAAGTTTAATTCAAATAAAAGGTACATTACGGGTACTTATCAACTTCAATTACAGTTCGGCAATGAAACTACATACGTGAAAAGGTAAGTTGCATACAAGTAATGAAAGTGTAAGTACTTTGGAGGTTACATATGTTCAAAGGGCAATACAGTAAGTACACATAGTAATACTAGTTACAGGTAATGAGTATAAAAACAAAAACTAAGTCGTTTCAATGTTACATACGCAAAATAATGAGACTACAGTCCGGTACAGCATGATTACATGTCAGTAATTGTACCTAAAGTACCGGTAAAAAAAGCCATAATAATTCAATTACAATTGAACCTTTGTACTTCAATTAAAACATTTATTACTTCAACGAAAGTACTTAGAGTAATTACAATATTCATTGCTTCAACGACAATATGTACATAGAGTACCAAAAAGTGTAAGTACTTTCAAGGTCAAAAATGGTCCATGGATGCAGATACATCTACTTACCTATTCTCATTGTCTGTGAATTTTCCCGAGATTCCCCCGTTTCCTGTTACTTTCTAGTCCTACCTATTCTCATTGTCTGGGATTTTCTCGAGTATCCTCCGTTCCCTCTCACTTTCTAGTCCTACTAATTCTCAATGTGTCTGTGGATTTTCCCGAGATTTCCCCGTTTCCTCTTACCTTTTAGTCCTACCTATTCTCATTGTACCTTTGGATTTTCACAAGATTCCTCCGTTTCCCCTTATTTTCTAGTCCTACCTATTCTTATTATACCTGTGGATTTTCTCGAGATTTCTCCGTTACTTCTTACTTTCTAGACCTACCAATTCTCATTGTCTGTGAATTTTCCCGAGGTTCCCTCGTTTCCTCTGACTTTCTAGTCCTACCTATATTCTCTTGTGTTTGTGGATTTTCTCGAGATTCCTCGGTTTCCTCTGATATTCTAGTCCTGCCTGTTCTGATTGTGTCTGTGAATTTTCACGAGATACCCCCGTTTTCTCTTACTATTTAGTCCTATCTATTTTCATTATGTCTGTGGATTTATTCGAGATTCCTACGTTTCCTTTTACTTTCTAGTCTTACCCATTCTCGTTGTCTGTGAATTTTCCCGAGATTTCCCCGTTTCCTCTTACATTCTAGTATAGTTATTCTCATTGTGTCTGTAGATTTCTCGTGATTCCCCCGTTTCCTCTTACTTTCTAGTCCTACCTATTCTCATTGTACCTGTGGATTTTCACAAGATTCCTCCGTTTCCTCTTACTTTCTAGTCCTGTCTATTCACATTGTACCTGTGGATTTTATCGAGATTCCTACGTTTCCTCTTACTTTCTAGTCCTATCAATTCTTTCATAAATATTCACTTACATTAATCATCTGTCTAGTTAAAGGACATAATACTAAGATGTTAACTTAGAGACTATTTTCTTAATTTTTACACCAAATTTCTGTTTTACAATGCATCTTACTGGCAACGTTGCACTTGTAGAAGAAACTTCCAGATAATGTTCCGGCTATGAAATTTCCCCTCCAGATCAGGCCTCAAAACTCGCCAGAACATTACTGAAAAAAGATTAAACATTCCATCATCCCGCTAGCAAAAAGTAAGCCACTTTATTTATTGTCTTGTTTGGTTTATTACTCAAAATTTAATCAGACTCGTTTATAATAATAATAATAATAATAATAATAATAATAATAATAATAATAATAATAATAATAATAATAATAATAGTGTCTGTCTGTCTGTCATCAGGTTTTCGCATAGAAAGGAGCCACCAAACATGTTACACAGATAGATCATTACCAGCTCTAATCGTATTTGAAACCGTTTTTCGATTTTCGGTTCCGGGAGTGGAGGTGATTGTTGAAAATAAAACGTTACGCACGTTTCTTCTATGGTTATTTTTAAGAACGCCTTGCATATATGCACCCCGTATTATGTCTAGGTTAGGTGGATTTGCATAACCGCAGAGAATAAATACCCGGTCAATGAAATTGTTGCAGAGAAATTCTTTACAGACAGTCTTCTTCCTCTGTTTTTTCATCTAGGCGAACCAAAACCAAGAACGACGGGTGCTTATATCTAGTTTTAAATTAATGTTAGTTATTTGACTAACAAAGTATGCTATGCAAAAGTATAGGACATCTTATAGAATGGCTATCCCCGTCCGTCAGTCTATCGAGAAGTACCTAAGTAAAAACGATACTAAGTAGCCAAAAATGTTTGAAATGAAATTTAAAAAAAAAATCTTTCAGTTTAACGTCCCACGATTATGGAATGAGAATGTTGGAGGAAATGGGAGTATCGCGGAAAAGCATACGGACCCGATGTTGTCCACAACAAAGTTACCTGGCCGGGAACTGAACCAAGGACCCCACGTACCAGAGGCAAACGCTGAGTCACCGTGCCCCTTCCCCTAGAAATGGATTCAGTATTCCTGTTATAGGTTCCATTTCCTCTCCTAACCCCGTATTCAAACTAGAAGTGGTGGAAATAAGCCATTTACAGTTTCAACTTTGATCATCATACAGCAAGAAGCAGTAAAGTTAGCGAGAAACAGTATTTTGATTTGGGCTCTGCATCCTAACAAAATGTTTCGTTTCCACTCTAATCATTTTAAAAATATTTTTCTTTTTATGGCTAATTCTGTAATATTTTACAGAATATTTTTGCCTTCTATAGGGCATAAATGCATTCATGTTTTCAAAGCTTTTAGGTCACAAAAACACGACCTCTACTTATTAGTTTCTGATTTTAGTAGTCTTTGGTGCTCCTAAGTAGCCACGGCGCACGGTCATGATTTAGATTCCGATTGGAAGAATACAAATTTTCATTATGGACTCAACATCATGAGGCAGTTGGGAGAGCTACGTAAATTAAAAGATAGCGAATTCCAGTCTAGAAAGGCAGAAATAACAGCGATGAACGTATGGATGAGCTGACTATGTACCATCCAAGCAGAGAGGTACGTAGGAATTTATTTCGGGAGGGGTCCAAAGCTTTCCAGGGGGGTCCAAACACAATTTCAGGCTAAATTATATTAAAAATTGTAAAATTGCCCCTAAAATTAGACTAAATTTACAAAAAAGTCCGGATTTCGGGGGGGGGGGGGTCCGGACTCCCAGGACCCACCCCCTGCGTACGTCCCTGCATCCAAGCATGAACATTCTAGTTGGTCATAGCCATTGTGGTTTGTAATACCAGGGCCAGGCACGTACCCAAGAATTTGTTTTGGAAGGGATCCAAAGGTTTTTTTGGGGGGAGTTCGAATTCAATACCACGATAAATTATATTAAAATTTGTAAAAACACTCCTAAAATTAGATAAATTTTGAAAAAAAGTCGAGATTTGGTGGGGTCCGGACATGAAGAATTCACCCTCTGCGTACGTCCTGACAAGGGGTTTTAATTTTAGTTCAGTTGTTGTGCCGTGTCATTTTATTTTGTAAAGCCGTGCTCTAAACAATATTAGCAGGATATACAAAATAAATGATAAATAATATAAAATAAACTCATTATCGAGGCCCCGAAAGTGCCATTTTTTTTTTCATCCAGTGTTAACTTAAGAATTTAAGTTCGGGTCTGTTCTGACACCCCCAATATTTTCATTTCCTTGCTACGGTCCTTTTGAAGACTTCAATATTTAATACTAATCTACATGATTTTTAAATACAATTTCCAAACAGCACGTTGTGTTATGTAAGTTATGATAGATAATATACGCATGTACTGTGCAAATATATGCTATTGAAAGAGAAAGTAAGAATCACATACTAGAAGACTGCAAAAGGAAATTTAAAAATATATGCGTAACGGTATCTGTATGTTAGTTGAATAAGAAAAAAAAATAATAATAAACGTGTAGAACTATGCAGTTCAATATCATTAATATCGAGACACATTTCATCAATACACTTGTGTTTTATTTTTTAATTAATGTTTTTAAAGTGAAATTGTATTTATGTTTTTTTTTTAAAAAAAATGAAAATCATTAGTGTTGTGTAGAAAGACATTAGGCAACGCTGGCCCTAGTTCTCACAATTCGTCAAGCGTGGGTTTCTCTTCTTTTGGTTGCGCAAACAACCACTGCATGACAACGGCGCTGTTGTCGCTTGCGAGAGCGAAAACAACAGAGAAAAAAAAGAGAGAGAGAGGAGAGGAATTACAAAATATAGTGAAAAAAAAGGAAAAGTAATAGAAAAAAAAGGAGAGAAAGAAATCTTCGGTTTCGTAGGCTGACTAGTGAAGGCGTTCTTCTTTTGGGAAGTTCGCAAAGCGTGACGTAACGGATCTTCCGGTGTCTTCCTAGTTGTTCATCATTGTCGCCAGCCGCCTTCTGTAGCATTCTATCTCGCCACTTCTTCCTTCGTATACTGGTTTCGCTTCAGAGACGATACTTCTGAAAATCATAGGGTTTAGATTTAGACAGCCCCTGTTATGACTACATTTCTTTAGTATAGTATGATTATCTCATACCTGATATTTCTTTGATATAGAAGTACAAACTGAAACTGCAATTGAGCAGGTGGTAAATATATATGTCGCAGGGTTCATACGTTCTAATAAAAGGGGTGATGAATTAATCAAGTGTGCGTAAATAAGCGACTAACGTTCTGGCTTCGGAATCGGAAGGTCACGGGTTCGAATCTCGGGGACATAAATCCTGACACTTTCCCCCTTCAGTCTTACATCAACATCTTAGCCGTGATGAGTAGTGTTTTCAAAAGATTCTCGCAGAGAAAAACAATTAGTGTTTCACAAATTATGTCATTTATTTGGAGAAACAGCAAGTGATTTAAAAAAAAAAAATTAAAAAATTCTGTCACACTACAGTATTGTATTAAAATCGAATTAGTTCTATACAAGTTATCGTGGTACTCTAAAAAAAATCACGGCGGGGGGGGGGGGTTGCACTACTTTACTCTTTACTGATTTGAGCTTCATGCAGAAGGAGTGACTGGGAAGGCCTTAAATAAAAGGTACGACATTACACCAAGATTGAACAGTTGTAATGGAAATTATCGCGGAACATATCCTTTCTTAATAGAAGGGAGTAATCCATACTATACAAGGGGCTGAATTCAGCGCTCATTCTTGACCTATTTTAACCCTACGCACTGGGGATTACGGACGGAAAAGAGTCAAAAGAAAATTTACATTCAAAACCGAATGATTTTTTTTAGAAAATTTAACGGGGAAATCGGGGAATGGGGTAAGAGTGTAAATCCACTAATTTATTCCCTGCCGATTTTAACTACCTGTCAAGGAGATGATAGGGAAGCCTCAAATAAAATATACGACATATTACGCCAAAATCAAACTTTTTTTTTTTTTAATGAAAGTTATCGTAAATATATTTTGAAATGGGGATCATGCACACTTTCATTCTTGGTAGATTTTAATCGTAAGCTGTGGGGATATTCCCCATGCCATAAAGAAAATATGAATTAACTTTTGTTATTAAAAAAATTGTTCAGCAGATACATTTGTAAACTTGCAACATGGATGGAATTTCCCCTTTGTCCCCTGCCCTCAGTCTTTATGAATTGTAATTTGCAACCCCAAACAATAGGATTATTTCTGCAAGTGGAGGAAAGGGGGACGCGGCATAAGACCTAAATGGCACAATAACAGCTCCTTCGTGGCTAAGCGGTTAGCGTACCCGCCTTTGGTGTAGGAGATCCGGGCTCGATTCCCGACAGGACCTCATGTGGTTCGGATACCAATGAATCAATAGGTTCAAGTCTCATATAGCCTTGCTGCTGAAAGGGACGTTAAACTCAAAATCAACTCAACTAAACGGCATAAGACCTAAAACTAATTTGGCAGTACAAGATCTAAATAGCATAAGACCTAAGCGGCACAAGACCTAAATGTCATAAGACCTAAACGGCACAAGACCTAAAATTTAGGTCTCACGTTTGTATTTTTAGGTCTTGTGCCGTTTAGGTCTTACGAGCATTACCCGAAGAAAGGCACATACTAAGTTTCATCAAATTCGGATAAGTTTTATGTGAATGATCATGAGACGGAACAGACACATAAATGCCAATCGAGGCGAATAGTAGAAGCTTCGCTAGCATTCTCTTCAATTAGGTTGGTACAAATGAAATGTCCACCCCTGGATATATTATTTCCAAAGACCCAAAAATAAAGACTAAAACACCCGGCTAATCAAAATAATCGCTGTTTGCAACCACACTCCTTTCCCATCGCTGAGCCAATGATTGGATTTTGTGGAGAAAGAAGTCCTCAATCCCACAATCATCAAAGAAGTGCTCGAGATGCCGGAAGAGGTGGTATAGTAAGTGAGAGAGGTATCGGGTGAATATGGTGAGTGAGGAATGATTTTATATGCAATTCATGGAGAATCTGCAGTGTAGTTTGCGTGGCAGCATTGTCGTTTATAACATGAGGACACCACGTCTGTTGACCATTGATGAAGGCTATCGGACAAGTTGTCGGTACATTTAATAGAGTTCAGTGCTCTAATGATCTACATCTGTGTTTCCCAACCTTTTTCAACTTGCGGCACACTACGGGTGTAACTTGGATTCTCGCGGCACACTTATAGATATTATTATTTGTAAATATAAAAAAATAGTGATTTTTTTCTCTTTGATTACAGGTCTCCTTCGCACAGAGAAGAAAGCTCGATCACTGGGTTTTCCCCGTAGTAAATCACTATGCTTATTTTTCATTCTAATTTAAAAACGGAAAACAATTGCAATGAAATATTGGACTCAGGTTTTTAAAAATACGCTTTCTTTTTCGAAAACTGTATACAAACTTTTACTAAGAAGGAAGATCACTAAAAAACGAACGAACAAACGAATCTCTTACTTTTAAAACACAAATGTAGGTAATTTGTCCAAAAGGATTGAATGATATTTTAAATTTTCAAGTTACGAAATAGTCTGCAACAATAAAGAAGGAATAATGGTCATAACAATAACAAATACTTTTTTCAACACTAGAAATGTACAGAAAAGTAACACGGTATGAAACTTAAAATTGTAAATTTCTAGTAGAGGTTCATAGTAATGTGCAATACAAATATACATTTCCCCCTACGTTTTGCAATTTGGTGCTATAGAATTAATAATTTTGTTTCGATTTCCTCGCGGCACACCAGCGGCCCATTCACGGCACACCGGTTGGGAAACGCTGATCTACATTGATGATTTCATTTCGCCTGAAAAATGCATGATGGATCACTTCCATATAAACCACTGTACCAACAACACTTCCTGTAGGTGGCGATGTGGTTTAAGGGATCATCTTATACATTTATCACAATGCATCCATTGTTCTGAAGGTTTACGGTTGTCATACCAGATCAATTATTCATTTGAAGTGACAATTCGACTGCAAGAGACTTTTCTGGCTATTTCTTATGCTCAGAGAATTGCCGACATCCAGACGGCGATTTGTACATTTAAATGAAATCTGTAAGTTTTACGTCCCACATACATGCCGGCTAGGCTAAAGGAGTCGATGATGATGTGAAATGAGTGAAAGGGTAGAATGAAGAAAGTGGGAGAAAACGGGAAAACCCCTAGAAAACTCTCGGTTTTTGTCCACCACAAAGCTTGCTTGACGCGAACTAGGATCGAACCAAGGACTCTATGCACCAGAGGTGAATATTCTACCGCTGAGCCACCGCGGCCCACACGGCAATTCGTGTTGGCCGGTGTAAACTCATATGACACCCAAATTCAACTTTTTTTTTTTTTTTGCCTTATACAAGCGTGATTCACATCGTGAAAAGACGCCAACGAGTATGGCCAGACTTTTAAAGCTGCATGAAAAACGTATCACTGCAACGTTAAAGAAAACGCCAGTGTGAAGCTAGCCTTAGAATTTACTTTTGACTTAAATATCAGTAATGGTTTAATCTTATCACGTTAATATACGTATAGCACTATATTAAACAGCTTGAAAACAACATATCATGCAACCTGAGAAGAGGATTGAGGCATGCCTTCAATAATTTACATGATTTCATATCTTGCAATAGGATTTTAAAAGAAACCAATAAAAACAACAGCAACATCTCTCTCCAAATTAGTTTTTTTTTTTTTTTTTAGATGTGTGCATGTATTGTTATTTTTTTCCTTTTAAGTTTCCATTAGAAGGTAGGTTTTCTAAACCTTATCTTGAATTTTAATCTCAGATTTTTTTTTTTCAAAGCATAGACTGTGTAACCAAATTCAACATTGCATGCATCGGATACTTGTTCGCTGTGCGGGTAAAACGGGAATCAGAAACTTGTTCAAGCATGCATGATGTAAATGCATGTGTTGTATGCAAAGTTAAAGAAATTAAAAAAGCCACTTAGGGTATACATACATATATATATAAGAAAAAAAAACACTCATTCTCTGCGTGTATTTAATATGCATATCCATCAATTTAGGACATGAGTTTTCTATCTTCGTATGCAAATATATACGCCGGAAGACGAAAGAATCTACGGAATTTTCAAGGACATAACCTATTGCTCTGTAAGACAGAGAACCAAGAAGGAGAGGATAATGCTGGCTTATTTCTGTATTTAGTTCTCTTCCCCGCGCTCAAACCACGTACGGTTGCTCCTCCTATCTTGAACATGTACCAAGAATAACATCGCATGCAAATATAATTTAAAACGAAAACAAAAGGATAAAAGAAAGGGGGGAAATGTTATGGAAGGTATATTACTTCGCCTCGTAGGAAAAAAAAAACAAAGATAAGATGAGCGCAATAAAACTCTTGAGAACAAAAATAAATCTTGATTTTTTCACAAGAATTCTGCAACGAGTGAGGAAGAATTTAGGTTGTATTGGACTAAAACAATGGGTCAACATATTAGGAAATATATCAGTTTAGATCATTAGATTTAGATACGTATATTTTATGATAAAATTCCTTGATTCTAAGTGAACAATACTCATTCTAACGAGTGAACGAAGTCGTTCGACTGAGGTAACTCTAAGTGATCTGATGAGTTAACCTCAAAGCATTTCTTGAGCGTCTACTTCACAACATCTAAAGTGACATTTCAAACTCGGGAAGTGACATTTCAATATATAAATAGATCGATCGACCTTCGATATTTTCAAATATCGATATTTCGATCAACTAAATGAATTGAATTTGTGTGTTTTGTGTCCTTTTATGTAATACCGAGATTATGAAGAAAGGATGGGTTCTGCATCACAATCGGGACTTGAATCTAATACAGGCTTGGCGGATAAACAGATCATTATTAAAGTGAAGAACATTGCCCACTTCTACTGCACCAAGTCGAAAATACTCCTTCGGTGGAGAACATTGCCTTTTCCTATTGCCTGAAGTGTAGAATATTCCTTCAGTGGAGAATACTGCCGACTTCTATAGCTTAAAGTGGAGAATATTCCTTCAGTGAAGCATATTGCCTACTCCTATTGCCTGAACTGGAGAATATTCTTTCAGTAGAGAATGTGTCTTTTCCTATTGCCTAAACTGGAGAATATTCCTTCAGCGAAGAGTATGCCCTTTCCTATTGCCTAAACTAGACAATATTCCTTCGGTGGAGAGTACTGTCTGCTTCTATTGCCTAAACTGGAGACCTATTCCTTCAGTAGCGAACATTGTCTACTGTGTATTATTCAAGGTAAATCCTTATAGTACACCCCTACCATACTACCTCACCTCAAGAGAGCTAGGTTACACGAGCACGCCACTGGCTCTCAATATATATCGAAATGTCAATCAATATATTTCGATTTTGATATATTGTTTGATTTTGCTATTTTGTTGACACTGATTTTGGATAGTTAATTAATGTTAATCCTACAAACACTAAATTCTTTCGAAAATTTGTTGTCGTTTCTGTTGCACAGGTTTATATTCATATTACTGAAAGTATTATCTATGCTGAATATGTATCAACAGAGAATAATTTGTCTCCGCTATGAAGAAATTACCAAAACGTTGGCCGAAAAGAAGACTGTCCGTGTCTGTATTCGAGGGTGTCCATAAAACGGAGGGTTCTGTCCCATAAGAATACATATATTTTTAATGAGACAAAAATATTTGTCTGTTGTATGGAGATCTATGTTATTGAGAAATGTCAGTTAAGGAAGGTTTTACTGTACTAAGTTGGTTTGCCTTTATATAAAACAATTAACTTAGTTACACTTTTTAGTTTTCTCCGCTGTTTCCCGCCCTTCTTCAAAACGATCGTATATACGGTTGAACACGTAGCACACGCCTCAGGCGGGTCCTGTATTCCACTTTGTGACTCATATATATCGGCAGTCAATCTCAATGCTATTTCACATTGTGACTCTTGCATCTGCAGCCCCAACTTATTATTATTGTTTCGGCAGTCAACTTCAATTCTATTTCACCTTATGACTTCAGCGTCGGCAATGAACCTCAATGTTTTTCCACTTTATGACTTCTGTGTCGGCAGTCAACCTTATGACTCTTGCATAGGCAGTCAACTTCAATACTATTCCACATTGTGACTCCTATATCGGCAGCCAAGTTCAAAGTTATGTTTACTGTTTCGACAGTCAATTTTAATGCTATTTCACCTTTTGACTCATGCATCGGCAGTCTAGCTCAATGCTTTTCGCTTTATGACTCCTATATCGGCAGCAAGGGGCATCCACTGGGGGCCCACCGGGTTCGGATCTCTCTCCCCCAAAACTTCCTAACTCAACGTAAAGTCGATTCACTCTATACATGTGCAGTTTGTATATAAAGGATTCCGCCTTCTACGTGTGGAGGCTGGTGTCATAAATAAGTCATCGTCCATAGAAACTTGTGGAAAACACCCCCGATAACTAAATGGCCAACCAGAACCCTCATTTCCGGAATTTGACAACCGCTCGTCAAGTCCACGTGGACTACTTAGTTGCCATATATATATAGATAGATATAGATATATTATAGTCGATTGTAGCAAAATGTGGAGGCCTGACATTGTTTCACATTAGCAATAATGTTGGAAAAGAAAGTGAGAGACAGAGACAGTCAGTGCTGTGACATTGCAACCCCGCAAATGCGGTCAAAAGAGCGATGGTGGGAGGAAGATTTACTCTTGTAAAATTCAGCAGGGGAAGTTCAAAGAATGTATAGAAGAAATTGACTTTACATTTATACACTTTCTCAGTAAAAATATACTTGTTTAACATGGAAATGATTGATGTAGTATGAAAATTTGATTTTAACACTTCATCTGTTCTTTTTCTCTTGCAAAAACAACCTATTTCTATCATTTTTTCCCCTCTAAATATAGGTGGAAATATTTTACAGTTACTTGATGAAAACACCCCCGATAACTAAATGGCCAACCAGAACCCTCTTTTCAGATGAAGAATAATAACCGTTCAATACTACATAGGAGCAGTATCTTGTAGTATGATCTCCCCCCAAAGCTTGAACTCTTAGCAAAAATTTCTGGGTGCGACCCTGATCGGTACTCAACCTCAAAGCTATTCTACCTTATGACTCATGTATCGACAGCTAACCTCAATGCTATTCCAATTTGTGACTTTTCAATCTCATATAGTTAGTCCCTCAACCTCACATATTGGCATAGTGTGAGCAAAGATGTTGAGGTATAGTCTCATGAGGACCCAGGGGTGCACACACAGGGGGCTATGACGCAAACCGCGTCATTGAAATATTTGGGGGGTGGTGGTAAAAATCTGTATAAATATGTTTTGAGGGGGTGTAAAAATTAATCGAAAAGAGGATTTTTTTCATGGAAGAACACCTACGGATAGACAATTGAGGGGGGGGGCGTCATGGATATAAGGAAGGGTGGGCACCACTGTGAGGACCAACCTCATCTCATATGGTTGCTTATTCCACGGCGGATGGGTGAAAACATTAATTTCAGTGTAAAAAGTACAGTTCCAAGTATTAGGAGCCATAAAGGGAGATAAACTTTTGAAACTTAGAAATTTGAGAATTTACGTATGAACCATTATTTTTATTGTGCACAAACCATGTTTCTCTCTTTTCTCTCTCAGGGAGGTGTAAATGTCTTAAGGTGTCACAGAAACACTCCCCAGAGAGAGAGAGAAAGAGGTGTTTCACACAGCCTTGCAAACAACTTCAAATATTACTTAAATTCTCTTTACCAGTACTTCTCCGTGCCTCTCTCTTTTCATTTTCATGCTATGAGTATCATCATCTTCTACGAGTATCGTCTCTTCAGACACACATTCAAACACACCCTAACAGCATCTTCAACTTCAAGGCTTTTTGCATCATGAACTTTTTCTTCCTTATGACAGTAGTGACGTCACTTTAAAAAAGAAGGAACAAGTTTTTTCTTTTTCTTCTTTTTTTCCTAATACTTCTTGCTTCATCAGCTCTGCTACATCTTCCTTATATATTTGCATGTGTGTTGTTTTAATATGTCTAGACATACGGTAAACAAGTAATAAGATTTCTCTGGGATTTCGAAAGGAGGAGAGAAAGAAGTGTTCAGTTACTTAAGGAGATTAAAAAAAAAAAAAAAACTTCAGGTTGCATTAGACTTTTCACAACAATTTGCTCCTATTATACCGTAAAATATTTTCACGAGAACAAATACTGGCTCTGTGCCATGGTTTTGGAGTGTATAATTTCAAATTAGAATACCGATGGGAACAAAAATCTCCAGTGCCCTCCCTGTTGGACTAGTGACTAGCGCGTATGCCTTTGGTGCACGTGGTCCTAGGTTCGATGGTCGGTGTGAAAGATCAAAAATGTTCACCTATTTTCATTAACCACTCATCTCCCTTGGTCATAATCGTGGGACTAAAAAAAAAGGCCCCATAGTATTGGAGTTATAAACCTTTAAAGTTCACTTTTTCACGTTCTCAACAGCCTATAACTTCGAAAGGAAGCATTTGTGCAACCAGATTGATCTATACTTTTTCTCCTATCTTGGTGTCAGGAATCAACTCTCAAACGTTTTCGATGTTGTTTTGAAACATCCTGTAGAGAAACGATACAAACTCGATGTCCTTATATATACTTCCCAGAGGAATAAATTCTTATGGATGGGTATATTGGTACGGTACCAGACGCAAAAGAGATCCTACGCACATATGGACACAAAAACACATACATGTTCCCTTTAGGTGCGCGGGAGGGGGGGGGGGGGTTGAGGAAGACAGAATAAGGTGACGGAAGAAGTAAGTTTAACATTTTTTTCTTTCTCTCTTTCTTTCTTCTAGTTGGTCACAAAGTAAGAATGATGTGACAACGTACTTTCCCGTGCATGGATTCACACTTGTTGTATAAAATTCTCGCTCTCCCTTCTAAAAACTCTAGTCACCCACTTTTATGGATCGTAAAGTTGAGATGTGTATTCACCATTTTTACACATACACTGGCGGCGCCCCCATAAACGTAACGTAACGTGTGCACTTACACGCACACATATACTTACATATGCCATATGTGTCTACGTATGTCCACCACCAACAA
Source organism: Thermobia domestica (assembly GCF_964235325.1). NCBI lineage: Eukaryota > Metazoa > Arthropoda > Insecta > Zygentoma > Lepismatidae > Thermobia > Thermobia domestica. Next base: position 57,517,812 of record NC_137469.1, read on the forward strand.
AGCTATCCCTCTCACCCTCTCTAAAGCTTTCTTACCATAACTTTTACTTACTACATATATACTAAAATGCTCATATTATATATACTTTACATTCTGACTCACAAGGTTTTCGTGTTCGTCCTCGAAATGTGTCCATCCAACCACTCAGGTGTCGGGTATCAGCATATACAGTATATGTATGACTAGCTCCATATGTTGCCTTGTTACAACGATGAGTTTTATACATCTCTTACAAATATGACTTTATGAAGCTTATATTTACTTTGTCTGAAATAAATAAAGATTCGTTTATTATTCTATTTATTTTCCAAAGATGCAAATATAGCCAACTGTAATCGCTTATGTATGTTGTTTTGTTGTTGTTTTTTTTATGTGCATTGTTTTAAGTTTTAAACTATATTGTACTAAATGGAAAGAAAAGAATACCTACGTCTACGTGGGCCCAGAAATCTGCATTAGGTTAGACTCTACCGGATAGTGGTCAACCTAGCATACATGGCTAGTTTGCATTGGGCTCGTCCCCACTTCTCGGCCTCAATTGGGCTCGCATTCACTCGGGCTCAAGCTCACTAATCTCAATTGGGCTTGCGGTCATTAATTTTGCTGGGGCTTGTGCATGCTCGGGCTATCTCAACAGGAATCATGCTCACTTATTTTGTTGGGGCTTGTATTTAATCGAACTTGGGTTTACTCACCTCATTTGGGCTCACGCTCCCTCAAACTCGGGCTCGGATTTACTTGGGTTCGCGCTCAATTACTGAGCCTGAGTCAGTGCAAGTTCCTAAAGAGGAGCTCGCGAATTCGGCCTCCTGACACAGCTACGGTAGTTTGCATTGACACTCCGACGATAACTCAGCTGGGGTAAAGGGAGCTTGCCTTGACACTGGACGATAACTCAGCTGGGTAAAGGGAGCTTGCCTTGACACTGACGGTAGCTCAGTTGGGGTAAAGAGAGCTTGCCTTGAAACTCCGACGATAACTCAGCTGGGGTAAAGGGAGCTCGCTTTGACACTCCGACGATAACTCAGCTGGGGTAAAAGGGAACTTGCCTTGACACTCCGACGGTAACTCAGCTGGGGTAAAATGAGCTTTTCTTGACATTGCGATGATAACTCAGCTGGGATAAAAGAAGCTTGCCTTGACACTCGAATGATAATTCACCTGCGGAAAAGGGAGTTTGTGTTTTGACAAAAGGATTTTGAAACGTTGGCGGTAACAATATAATGCATTCAAATGTCTGCAGAATATAAGTTTTTTTTTTTTTTTGTTTTTTAGTTTAACGCCTCCGGTCATGCTCTTTACATTAAAGAAGACGGATGATTAACGAAAGTATTTATTATGAACTCCCACTGGGAAAATGAACCCAGGACCGCGTGCACCAAAGGCGCAAGCGCTAGCCACTAGTTCAGGAGGAGAGTTTATTGTCTGCAGAATACACAATGAAGCACAAACAAGAAAGAAAAAAAAAACGAAAATATAGGAAAACATTTACAAAGATACGAAAGATGATGGGAGTGAAATATATTCTGAAAATATAGACAGTGGAATGATAGTGCCCTGGATATATTGCAAAAATAACAGGTGATTTTAATCTTCCTTTAATTACGGGTGTCGAATGCGATCTACAGCTTCAAGAACCAACTTATAGAGCACTTGATAATTTTATGATTTTTTGTAATTTAAGATCGATTAATAATGTTAGGAACAAAAATGGAAGAACTTTGGATTTAGTTTTAACAAAGACGACTCACCAATAGTTCGACCAGATGAACATCATCCTCCATTAATAATCGAAGTAAACTTTCATAAAAATAACGATTACCGGTACACGAAAAATACTTCAGCGTACAGGTATAACTTTCAAAAAGCGGATTTTTTAAAAATGTATGAAATATTTCGGGAAACGGATTGGTCATTTCTGGAGAGAATTGATAATGTAGATATAGCTGTAGAGCAGTTTAATGAAGCAATAAAAGAAAATTTTAGCATAACCGTACCCAAAAGGAAAACGAACTCAAGTAAAACATTTCCCTGTTGGTTCAATAAGGACATACTGGATACTATTAGGCTAAAGGAATATTATAGGAAACACAAAAAACAATCTGAATATAACACAATGTTGTATAAAGAATATCGGAAACGACTAAAAATAATGCTGAATAAAGCATATAAAGAGTACGTAAGGGAAATGGAAGATAACATTATAGGGGATGCAAATGCATTCTGGAAGTTTATTAAAAATCAAAAAGAAAGGTCATCTTCTATAAATCAACCAATGACATTAAATAATAAGAATTTATGTGATGATAAAAATATAACTGATGGTTTTGCAACATATTTTAGGTCAGTGTATTCTGAGAACAAAGCATATTACAGCATATGTGAATCTGGCATAATGAACGTAAATAATTCATTAGTGTTACACGCCATAAAGATAGATTAATATAAAGCAGCAATAAAAAAAATAAAACCCAAAAGGGCAAGTGGACCTGACAATATACCACCATATGTATTTAAGGCTTGCTGTAAAATATTGATGTATCCTTTATGTACAATCTACAATCTAATCCTGAAGACACAATCATTTCCCAGTCTCTGGAAAGCTACAAGAGTCTGTCCAATTTATAAGTCGGGAGAAAGAAATAAGGTAGAAAATTATAGATCTGTAAGCATAATATGTGCACCTGCGAAAATATTAGAGCAAATAATATATATGCGTATTTTTAATCATATCAAATGTTTTGTTTCTGAAAACCAACATGGTTTCTACCCGGGTAGATCAACATTAACTAACTTAATAAATTTTACCCAGGATGTTTATGATGCATTTCATAGAAAAATACAGGTGGACACTATATATATAGATTTTGCTAAAGCTTTTGATAAAATTAACCATGATATCTTATTACGAAAACTTTCTACCTTTGGTATGTCTAGTGAAATGTTAAATCTTGTGGCTTCGTATCTTAGTAATAGGAAACAGTATGTAATATATAAGTATGTAGAATCTTTTAAATATGATGTAAACTCAGGAGTTCCACAAGGATCCAATTTGGGATCATTATTTTTCTTGTTGTTCATAGACGACCTTTCGACCAAAATTAAAAGTTCAAAATGTCTCCTATATGCTGATGATATCAAAGTATATAAAGAAATTAATAGCTACGAAGATACGTTGTTACTACAAGATGATGTAACTACTATATACAATTGGAGTGTAGATAATGACCTGCCATTGAATTTCAGAAAGTGTTACTACTTAAGGTATGTAAGTAAAACAGACAATGAAAGACGTACATATACAATTAATGGTAGTGCTATATCAAGAGTATATTCAATAAAAGACCTGGGAGTTACAATGAATTTTAATTTGTCATATCATGACCATATACGAAACATTATAAAAGATGCGTATAAACGATTAGGGTTTGTAATTAGAAATTCAAAATATTTTCATAACTTATACACCATTATTGTAATTTACAATGCCATGGTTAGATCAAAATTAGAATATTGCTCTCTTATATAGAATCCATATCAGAAATTTCTCCAGGGACAGCTCGAACAAATTCAAAAGAAATTTTTAAGATGGTTATATTTAAAAAAAAAATACAATATGTCTGCCTACGAAAATAAAATACCGTATGTTGCACTATTGAAAGAGTTTGATTTTATATCGTTAACTAACAGGAGAGAATATTTTGAACAACTATTTCTTTATAAAAAAAATAAATGGAGTAATACAAAACAGTTCCTTTTTACATAAAATTAGTTTTAATGTAAAACAAAATCATTTAAGAAGCAGAGATCTATTTTATTGTGAGGTAGCCAGAACAGAAATGTATAGAAATTCGCCACTTACAAGAATATGTTCGAAATAGAATTTAATAATTTCGACAAAGAAAGAGATAGATTTGGATTTTAGCGAAAATATTATGAATTTTAAGAAGAAATTAGACAAGTTTTATAAAATGTAAAATATTTTGTAACTGATTTGATAAAATGTTTTATTTGTAATGAGTAGGCCTACATAATGCTTTTATTAACATCAAGTGAATGTTTAAATTTATTTTTACTTAGTTTTTGTGGAAGTGAAAAGTGAAGCTTTTTAGATGTTACATTCTTACAAATAATATGGATATTTTAGTTTGTTTAAATTTATGTCTTTTTCATTTCATTTTTTGTATTTGTGTGTGTGTTTTTTTTTTTTTTTTTTGTATTTTTGTGTTTCTGCATAATATGTATACAAATGTACCTTATGTAAGCCTTCTGTAACTGGAGCTTGTACTCTGTTGGGGGTAAATAAATAAAATAAATAAATAAATAAAAGAAATGATGAGTGATCAAAAGCAATCCTATAGATCCAAGAAACAAGAAGTTATCCAAGAAACATTCTTATACAAGATGGTGTGACGAAATCAAAGAACACTGCAGATTATTAAGATGGGAAAGAATTTCCCTAAGATACAGTAGATGACTATGGAAGAGAGCTTGCAAAAACCTTCACCCACATAATTACAATTATTGGCCAAAAAATGACAAAAAGGATAATTACATTTGGGAACATAAGTAAGGTCTTAGCAAATTAGCTACGGGGATATAAATTTGTTTATTCGAATGCTTCTTTTGTATATAAAAATCAGTAGTCAACGAATTTAAAAAGTTCGTTACTAAATTCTCAGTCTGTTATTTGCGAATTTTTCAATTTTGAGCCCTTCATTTGATAGAACATCAAAAATTATCTGAGAAAGTGATGGAATTTTTCGCGTCACTCTTACCGTTCTCGAGATATTGGCGAAAAAAGGTCCAATTTCAGGAGATTCAAGAAGTCATATCTCGGGAACCGTAAGTCATAGAGAGATCATATTGGTGTTGATCAATACCTAAGAAAATGGTGAACATTTTGGTAACAAATAGTACCCGGTGGCCACTGTCCAACTGGCCAATGGCTTGAAATTGGTACCAAATTGTTTATCATCCTCTTAGGTATTGATCACTAATATTATCTCTCTATGGCTTACCGTTCCCGAGATATTGCCCCCCCCTTCCAAAAAAAAAATAGTTCCGATTTCCGGAGATTTAAGGAGTCACATCTCGGGAACCGTAAGTCATAGAGAGATCATATTGGTGTTGAACAACATCTAAGAGAATGGTAAACATTTTGGTACCAAATAGTAACCGGTGGCCACCGTTCTTCAGATATTGGCCAAAAAAGTTCGAATTTCGGGAGATTTAAGGAGCCATATCTCGGGAACCGTAAATCACAGAGAGATGATATTTTCAGAATTTTTGCGAGAAAGAGAAGAAGGTGCGGATAAAAAAATTTACTTTTACATGTAGAAAAAAAATCATAGCTACCCTTCTCACTCCATCTGTCCATTCTGTTTAAGTTCGTTCTGACAATGCTCTTGGAACATTTTTCAACTGGTTTAATTTTTCGGGTTCACTTCCTAATGCAAATGAAATCAGCTATGCTTCGAAATGCTTCGGAGCAAAGTTACAGATTATCTAGTCTACGGTCTTGCATCCCGTGGGACTTATCGATTTGCAATTTTGCAGTACAATTGTTAGGGTGTACTCCTGAGCTAAGCACATCCTCTACCACCCTTTCTCACTATTGATCCTACTCTGACAAAAGCATTTCTCGTAGGTAGGAGTCCCAGGTTCGATTATCGTGTAGCACATGATGCACGAGTGCTATTACTGTTTAATGTACTATGTTTTATATTTACTGCGACGTGCGGTGCGTAGCTAGAGATGTAATATATGAATGATGATGATTACGTAGTTTTTGGAAAGGGAAACACTATATTGAAAAGTCTGGGTTTGATTCTCCCTTCTGAAACCTTTTTCCACATTGATCATATTCAGGGGAAATACGAACGGTAAATATATAGCATTCTTTAATTACATAGTTATATAAATGGATAAAAGGTAGAATGTGACCCCAAATTGATATAATGTCTTGCTAATGTATTCTACCATATAAAACTCACATACACCCAGGTACATTCTCTACAAACATACCAGATTCTGTAAAAAAAAAAAAAAAAAAAAAAAAAAAAAAAAAAATTGAATCAGTATTACAGGGATGGCCAACCCGTTGACTGGCAAGTCGTGAGGGATAGCCCACGTGGTTTTTCTTGCACTATATCCATTCCAATGCGAGTAATCTCTCTGAATAAATCTCGTTAGAAATATGGTATAAAACTAAAACACTATATAATATAAAGAACCACTATAATCTGCAACCACTTTAGAGCCATTTAGTGTAATAAAACATTTTAAACCTAGGGAGCTGCGGTGGTTCAGTGGTAGAGCGTTCAACTCTGGTGCTTGGGGTCCCCGGTTTGATCCCAGCTTGCGTGAAGTGTGTTAGACAAAAAGAGTGTGCGTGAGTTTTATCGGGGTTCTCTCGTTTCCTCCCACTTTCTTCATTCCATTCATTTCTCATCATTACCGTCTCCTTTAGCCTAGCCGGTATAAACGTGAGACGTAAAACTGAAAGATTTCATTTTAAATCTAACCATTTTTATTCATTTATAATAGTAATAGGGTAGTAACAAATTCTCTCTTATTTTTACCACAAAAATATTTCTATACACTGGATTTACAGGAAATAATATTTTTGGATTGCATAAATTAGTTTTTTTTGGGGGGAGGGAGGAAACACATTGGTGAATCTGTGAAATTTCTGAATAAGCATAACCGTTTTGGGAAGCGAGGGGAGGGGGAAAATGGAAGGAAAAAGCTGTAGAAATAATTAACTATTTTTTTTATTATTTATTTTTCCTGAAACCCTCTACCAAAATACCACACACTGTTACAATTCTCTCGGATTCATTGTAAATGGACACCACTGGTCTATATTAAAAGAGAAGTAGATCTCGAGTGAGTTCTGAAATGAAAAAAAAAAAAAAAAAAAAGACCTCAAACTTATAATGGTTGGACATTCCAGCAATATCTAATATGGTGTTTCTTTAACAGTAATTGGTAAACTCACGATTATAACATGTGGCGTATAATAGTGAAACAAAAATATCAGTGGACACTTGCTACTAAGAGCCTGACTTACTAAAATAATACAAAATTTACCATTTTTCTTTTGCTAATTTCTCATAACTGAAAGGAAATAATCAAATGTAGCTTCCACAACCATACGTAATGTTATTCTACATCACAAAATATGAACCTCAAAAATTTTCAGTGTTGCCATCCATATAAATAAGAGTGAGTTAGCAGAATAGCGTTGGCAGAATAGCAAGTTAAGGCAACGATTAGAGGAATGAACTCAACTGCATTTAATTACGTATCATGTTGTCTTCGAATTCTGTGAACTATTTTTTAATAGTAGTTGTATTTTATAGGGATGTGCACGAGACGAGTCGAGACAGGATTTTAGTGACAAAATTCGAGTCGAGACACTGCTCTTCCAATAGAGAAATATACAGTTTTCGAGTCGAGACCACTTTTAGAGCACATTTTCGAGACGAGACAGCCACAAATCTTGTCTCGTGCGCATCCCTATGTATTTAGTTGTAATAAACAAAATAGTTTTAACATACAGTTATTAAAATTAAATAATGTTATTTAAAAAGTAGTTTACAGGTTAATAAAACATGATACGTAATCAAATGCAGTTGAGTTCGTTCCTCTAGTCGCTACTTTAACTTAGATTTTGCGGGAAATGTTATTCTGGCAACACTGTAATTTCTATGGATGACAACACTGAAAATTCTTCAGGTTCATATTTTCTATTGTAGAATGACATTTATCTATGATTCCGATAGGTTGCATTTCATTATATCCTTTCACTTATGAAAAACAAGCAAAAGAAAAATGGTAAATTTTATATTACTTTTATTGTCAGGCTCTTAAGGAATGTTTCTTCATTTTATGTTAAAGTTGTATTTCAAGTTAAAAAATTAACAACTCTGGGCTTTCATCTTTGGGAGACCTCGAAGTAGGATTGTTATATTTTTCAGAGAGGAAAAAGAGAAAGTTTTTCAGAAAGAAAGAAAGAAATTTTTTAGAAAGAAAGAAAGGAAGGTTTTTCAGAAAAAAAGAAAGGAAGTTTTTCAGAGAGAAAGAAAGATTTTTCAGAAAGAAAGAAATTTTCAGAAAGAAAGGAAGATTTTTTAGAAAAAAGAAAGGAAGATTTCTCAGAAAGAAAGGAAGGAAGATTTTTAGAAAAAAGAAAGGAAGATTTTTCAGAATGAAAGAAAGGAAGATTTTTCATACAAAAAGAAAGGAGAGAAAGGAAGGAAGGTTTTCAGAAAGAAAGAATTGAAGATTTTTCAGAATGAAAGAAAGGAAGTTTTCAGAAAGATAGAAAGAAAGGAAGATTTTTCAGAGAGAAAGAATGAAAGAAAGATATTTTTAGAAAAAAAGAAGGGAGATTTTTCAGAAAAAATGAAAGGAAGATTTTTCAGAGAGAAAGAAATGAAGCGTTTCAGAGACAGAAAGAAAGGAACACTTTTCAGAGAGAAAGAAGATTTTTCAGAGAGAAAGAATGAAATAATTTTTAGAAAGAAAGAAAGATTTTTCGGTAAGAAAAAAGGAAGATTTTTCAGAAAAAGGGAGATTTTTCAAAGAGAAAGAAAGAAAGAAAAAAATTTTAGGAAAAAGGGAGATTTTTCAGAAAAAATGAAAGGATGATTTTTCAGAGAGAAAGAAATGAAGAGTTTTAGAAACAGAAAGAAGAGAAGATTTTTCAGAAAGAAAGAAAAGAAGATTTTTCAGAAAAAAGGAAAATTTTTCAGAGAGAAAGAAAGGAAGATTTTTCAGGAAGAAAGGAAGAAAGATTTTTCAGAAAGAAAGAAAGGAAAACTTTTCAGAAAGAAAGAAAGGAAAAATTTTCAGAGAAAAATAACGGAAGACATTTCAGAAAGAAAGAAAGGAAGACTCTTCAGACAAAAGGAAAGGAAAATTTTTCAGAGAGAAAGAGGAAGGCTTTTCAGAGAGAAGGAAATGAAGACTTTTCAGAGAAAAAGAAAGGAAGATTTTTCAGAGAGAAAGAAATTAAGATTTTTTAGAAAGAAAGAAAGATTTTTCAGAAAGAAAGAAAGGAAGATTTTTCAGAAAGAAAGAAAGGAGAAAATTTTTCAAAGAGAAAGAAAGGAAGATTTTTAAGAAAGAAAGGAAGAAAGATTTTTCAGAAAGAAAAAAAGGAAAACTTTTCAGAAAGAAAGAAAGAAGAAGATTTTTCAGAAAAAAGGAAAATTTTTCAGAGAGAAAGAAAGGAAGATTTTTCAGGAAGAAAGGAAGAAAGATTTTTCAGAAAGAAAGAAAGGAAAACTTTTCAGAAAGAAAGAAAGGAAAATTTTTCAGAGAGAAATAATGGAAGACGTTTCAGAAAGAAAGAAAGGAAGACTCTTCAGACAAAAGGAAAGGAAGATTTTTCAAAGAGAAAGAGGAAGACTTTTCAGAGAGAAGGAAATGAAGACTTTTCAGAGAAAAAAAGGAAGATTTTTCAGAGAGAAAGAAATTAAGATTTTTTAGAAAGAAAGAAAGATATTTCAGAAAGAAAGAAAGAAAGATTTTTCAGAAAGAAAGAAAGGAGAAAATTTGTCAAAGAGAAAGAAAGGAAGATTTTTAAGAAAGAAAGGAAGAAAGATTTTTCAGAAAGAAAGAAAGGAAAATTTTTCAGAAAGAAAGAAAGGAAGATTTTTCAGAGAGAAACAACGGTAGACTTTTTAGAAAGAAAAAAAAGGAAGACTCTTCAGACAAAAGGAAAGGAAGATTTTTCAGAGAGAAAGAGGAAGACTTTTCAAAGAGAAGGAAATGAAGACTTTTCAGAGAAAAAGAAAGGAAGAGTTTTAAGAGAGAAAGAAATAAAGACTTTTCAGAGAGAAAGAAAGGAAGACTTTTCAGAGAGAAAGAAAGGAAATCTTTCAAAGAGAAAGGAAGGAAGACTTCAGAGAGAAAGATAGGGCCTAGGAACATTTTTGAGAGAGAAAGAAAATAAGATTTTTCAGAGAGAAAGAAAGGAAGATTTTTCAAAGAGGAAGAAAGGAATATTTTTTTGAGAGAAAGAAAAGATTAACGATTTTTAAGGAAAAAGAACAAAACACAACGAAAGATAAATGATATTCGGAATTTACACAGAACAAACACACATATGGTTTCACATACTAACAGAATATTGTAACAGTCTCATTAAATTAAAATTGCAATTCATAAAACACAAAAAAACATGTTACAATCCTGGTGGGAGCATATCTGGTTCGGATCCTACATTGAGCTCTAGATCCTTGTCTCATATAGCCTCGGAGATGAAACGAACACTAAACTCAAATTCAATTATTATATTACATTGTACAAATCTTTGCCTTTCAACTGTATTTTATTGAATACTGCATCTGTCAACAGTCACTGCATCCTTTTTCATATGATGGAGAGCTGAATTGGTGTTAAGATCAGATCGAAAGAGGTGGGAGATGCTTTGAAATTGAAGTTAAAAACAAGTTTGGATGAAATGCTCGATGCTCACTTCTAATGAAGATTACTGTGATATGTGTCTTTGGAAGTCCTCTTCAGTAAAGAAAAAAAAAGGTTTCACTGTCATCATGGAAGTTCCAAGCTCCAAGAAGACTTTAGTTTGCTTTTATTACTACATGTCCTTCATCATATAAACCACTCACCCTTCTTCTTTCCTGTATATCAAATTGGCAACTCTGGTCACACCCACGCTCTTTACAGACACATACATAATACATAAATATATATAAGCTCGTCTTAAAAAAAAAAAAAAAAAAAAAAAAAAACAGAAAGACCACACTGTTTTGCATACCGGAAACAGCTGTCAGGATGGAGGTTTCATTGGGCGTCCGTCTCTCTCGGACCTGGCTGTATTATTAGTCCCCTCTTGTCTTCGTTGTGTAAGTTGTTAAAAGACAAAGAAGAACACATTATATGAAATGTTTCTGGTTAGAAATGGAATAGGTATAAGGTGGAGATAGAAACGGGATAATAATAATAATAATAATAATAATAATAATAATAATAATAATAATAATAATAATAATAATAATAATAATAATAATAATAGTTTCGTTTCACACTGTGAAACTGTAGTAGGCTTCCAAACTATGCAAATTCAATAATAATTAAACCAGGGAACATGGTGGCTTAGTGGTAGAGTGTTTACCTCTAATGTGTGGGGTTCCTGGTTCGATTTCCGGTCAAGTAAGTTTGTGGTGGACAGGGGTGCCCACAAGGGGGGGCTATGACGCAAACTGCGTCATTGAAATATTTGGGGGGGTAAACATCTATATAAATATGTTTGAGGGTGTGTAAAAATTAATCGAAAAGAAGATTTTTTTCATGAAAGAACACTTACGGATAGACAATTGAGGGGGGGTGCGTCATGGACATGAGGGGGGGTGGGCACCACTGGTGGTGGATAACATCATATTCATCGGTTTTCTCGGGGATACTCCCGTTTCCTCTTACTTTCTGATTCCACTAATTCTTTCATCATCATCCCATCCTAAAGGGCATAAACGTGGAACATTAAACTGAGAAGTTCCATTTCATTTCAATATTTAAACTGGAAGCAGTAGGTGGAAGGAAACTATTCTTCGGACGCTCAATCCGTATCAAGAACAGTGGAGATGCAGTGGAGATGGAATATATTTTTGTGATTCTGACTATGAACCATATTTAAAAAAATGAATCTATTAAAAAACTAATATTTCCTTGCATATTACTCACCCCTCGTTGTCAGTAATAAAATAAGTAAGGGGCCCTCCCTCAAATTACCGGTTTCCTCATAGAGAAAGAATAAAGACTTTTCAGAGAGAAAGAAAGGAACGTTTTCAGAGAGAGAGAGAGAAAAAGAAAACTTTTTCAGAGAGAAAGAAAGAAACATTTTCAGAAAGAAAGATAGGAATACTTTCAGAGAGAAAGATAGGAGCATTTTCAGAGAGAAACAAAGCTTTTTCAGAGAGAAAGAAAGAAAGACCTTTCAGAGAGAAAGAAAGGAAGACTTTTCAGAGAGGAAAAAGGAGGATTTTTCAGAGAGAAAGAAAGGACCGTTTTTCAGAGAGAAATGAAAGAAACATTTTTTTTTTAAATTGTAACCTGAAATCACAAAATTTCCACGACTTCCGGTTTTAACAAAGGTAGAGACGAGAAAAAAAGTTCTGGAATGATGCATCAGCATCGAAAAGACACTTCTCCCTTCTCTTGACCGTTTTTTGCTCCATCACCCTCTTTGCTAGTCTAGTAGCTAGCGCGTGTACTATTGGTTTACGTGGTCCCGGGTTCGATTCCCGCCGGTAGAGAACAACAACTTTACTTTTAGTATCATTCACTATCATTAACCATACCTTTAACAAATTACAATGATTTTTTTAAAACTCCCACGCTTATACCTTTTTTTAGGATAAAGGAGACAGATGATTCATAAAGGTGGATGATACTGATAGTATTTTTTATGTTCTCACCCACCTGGAATCGAACCAGGGACCACGTGCACCGAAAGCACATGCATAGTCTCTATATTAGTGGGCAGGGTTAGTCTCATTTTTAGCCTAAACAGCATAAAATATGGACTTTAAACTAAACATTTATTTATTTTTTGGTTATATTTGTATTCATGGAGATCAATATTGAAACCGGAAGTAGTAAATTTCTACCATTTCTGGTTTTAGTAGAGGGACAAGGTTGGAGATGGAATCTATTTATGGGACGTTGAATCAATTTCAAAAACACCTTTAAACTTACTCGTACCTTAAATTATGACGCAAATATTACATATTTTTTTTAACAATCTCCTCCACCCACTTTTAATATAGATTATCAGAACTTTATTCTACGTATATGGACAATTATTATTAACAATGTTTGTACCAACGTTTTGGATGCGAAGAAAAAAATATTTAAACTTACAATTATAAATACATTACTTCCGTGTTTATTGTTTTACGTATTTTTATTTATTCATTAAAATTATTTTTTTTAATGTCAAACTTGTATTACATTAAATATCGTATCACTATTGGTTTCCCAGTCACTCCTTTTTTACCAATTTTTTTAATCTATAAATTTGAATCATTGCAATACAAGTGTTATTAAATTATATGACATATCAAGACCAACATGAACGAGGGAATTTCCAATTTCCCTTCTTCTTTTTTTAAAACTAAATGTAACTTATTTCACTACATTCTCAATGCGATTATCTGATACAATGATAAAAAAAAAAGAACTACAATGAAATAATATATATATGTATGTACTCCAATTCGCTTTCTCTCTATTTTTTATTTACCTTTTTTTACTTTTTTATTTTTGAGGTTTTTGATGCCGTGTGAGTAGCACTGGCTGGCTGTTATGTACAAAGGCATCGAGTGAGCTTCATGCTGCTGGGAAGGAAAGAAGAGCGGATAACTTTTTAAAGGGGATGCTCTCAAAGGGACAATTTAAAAACTGAAGTGCCAATAGAAACAAAAGAAAAACATTCATTAAAATTTGATTAAGGGAATGTTATTAGAATAACTTACCATTGTGTATATAACTGCTATTTTTTTATTATTATTATTTATGTTGTACTTTCTTTGAAACCAGGAGCGCCCGACATATGAATTTATCACGTAAATTGTGTCATAGTATTTTACAAACTCTGGCTGGACTGAAGGAAGGGGATTCCTGTAGAATGGACAGCCTCAGGCACGTATCAGGAATTTTTCTTTGTTCGGAGGGGTCCAACGTTTTCTTCTGGGGGGGTCTAATACGTCTATGTAGTATTAAATCTGTGTTATTCTCAGTGCCGTGCTGTGCAAAATCAGCACCCGGGGCGAGAGTATACGACGGCGCCCCCGTACATATGAATGTGGTCGACAGACCAGCCGAGAAGCGCCACCATGGTTGGCGCGAACCGTAAGAAAATTTTCAACAATAAACCCTGCTTTTCCTTGATTTTGAACACTTTTTATTATTTCTTTTCCTTCCATTTTATATATGTGCACATGCATTTTTCTAACATAAGTAACATTATAGGATCACTTCCTAAGCAGGAAGAGGATTTAAGTAAATACTAGTAATATTCCAAGTAATTTTTCCTCTCTCTTTCTTTCTCTCCTTCCTTTATTTTCCTCCCGAATTTTGAGCCCCTCTTACTTCAGCGCCCGGGGCCGTTGCCCCGCTCGTCCTCCCCACGGCACCGCACTGACTATTCTGCACCCGAAAAGACTATTAGTATTTGTTAATTACTGCCACCTATATTCTTAGAAAATATCACAGAACTAGATTATTTTAATAAGGAAAGGAAGGTGTAAAATAAAATCTTTAGACTACATCAGGCCCGTATTTAGGTAAGTGCTATTCTCTGCTTGAATACAGGGCGGCAGAATTTAGGGACCGGCAAAATTTTGGATTTTCTTTTAAGATTTACAATAAAGTAATATTTAAAACTAGCAAGCCAGAGTCCAGCGCAAGCGCTAGAAAATATGTTCATATTTTTAATTCGCTCTAATTACAGTAGTTACTAATTAGCTAGCTTATCTGATTATTTTTTTAAATCATCCTCTCCCACCCCCATCCCAAGGAGTGAGCATAAACTTGAATATCATGAAAATTGATACCGTTAAACTCAGCTACCTCGAAAACTATGAATTCAACACTAATATCTATCATTTTCGATTACTTACAAAATCTCGCTCCCTCCCTAGGAAGTGGAGTATGACCAGTGTCACTATTCATCTCAGTGACCCCAAAAACTGAATTCAATTCTAATATTGGTCGTTTTCGGGAGGGCGGCAAATTTTGTGCGGGGGCGGCAAATTATTTAGAGCACAGGGGCGCAGAATATATCAATACGGGCATAGCTACATCAATCATTTCTCTGTTAAACAAGTATAGTTATGTTAAGAAAATGTATAAGCGTTAACCAAGTTACAAAGTTTCAGAGAAGGTCCGGATCTCTGAACCCCCGCCCCAACCTCCAGTAGGTGCGGCCCTGGAAGCTTTAACCTTATGAATTTTAATTGCATATGGACATTTTTGAACTCTATAAGGTGAGTTGCATGCTGATCAGAGATTGACCATTTTCAGGAGATACCCACTGCATCGTCGACTTATGATTAATTATATGCAAGCATCCAAATATAACTATTAGAATCGTGGAGTTGGCCTTTAGTATATCAGTATGTTCGTCCATTATTCTACGCGAGTTTTTGTATTGTTTTCTTTTTCATTCTTTCTTTTTTTTTGCAATAGACAGCTAAAGTGATTATCTCATCAGAGTTCGTTAATCAAATCAATCCGTTAACATCTTAACAGGTAACGGTGATATTAACGGTGACTATTCATATCACATACACGGAAATGTGTGCTATGAGGTAAGAATTTTTTTTCAGGTTAATAGTTAAAATATTATTTGAGGTTAAAAGTTTTCTTGACGGTTAAAACTCAAAAATTATTGGTGATGTTAAAACCTTACATATATAGGGTATATGAGAGTACATAAAGCCTAAAGCATTGTTGTTGTTTGGCATGAGTTTAACCTGAAATATAACATTGTAAGTTAAACCTTAAAATATATTGATGAGGGAGATTTAAACCACACTAACTTGAGGTATGAGATGGTATATAATGTCTAGAGTATTGTTTTTGTTTAGCATCAGTTTAACTTGAAATATAATACTGTTAAGTTAAACTTTAAGAAATATTGGTGAGGGAGGTTAAAACCACACTTACTTGAGAGTACGGATGCGCACAAGTCGAATCGAGTCGAGATTTAAGCCTGTCTCAACTTGTCTCGAGAAAATGTTGTCTCGACTTGTCTCGAGAAAATATCTCGACTCGAAAATATGTTTCTATCTCGACTGGACAGTTTCTGTCTCGATTCGACTCGAGTTCGAGACGAGACGTCTCGAAATTCGAGTCGAGACAAAATATACGCACACATCAGCCATAACATTATGACTACCTACCTAATTGTCAATATATCCACATTTGGCACGTATAACAACGGCGACGCTTCTTGGCATGGACGCAATCGATCTCAATTTCGATTCAAGATTCGAGACATGTCTCGATTCGTGCGCATCCCTGCTTTGAGGTATGAGAGGGTATATAATACTGACACTTCAACTGCTAACATACATTCATTTATAAATGTAATTATTCGTATAAAATGGGAAACACTGTAGCTTAGTGGTTAGAACGTTGAACTCACGTCTACGTGGTACTGGGTTCGATTTCACGGTCGGTGCTCTCCAAGCTTCAGTGTTCGCCTAGCGTCGTGAGGTAAACTGGGGACTCACGTGAATAAAAGACGTGACAGCTACTAGGTCTACAAGTCTTCTTTGGACGCTGAATTGTTCGTATTGAGAAAATCTCAACCACACGCCTTTGGTGCCCTCGGGAGCTTTCAATTATCCCTAATTTTCATCGTGATTTACAGGAATCTGAGAATAGGACCCATCTGTTGGAGCTGGACATTTATTTTTCTGTGAATTAGAATCTGTAAGTTTTCTTAAAAGTTAAAAGGTTGTGAACATCATCCAATTTATGTGAGATTAAGCAAGGAGCAAACGTAGTTTCTGAAAACATTTGGATCATTCAGATTGATTCCTGTTGCACTTAAGCCCTCAAATAGCGTTTTGAGGAGTTATGGCCCTATACCGTGCTTGAGCAAAAAGCCTTAGAATCTGTTGCTTATTTAAAGATTTCTGAGTATGCATACTCATATATCGAAATGGGCCCGTGGCTCCATTTCAGGTTACTTTGAGAGATTTGAAGTTTGTGTTTATAATGGAAAGATGGTGATATTACTAACAAGAGTGTATGGCAGTATAGCTGGCATTACATTATTTTAGTTATTCATTACTGTACTCCATTCTAATGAAGAGAAACACATTTTCTTTATCATTAGCAATGAGCTAAAGTCTTGTGTGATGGCAACGCATATTGGAGAATTGTATGTATAACACAAAGAGGGAGTACTTACAATGTGTTTCTGTGAAAATTGATTTTTTTTTTTTTTTTTTGTTCAAAACACACAGTGTATCTTCTTCCAAAATACCTCAGAGGAAGTAGCGAAAGGGACCTTTCTGAAAACGTATCAACGCATTAGCAGACAACCTACAAACATATCCACAAAGAAACAGTTCTTCAACAGTGTTGGTAGCTTATCAAACTTAAATTATACACTTCAGTGGTGATATTGTCAACATGGCGATATTTGGCTCAGTTACCCTATAATAATTTCCCTGGGAAGGAAAAACGTCTTGTTTGACGAGCCCAGACAATTAGATAATGGGAAAGGGGAAATTCTCTTCATCCTTCTGTTGATTCGAACTCTTAGAGAAGTTCAAATTGATTACCAAAATGTAGGTAGAATATCTCACAAGCCCCTAAAGTTGGGGAGATGAAACTCGAATTATTAACTCTTCATTGAAAATAAGTGGGTAATTTTTCATATATTCTAATTCTCGATTTTGTATCATAAGGGAAAGATTTTGCCTAATGATTTGCATGAAATAGGTAAATCTTCCGGTTTGGGTCATGAGGAAATAATTTAATTCGATCTTGACTTTCTGAAAAGTTATTTACGGCCGATTGTGTGGGGGTTTAAGTTTGACGAAACTCCAGCGAAATCAAACTTGCGTCAATAAGTATTTTGCAAAAAAATAAAAAAAAAAGATTTCGTATATCTATACCTTTGAAATATTTCCAATAAACCATACTCTTCCCATGCGAAGAACGACCATTCTGTTTGTGGAATATAAAATGTTATTTTTGATAGCATTCCTCGGAATGTAAGACATGGCATACCAAGCACAATTATTTAAATATCGAGTACGTCTGCTTTAATTTAACATAATAATACAGTTTGAAAAGGTGTGGTGACCAGGTGTATATATAGGTGGAGTAGGGGTAGCATATATGCTGTTCTAGTGTTTTGTTTGTTGTTACGATGAATACATGGCAACAATGTTGTTGTCTATAGCCCTACATGAAACTACTGTTCAGTCGACATGTGTTTCACCTAGCTCTTCAATCCTCAAGTGACAACCACCGCTGGGTTGACGTGTATTGAATAATTATTGATTAGTTCGCTGTATCGAATTTTGCAGATGAAAAACAGAGGTGTTGTATTGGAGCTTTGTTTGTTTGTTTGTGTTTTTATGTGGGATTTTGTTTATTAGGATGGAAATGTTACATACAGCCATCCCACAAAGAACAAATATAGCCTACACACACACACACACACACACACACACACACACATATATATATATATATATATATATATATATATATATATATATATATATATATATATATATATATATAGTGTTTTAGTATTATGTAATAGAATCCTATATTAGTGATTCAATAACCCTGTGTGTGTCTCCTACAAAGATATATATGTACTGTATATAAAATGGTATCTACTACAGTTGTTTGTTGAAACCAGGGTGCGAATTACCGAGGGGGCATAGGGAAGATTTTGTTCCTCAATCACATTTTGACATTTTGATCCTCCTCTATAAAAGAAGCCAATTGAAACATCCCTGCCATGGATATTTGTCCCCCACCCAAACCATGTTAACCATGTTAAGAAGTTTGGATTTTCAAAACTCCTTTATGTGTTTACGCTGTCTGTTCGTCCGTCCGAGAGACAAAAATCTCAAAAATTTCTTGACAGGTCACCATTAAATTTGGTCAGAATATGGAGAGTCAAAAGTCAGGAACCAGGTTTGTTTCTGTAGGCGAAATTCAAACAGAAAGTAACAGAAATGTACTGTTTTCAATTTTTACGTAGTTCACTGTACAGCAGAAACGATATTACACAAATGGAAAAAGAAGTTCTTTTCCTATGGTCGATTATGCATTCCAATAATACATTCCGTCACCAAATCTAATATCTTTACTAAAGGTTACTTCCTGTTTCGCAGAATGTCTTATCAGTGTGCAATGTTGCCAAGTTTACTCATTCCTGTTTTGCAGAATCGCATGGAAAGTTTTGGTAGCGCCTAAATATTAGAAATATTTGGTGAAAGGGACAAAACATCAATATAAATCTAAAGAGGTGCAGTTCGCTGCAATAGAGCCTTGTCGCACAAGTGCAATCGTGATTTACTGCAACAAGAACAAATTACAAACACACAGAGACATAAATAAGAAAAATCATTTGCATTGAACAATAACGGCATAAATCTTAATAAATTTAGAATACAGGTGCGACTCTTAATATCACCTTGCCTTCATAGGATTGTAATTTCAACTATCCAAATAAATGCAATGAGATACTGCATTAAAGTACGGAATAAGGCCATCCTCGCTGCACCTATACCTACTCTTAAGAACCCGAGTACGACTGTCTAAACGTCTCTACAATCTTCTCTGCAAAGTTTAATCGCCAGCTTCCAGCAACCACATTCTCGGACTGTTCTTGCTTCA
Source organism: Thermobia domestica (assembly GCF_964235325.1). NCBI lineage: Eukaryota > Metazoa > Arthropoda > Insecta > Zygentoma > Lepismatidae > Thermobia > Thermobia domestica. The sequence continues at coordinate 57,537,228 of NC_137469.1, forward strand.
AAAGTAGAATGAATCTGTATATATAGGGATGTCTACTTGTTACTGAACATAAAATGCTAAATCTCGACATTGTTCGCCGCGATTTTTTCGCTGTTGTTATCAAATTTGTTTCTTATTGCCCTGAAACATTAATAAAAATATAATGCCCTGAAACTTTCAACTATTGCTGTATTTGTAAGTTCGTCAACATACAGTGTCCGCCAAGGCTAGGCATAGTCAGTCTAGGAAAACCTGTGTCTCCGTGATGTCGGGTGCTTCGTCTTGCATATATGGAAATGCATCAGGAATGTCTTCAAGAGGAACGAGAGGAAGTTCATTTGCTCCCCTGACCTATTTCCTCAAATCACTATCAGACTTGTAAAATGAAGCCAACCCAATATCTTGTACCTTTCTCCATACGGACTGTGTAAAATGAAACAAACAAATGCATAATGTCACTTGCTGTAATGTTTCTCCTTTAGTGTTTATTGCCGCTTGTTCAAAGTCAGTCATAAATTCTTGTACACGAAGCTGGAAGCAATAATCTTCAGCTTTTTTCTTGATTTGCTAAATCGTATGTACAATGACTGACCTTTGCTTTGCAATAAGCAGAAGAGAAGTGGAAAAATATCCAAAATACTTACTGGCCAATTTATATAACTATGAAAATAAACGTGGACAAATTTTAAATATTCCATCCATCACTATCTTTTCGCTCTTTTCACTTTACAGAAACTCCCTTTCACTTTACGGTGTGCTGATATATACCAGCCATCTTGGCTTTCTCAATAATTTATGAAATAATTTGTTTCTTACAGTATTACGAAGGAATCAATTTCTCAACACGGAACTACAAATATCGGCGTACTTCTGGTGCAGTGCAGGCTTTCCACTAACTTATGTAAAAACTAAAGTCTCTCATTCTATGAAACATTAATACACGTATTGGGTTATTTTCCTGTTCTTCGAAATATGACAACGCTGAGCGTGAAAAAAACAGTTTGAACCAGGGGTAAAAGTGAGGGGGAATGCCGTCCTACCACCTCTAAAAAATATGTAAGGCGTCCCCCAGTTTTTGAAAATTACAATGGGCAAAGATAGGCAAGGGGAACGGTGTGACCTCATGAACTCCTTTCTGTGAAACAGGAACACGCGTTACTAAAATCGGAAGTCATAGGAATCAACCATTTTCGGTTTTAACGTTGATCGTCATATATTAAAAATGGTAAACAGATAGCGAGAAGCTATTTTCTGCAACCAATTAAGCGTCCCAAGAATATATTTGATCTCTATCCTTAACTGTTTACTAAAATCAGAAGTTGTAGAAATCCGGTACAGCTTCCAGTTTCAATATTAATTTTAAAGAGAGAAAAAAAAGATAAGAGATAATAAGAAACGGTTATCTGAATCAACAAATGCAATGGGGCATACGAGTTTGAATTCTCCATCTGTCTGTAGGGATCCTGTAACAACATGAGATATGGATGTCCATATTTAAAGTCGCCGTTACCCGTTAAGATGTTAACGGATTGATTCTATTAACGAAATTGGTCGAAATAATCGCTCTAGTAGTCTATTGCACAAAGCATAATTTTAAGAATTCAATTTCGTTCACGAGCTATTGTTGTTATTTGGGACACATATACTCCCCCTTTCAAACAATGACACATACGGGGGTCTCAAAAGTTCCCTGACATAGGGTAGCTGTTATTATGAGAGTTACAACAAAATGTAAGAGGAGAAACCGTTTCCAAATTGATGTTTTCAATCTAAAGTGAAGGATTTTTTTTTTTTTTAAATCGGACGAGCCATTTGGGCTGTGCAGTCTTTATGCGCCCAATGTTAACGAAAATGCAACGTTGCCATTTACCTGGACCCACAACATAAGTGAATGAAGTTATTGTCTTTTACGCTAACATGTCGATAGCTAGTCCCAATTTCAAATAGTAACTTTATTCACTTATGTTGTGGGTCTAGGTAAATGGCACCGTTGTATTTAACATTGGGCGCATAAACAGTGTACAGCTCAAAGAGCTCGTCCGATTTAAAAAATTCCTTCAGTTTAGATTGAAAACACAATTTTTGAAGATGATTTCCCCTCATACATTTTATTGTAACTCTGATAATAACAGTTACCCTATGTCAGGGGACTTTTGAGACACCCTGGCTACTAGTTGTATTGTGTCATTACCATGTAACTTCTGTATGAAAAGCATTTTGCGGATAATATCTCCAACATTTTATGTACAATTTCTTAAGTATGTATTTTAACCGGAGTCCGGTGGAATGGTTCCGTAACCCACTTCTCGTGGAGGCAGGATTGTATTGTGAGGAACGGCTCAAGGTTTATCTTACATGATGGCCTACTAACTGCATCCAGTTCAAGCCCCGTTCATGGTTGAGGGCCCACGTTAATAATAGGTTCTGCCCTTTATACCATCAGCGTTGCACAAGAACGCACAGACTGACGTATTGCAGGCCTGCAACCAAAGGGGGTCTGCTTCCCTAAAAAAAATTGGCCTACCCAAACCACAATGCATATTATGTGTTCCTATAATGCAAAAAATAAAATTTAGATATTTCTATGACATCTGGTATAATAAACTCATTATAATTCCCATCTATTTCGCTAGCCATTTGCGTTGACGCAACGCGAGATTTGCGTATTTGTTTGCGGTAATCAGCATAGCAAATTATAATTCATTTTTGTCTCTTTTGCGCTGCATTGCGTTGCCGTACGCAAAATTTGCGGAGACTGGTGTATATATATATATATATATATATATATATATATATATATATATATATATATATATATATATATATATAGGTCGAAATGTGCTTGGGAGAAATTAGGGAGATATTAAGGATCTAGAGTAAAGGGGTAGGATGAAAATTACGGAAATCAGATTTGAGTAATTATTGATATATAGAGATGTAGAATTCTTACGATTTTGGTCTCCTAGCATATTTATGAACCCACCCCCCCCCAAAAAAAACTTTTGTGGCTGATTCCGGTCTGACATGCTATCATGAAGAATTCGTGAAACAGCTAATTCTATTAACCACATGTTAACTTTAACGGGTGATAGCTAAGAAAATTTTAAGGAAGAAGACTGCAGCGATATGACCATCTCATGATTAGAACAAACCCTTGTGTGATTCAGAGAGTGATGGCAATGGAAGTGGATGGGAAGATATATATATATATATATATATATATATATATATATATATATATATATATATATATATATATATATATATATATATATATATATATATATACAGGGAGACAAAGAATGAAATGAATAGACATGCTTAGAAGTGATTTCAGGAAGAAAGGTGTAACAGGAGAAGAAATTAAATCTTTAAGTTTTACGCACCACGGATATGCTGGTTAGGCTAAAGGAGACCGTGATGATGAAAAATGATTGCAAGGTGGAATGAAAAAGTTGGAGAAAACGAGAGAATCTCGAAAAAGCACGCACACGGTGCTTGTCCACCACAAACTCCATTTGGCACAAGTGGGATCGAACCAGGAATCTTACACACCAAAGGTGAATGCTCTACCACTGAGCTACCGCCGTTCCATGATCAGAAGAGTGATGTCAATGAAGATAATGGGAAGAAAGATACAGGGAGACAAAGAAGGAAATAAGTGGACATAATTAGATATGGTTTCAGGAAGAAAGATCTAACAGGAGAAGGATTTCGGGACGGGACTTTATGGAGAAGATTCAGCAGAAACGTCATTCCCGTGTAAGTGGGAAAACACAGAAAGAAGATTAGTATTACGAATTAGATTTCTGGGCTTTCGGTATCTAAGGCTACGTTAGCCCGTCATGTTCGAGGGATGACATCCTTGAAGCAATCACTCTGCACTGGGTAATTGAGAAGAAAGAAAGGAATGCGAAAGGAAGGACACGGCATTGGAATCATTACGGGAGGTACGATCCCGGCATTTGCCTGGTGTGAATGAAGAAAACCCAGCAAAATCTTACTCAGAATGGCAGGTCTGAAAGAGCTTTTACACTTTTTCGACCGGGTGCCTCCACGGAGAATCGAAGCCGGGGCCGCTCGTACCAAAGGCGAGAGCGTTAGGGGGACACTACAGAGAAAGAAGAATGAGTAGAACTAGCAATAAGTATATTTTGTCGTAAACTGATATTAAACTATTACTTTATTAAAGTCTAAAGTACGAATTGAGTGTATGTGTCAATGCAATTCCCAGGTTATGAAGGATATGCTATTCCCCACCATCGCATCGTCTTCAAGAGAGCTGTAGAATCACGTATCGGTTCCAGCTAAATACATTGAAAATAAAACAAAACAATAGCTACTTTTACAAATATACATATACAGTAGGAAGTCAAAAATCCGAACTAATTGGGACCACAGGTAGTTTGGATTTTCAAATTGTTCGGATTTTCGAAAATGACCAAGAAAATGCCATTTAGGCTTAAATATACTGTACGGTATGCTCTTTTATCAATATAGTTGTTATATAGTACATACAGTAATTTCAATACCGTACGTAAAGCTACTTACATTTAATGTTTCTGAAGAACCTGTTCGTAAACTAAATTACACTGTTCTTGTAACTCACACTTAAAACTTAATTTTGTAGGTCTAAGGGAAAATAAAAATAAAAATTGTATGACAAACAATTACATATGTATTAGCTTTTGTAAACACCCTGACTTCACACAAGACTGACGAACAACCCTATTGTTTGTTTATCGTTAGCGCTAAGACAAAATATAAAAAGCTTCTGGGAACCACGTTCGGATTATCCTACTGTATATATATATCGTGAATAACGTAATGTTTCATACACTACAAGATAGGTCTCTTAATTGAAAAAAAATTTAGAAACACTGCTAATATCGAATTACTACAATACCTTTGAGTTAGCAACTCTGCATGCAGTTGTGCAAAGCGGGTTTCGGAGAACAAGGCGTTAATCACACGAGCCGATAATTAGATGCGAACCGAAGCCATGCAGAGTGGGAACGAGAACGGGAAGGTAGATACAGAGAAACATGCAAAAACCTGGTCAATATCCGGGCTCATCTATACAGCTTTACATATAAAGAGCATTATTTTAAGATTAACTGTATATATACGGACCAGCTAACATTGTGTTTATTGCGTTTTTTCTTTTCTTTTTTTCTTTCTCATTTTTCATTGTTTAAACCTATCATGTACTACATTGTATCCTAGTAGCACCTAAAGAAATACGTTTATCAACAAGACATTTAATCTTCTCGTCTTATTAACAGAATAAGCTTTAATGTATATACGTACAGTCAGTGGCATATTTAGGAGGGGGGGGGGCTTCCGGACTTAATCCCTCCCGAAATCTTACTTACTATAGTAAAGTATATGAAATATCTTGCAGAATTTTCACATTTTCAGGCAAAGCCCCCCCGAAATAAAATCGTAAATACGCCACTGTGTACAGTAAAACTCATCCTGTTATTGTAGGAAATATAACAAAATTTACCAACTTACCGAACCGAACTTATACTCGTTATGTTCAAACATGAGATATACAGGGTGGCCCAAAAGTAGATACACACTCCGTGCATTGATCAAGTATAACATTCTAGCTTATAGGTTTTATTTGCTTTGGCTGTTCCGGACTTAAGATATAAGTAAAAAGACACTAAGAGTCTTCATCCCGACGAAATTAAAATACCGCTAATTTTACAGTAAATATGTGATATCTTCAAATAAATAAACGATAATTGAAATATGGAACAAGAGCGCCCTAGACAATATTATTTTGCGTGAGGTACTGTTACCACAAGTCACCTAGTGGCTTTCCGTTTTCAGCCGTTTAGAAACGCGAAAATAAATGCCGATTTTCAAAATGGCTCGAAATCGAAAGCAGATAAGTGAGTCGTGATCAAATATAACATTCTAGCTTATAGGTTTATTTGCTTTGGCTGTTCCGGGCTTAAGATATAAGTAAAAAGACATTAAGAATCTTCATCCCGACGAAATTAAAATACCGCTAATTTTACAGTAATTATGTGATATCTTCAAATAGATAAAACATAATTGAAATATGGAACAAGAGCGCCCTAGACAATATTATTTTGCGTGAGGTACCTTTACCACAAATCAACTAGTGGCTTTCCGTTTTCAGCCGTTTAGAAACGCGAAAATAAATGCCGATTTTCAAAATGGCTCGAAATCGAAAGCAGATTAGTGAGTCGTGATAACGGTTTCTCATGTAAAATAATATTGTCTAGGGCGCTCTTGTTCCACATTTCGATTATCTTTTATCTATTTGAAGATATCACATAATTACTGTAAAATTAACGGTATTTTAATATTGCCGGGATGAAGGCTGTTAAGAACAAATAATAAAGAAACTAAGTCCACCTGATAGTTAACAATAAGCAATTACATAAATAGCAATGAGTTGATCCGTATGGCACCGTATACCTATTTTTGGGCCACTCTGTATACTAATCCATAGATCTCATGGTATATGAGTGAGCTTAAATACTCATGCGTAGTTTTCGGGAAACTAGACAAAAGCAAATAAGCATAAAAAATAATGATGTACGATAAGTATGCCAGTTTATTAAGATGGAACTCCAATTGAAGTATACCCTGAACAAACTTTTCATTATGACGGTAGCAAGATATATAGAGTGTTTAAAAAGATATAGCACAAAATTTTGATTATTTTCTAAACTTTCAATTTTTGTTTAATATTACCCAACGGAACACCATAGTCTAGTGGTTACAGAGTATAGTCTTTTATTCATATATGCGTGGTCCCGGGTTCGATTTCCGGCCCGATGTATCTGAATTTTCGGCGTCCACCCAGCGTGGTGAGGTAAAACTGGGGAGTCAAGTAAATAAAAGATTCCTGAAATGCCTGTTAAATACTGGGTAACGCAGTGCGTTGATCTCGTGTTCGTCCCTAGGTTGAACGTAGTTCAGCCGGTCATTAATAGATGGTGTTGGAGTGGGTCAGGTCCACAAAAGTGCTGTCACGCCAATACAATACGATCAATCGATACATGTCATAGAACTGAACAAACTAACATATGTTTGAAGGCAAATCTTCATGCGTAGTTTTCGAGAAAAACGATTTTTTATGATACTAAAAAATATGTTATTTGTTGCCAATAATGATCAACAGTTATTTTGCTGGAATAGATAATTTAATTAGTTTTGTACTGTTTATGATTAAAACAACACATGTCAACAGATTCTACAGTTGTCTGTCTTCTAATGGTGTTACAGATACTCCTAACAGTGATGTAAAAATACTTTTAACAATGAGGCATATACTATTTGAATATAATACCATACGTGTATAACAACATGGTGATACGGAAGTAAGTTTAACCAAGAAAATAACTGCATTCATTACGAAGTAAGAGGGCTTTAGATCAGACGAATATTAATTAATTTACAAAACATTAGTGTGTAATGAATCCATAATTACCTAATTCTTGCATATGTATTAACTTCAATCCTAATTCCTCTGATCCAGCTCGTAATTACCAATTTATGATATATCTTTTCGAACCACAGGGGAAGGAAACTGGCAACCCTACCACTGCATAACTGACTTAGTATCCCCACATCTAGCTACGTTAGGGTAAGTGGAACAGAATCTGCCTTCATGTAAATATACAGACACTTATCAATAGATTGGAAACACTTGCAATATTAGCAGCTTATCAGACTAATATGACCCTCAGAACAGCTCTGATGCGATGTGAATGGAATCATAAAGGTCATGAATGGTAGCATAGAATATTACACACTATTCCGTGTGCAGCGCGTTCAGTCAGTTCCATAAGAGAAAAGATGAAGACGGAAATATGTGCCGGATTCGTGTTTCGAAAACCGATCACAAGATGTTTAATTATATTCAGGTCCGGAGATTGAGTAGAGCGGGGAATGTGTTCAAAGTCATTCCGATGTTTCTCAAATCAGCTTGCAACAGCTCTAGCGATATGATTGGGCGCATTATCAATGCCAGGAAATGCGCAAAATGTAATATGGAGTCAATGCCCGTAAACAACATCTGGACCATAGGATAAACATGATCCTCTAAAATGTGACACGATCACGGGCAGTGGCATGACTGGTAAGTGTCACCGTAGGATACACATGATCCCCTAAAATGCGACATAATCACGGGCAGTGACGCGACTGGTGTCAGCATAGGATAAACATGATGCCCTAAAATGCGACATGATCACAGGTAATGACCCGACTGGGAAATGTCAGCATAGGATACATATGATTTCCTAAAATGCGACATGATCATAGGTAGTGGCGCGACTGGTAAGTGTCAACATAAGATACATCATCCTCTAAAATGCGACATAAAAATGAAATGAAATCTTTGAGTTTTACGTCCCGCGGTTATGCCGCTTAGGCTAAAGGAGACGGTGATGATGAGTAATGAATGAAATGGTGGAATGAATAAAGTGGGAGGAAACGGGAGAATCCCGAGAAAACCCACGCACACGATGTTTCTCCACCAAAATGTTCACTTGGCGGGGGCTGGGATCGAATCTGGGACCCCAAGCACCAGAGGTGAACGCTCTACCACTGAGCCACCGCGGCCCCCAAAATGCGACATAATCATGGACAATAACGTGACTGGTGTTAGCATAGGATAGACATGATTCCCTAAATTGCGACATGATCACGGGCAGTGACGCGACTTGCAAGTGTTAGCGTAGGATACACATAAACCACCTAAAATGTAACATGATCACGGGTAGTGACGCGAGTGGTGAGTGTTAATGCAGGTTCTACTGAAAACCAGGGTATTGCAGCCCACAGTATCACTGAACCGCTGCCATGTAGCACGGTTGGGCCTATTAGATAATAAAATTTATACAGTTAAACAGCGCTAAATTTCATAATAACTACATGCTACCAAGGGACGTCTTTTTGGACATGGCATGTCACTAAGGCTATGACTATACGAGGACGCGTTTCCGATGCATTACCCCCGCAGTGAACGCGACCTAGGTGTAATGAGTGAAATGGTGAAATGAAGAAAGTGGAAGGAAATGGGAGAACCCCGAGGAAACTTACGTATAAATTCTTTGTTCACTACAAAGCTCACTTGGCGCGAGCTGGGATCGAACCAATGACCCCATGCTTCAATGCTGAAATTTGAGTATGATGCAAGTATCGACAACTGGAGACACGAGATTAACAGTGTTGCCAATCCAACATACACTTGTATCTTCATAAATGATATGTCAAATTTACATTCATCTATTAAACAAGAACTTAGAATAACACATTTACTATTTGGTACTATTTCGTGTTACACATTAAGAACTCTACAATATCACAAATATTCACAAAGATCCAAAGTTTCGAGGCCTCTATAACAGTAATAACACAAGCAACACGGACGAGAATGCACATCCAAAGTATCTTTGAGTGAAATACTATGATAACGATGACTTTCTGATAAGTAGATACAAACTTACGAGGAAATAAAAGTTCGACTTTCTTCCAAAGGTTTTGTTCCGAAAAAGTACTTAGATAAGTGTATATCTAATCACATAGAAGATTTTTCAATGGACGTAATATCAAAGTGTTCCGGAGATGTGATAAACATAGGTAAAGTATGCAATATTGCTTAAAATCATGTAATTGCGAGAACTTATTGTAATTATAACTACCAAAAACTATTGTTGTAATGTTATAGAAGCAACGGGACGTTACATACAGTGCAAAAGATTCCCCCAAATATGTCATTTTAAGCAGTATTGTAATCTCTACCATTGGTTTGCATATCTCCGGAATCAGTGATGGAAGTGAGACGGTATGCGGTGGTATGTCATACCGCCTCTGATTCTTCGGTAATGAAGGCATACGTCTCTGGTTTTTCAATGATTGAAACATACCGTCACTGGAAAGTAGATGCTAAATACCTTTAATAAATCTATTTTTATACATAGTAATTGACGAATAGCTTTGCACGTATAAAAAATTCATTTCTTTTGTAGAAATAATTTCTAAGCTGACAACACCGACATCTTTTTCCTACCTTTTGTTTTTAAAATGAGATATCTGCAAAGAACTTCATCTTGTTCATATTTTGATGTTCCATATGTGTCTGTCTTCTTGCCTTAATACATATAGATGTCGCTTAATACATATAGATGTCGTGTTTTGAGCATTGGGGGATTTAAGGTGTGTCTGCTGTGGGGGGCGGACCTCCCGGAGGCTTGGAATATCCTCAGTCGTGTGAGGGTCCGGGAGTTTTCCCGCAAGAAATTGTTAAGATAAAAACTTGTTTTTGAGCATTTTCGTGTATAATTCTCTATATTATAAAATACGAGATTATTCTTTTAATTTTTTCACAAAGTTGTTGGCGGGAGATCAAAGTCTCTCCATGTCTCTTCCCCCCCCCCCGTAACTACAGAGAAGCTAACCAATGATTTTCAGTCATTATGTAAATAGAAATGCAATCTTTTAGGCAACACACCCTCACTGTACTTCAACATTTAGATAGCCGGTGTGTCGAGTCAAAATCGTAATTAAACATACCACCTCTGCTTTTTTCCCACTTAGAACTCTGTTTGGAATGATTTGAAAAATTGCTGTCAACATCATTATGAGCTTTGCGTCGTTTTAAACCAATTACGAAATAAGTCATATCATGGTCCATAGTATTTGACACTAACAAGTAAACCTTACGTTTGGGTGAATCGAGTTGCTGACTGAGACACATATGAAAAAGTAGTACTAAATGTGGTCAGAATTTCAGTGAAGTTGCAGGTGCGAAGCTCCAGGGGTTTAGGAGATACAACTACCAGAACATCACATGGAAGTACAGAATAGTCTTCATACAGTTGGAGGTAAAAACCCTGTAAGACCTCTTGTAACGACAAAAGGTGAATAACAAATATATGGGTACATATTACGACTAGGAGGGTCATATAGCAAGGGTATACCTGACGGCGGCCATCTTTAAATCCGCCATTTTTTATTAAGGTTAAGTTTTTAAAATAGGAATGGGGTGATGTGATACATGATTTAAGGCGCAAATTAACTTCACCATTGTTCTTCTGATTAAATTTGCGCCTAAAATCATGTATTACATGAACCTATTCCTATTTTAAGAACATAACCTTAATTCAAAATGGCGGATTTCAAGATGGCCCCCGTCAGGTATACCCTTATTATATGACTTCCCCCTAGTCCTAATATGTACCCATATATTTGTTATTCATCTTTTGTCTTACAGAGCTTTTACCTCCAACTGTATGAAGACTATTCTGTACTTCCATGTGATGTTCTGGTAGCTGTATCTCCTAAACCCGTGGAGCTTCGTACCTACAACTTCACTGAAATACTGACCACATTTAGTACTACTTTCTCATATGTGTCTCAGTCAGCAACTCGATTCACCCAAACGTAAGGTTTACTTGTAAGGTACTTTGCACCTGGTCGAAAATGTGTAACAGCTTCTTCAGGCCAATCATCCTGAGTGAGATTTCTCCTGGATTTTCCTCATTCCTTATAATAGTCCCAGGTCACTTTTTTCCTTCCCCATTCCTTTCTTCCTCTCCAATTCCCCGGGCAGTGGGATCGCACAGGGACATCATCCTTCATGGCCATAAATGCCAAAAGCCTAGAAATCTAATTCCTAATCCAAATCATACTAAGGTACTTTGAATTAGCATTCACTTGCATTATTATCTACTATTGTAGAGGTAGCGCTCACCTCTGGTGCGTGGGGTCCCTGGTTTAATTCTAGCTCGTGCCAAATGGACTTTCAGATGGATAAACACGTGGGTTTACTCGGGCTTCTCACGTTTCGTCCCACTCACTTCATTCCAACATTTCATAATCTTGGAACATTAAACTGAAAGATTTATTTTCATTTTATTGTAAAGCTCTGTAAAGTTTGGATATTAAAGTTCTGTAAAGTTTGGATATTAAAGCTCTGTAAAGTTTGGATATTATAGTGACATTATAGTGTATTTAGTTTGCAACACCGAATAATAACATAAATATGACACAGAAAGTTATTTTTTTAGTATGTAGATTTGAAATATGTAATAATCTGACGTAGTGCTATTTAGAAAAATGTATATCTTTATCTATGTGTTGTTGGTTAACACTGTTAACCTGGTGGTATTACGAAATATGTTAAACAATATCCACTTGTCGATATTTGAATTGTACAAAATTGCAGTGTTTATATACGAGTCAGTATTATGGGTAAAGTTCCGCGCACTAGAAGACGAAAGGAGATAGAATTTTCAAGACAAGACGAGATACCCTTAACTACTGACTCCTCAACATCCCTAGTTACGTACTGTAATCAGAAGCGGGTTAAGGCTTTTGCGGTCCTGGAGCCGATTATTTCAAGAGGGGCTCTATATTACGAATAAATTCCAGCGCATAAATTTTCTTTGCTACCTTCCACAGCCTCATAGGCTTATCGAAACACCAAGAACTATACTGTAATATTTTAAGCGCTCCAAATTTACAACAATTAGTTTAATTACATTCATTGTTAACAGTTAAACACCTTTACTGCAGTGTAACACATAAATGTCAAATACAGGCCAAATGGTCATCAGTCCCTGTAAACACAATAATAGGGTAAAGGAAGTTTGGAAAACCTCCTAGATTTGCTCTAAGTAATGACAGAGATATTTCAAAGGAATTATTACAAGCTAATAATTTGGTTTGTAATAGAGGCACAAAATAGCTCACTCCGTCACAAAATAAGTATTATGAAGACACTAGTGGAAGAAGACTTTTAAGTCTAGAGATACGGCGAGCGTAGCGAGCGGGGAAAAAATACTATGGGTCTGAAGCCTATAATATAATAAGTTGATTGCTATATTTTAGTATTCAAGAGGGATTTTGGGGGGCCCCTGAGCCTGGGGGCCCTGGAGCCTGAGTTCCATTGGCTTCGCCCTTAATCCTCTCCTGATTGTAATATTATATTGTAGAGAACTCCACGGACCGAATTTTTCGACCCAAGCGCAATCCAGCCCGAATATACCTAGGACCAGCCCAGCCCGAACCCGGAAAATTTTGAAGGTTTTTGGCCCGAGTCTAGCTGGTTCGATAACTTAAAAATTCTCGGCCCGAGCCCGGTCCAGCTCGATAAGCAAGCCGCTGTTAAGCAATACCAACTGTGAATACTGCATTATTCGTAATTCTTTTAATTTCACTTAACGTGCGCACAGACCTCAACTTAACGAATTTGACTTAATTACCATTTAACGAAAGTCAATAATTATTGAAGAACTGCAATTAATCGACCCGGGCCCGGCAAGACCCGAAAAGAAACCAGGAACCCCAAGCACGGCCCCGCCCCACCTGGTCCAAAGAAAGAGCGGAGTTGTCTCACTAGAGCTCTGCCTGTGCAGGCTATTATATTACAAGGCAAAGGGAAAAGCTAAGCTTACTCGTATTTGTCATAAATGCTGCTCCTCCAAAGAAGAACTTTCTAGAAATTTTTGTTGATGGAGATGCTGTGTTAACTTCGGAATCTATCGCCTGTATTGGGCGGGGTTGGTTTTGCAGGAAACACCAATCGTAATACTTAAATATACAAGATAAATTTCTTATTATGAATTTTGACTTTACAATGAAATCACTACACTGAAATACAACAGACTGTGAATGCATTCCTTACGAAGAAGAAGAAGAAGAAATATGATTTATACAGCACACAAAATTTCAATTAAGTAATTTATATTCTGATTTACGACGTATCAGGTTCTGTTTAATCTGAATGAAATATCATGTTAGTTTTTAAAGAGTTACAATGTATTACCATGTTCTTCTTATTAACTACAAATTATTCTGGAAATATATACATATTGTGAAGCCATTGTTCAGTAATGAGATTCTGTTGCAGTACATGTGGGAAATATGAAGCTCAAAGAATACCGCTGTCATGATTGTTAATCTTCATAAGACATTGAGAAAATAGTTCCCAGTTTATAAGCTCTTCCTGTGGTAACATGTTAGCTTCGATGCGGAAATCTGTGTTGATAGGCTCAAATAGAATGGAAATATAAATTCCTTAGTTTTAATGCTTTACGGTCATGCCTGCTAAAGATGACAGGAGACAATATGTCTTGGGAATAATTTTTAGAACAGACTATCTTTTTAACGTCCCACAATTATGCACCGAGGCTAAGGGAGACAGTGATAATAAGATGAATTAGTAGAATAATAGTAGAATGAAGAAAGTGGGGGAAAGGGGGGAACCTGGAACAAACTACACAGACACACACACGCACAAGTGTTTGTCCACCACAAAGACCATTTTGGACGGAGCTAGCAACGAACCAGGGACCCACACACCAGAAGTGAGCGCTCTTATCACTGGTACACCGTGGGTTCCTTCTGCGTTCATGTTCCAAATACAGGAAAATACTATTTTGTGGAAATAAATTAAAATATTTTACGAGATCACTAAAGTTTTCAATAATCGCATTTAAAAAGAAGAGCTTACGCATAATAAACTCAAATTATCTTATTTCTATTCCATTACTTAAGTTTCAAGCATGTCACCTGCGTTAAAAAAAAAAAAAAAAAAAAAAAAAAAAAAAAAAAAAACTGCCACAGACAAGTGACCAGGCTCGTTGCTAGGATGTGACGAGTGGAGTTCAGTTTCCTGCCACCACCTTTAACTCCGGAAATTTTCAGTTATTTGTTCTATATATAATGTATGTATGAATGTAAGCTAAACTCAGTTTGCTTTCCCCCGAAATAAAACTCTCGGCTTCCTTGTGTTAATGTTCTGGCTACGAGCCTGAATATTAGCAAATTTTAACCGAAAACTTTCTAAATATTGGCCCCATTATTGTTGATCTGTATCTTACTCGATCTCAATCTTTTCTTTTTAACATTTTAAAAATCAGAATGAGATTGGATTTCTGATTTTCTACTTCTTGCCACTGAAGAAATCCTACTTTCCCAAATTTTCGTTCAATTCATAACATTTTTTACACATTACAGATAGAAGTCAGATTATATTTGAGGGAAAATGCTCTATAAAATACACACAACATTATATGACAAAGTAAAGGATTGTAGTGAATAATTATAAATTTTGTTTCTTCTTTTTGTAGAACAAATACTAATCAGCAACATTAAAAACAACTACATTGATTCGAAATAATGAATATTTAAATTTTTAAAGCTACTTTCTTTTAGAATACACCGTCTATCCTACAAGCTGATTATTCTGTTTTCCATTTTTTTTAAACTTAGGCTGAAAAATTTCTATTTTACAAAACCAAGCGAAAATAAGAATATATTTTTTCTTGTTTTTTGAAAGAGCACAGGGAGAAAAGTGTCCTCGATGATTTTTCCAATTTTCGTAGCACGCCTGACATCTCTTGACACAAATTAGAACTAACTCAATATCCTCGTTGTGAAAAGTTCTGTGTAGGATTACTTTCCAGGCGCGAATGTTTCGTGGAAGTTTTTTTT
Organism: Thermobia domestica; assembly: GCF_964235325.1. Classification (NCBI taxonomy): domain Eukaryota; kingdom Metazoa; phylum Arthropoda; class Insecta; order Zygentoma; family Lepismatidae; genus Thermobia; species Thermobia domestica. The sequence continues at coordinate 57,552,699 of NC_137469.1, forward strand.
TTTTTTTTTTTTCACGCGGGGTTGGTTGTTTGGTAATATGACGGATTTGAAAAGAAATCTTGTTAAATTTTGTTTTATAATCAACTTTCAGAAATTCAAATACAAAGGAAATAATATCTATAAATTAAATAAGATATACACAACTGTGAAAAATAATTTTAGGAATTCTAGAAGTGTTATTTGGTTACAAAAGTATAGTTCAAACTCAAATTCATCCTTTTCAAACCCATATCATCTCGCATCACCATCATCTACCGTCATCCAATTTCAGTACTATATGATACTCGTAACTAGATGTAAAACATCAGTATTCGCAACCTGAATTCTGTCATGCTCATAGTACTCTAAAACCTAATACAATGTATGCGCTTTTTCCCCTCTCTTACAATTTACTGAAATATGAAATAGAAGTAAACTTAAGTCTGATTCACTGACATTAGCGCTTACGAAGCATTGACCACGCGTGATCTGTACAGTACATCGGGTCCCATGAGCGCTATTTGTGGCTTTTTAAACCAGAGTTTCATACTTTTTAATTGAAAAATGGTAGCTTCCAAAATGCCTCCCGACGTTAGGCAAATACCGTAAAACCTGTGATCCAGCTAGTACCACACACACTAAACATTACTAAATCGTCTCAAGATAAAACTTGTAGGATTACCATGAAATTTATCCAGGCTCTAGAAGATTAGACATTAAGAATCGTATTCATTGATCGATGTGATGCATCCACCGGAAGTGGTAGAAATTAACACTTCCGGTTTTAACGTTGATCGCTACACGGTAAAAACGGTAACTGAGATAGCGAGAAGCGGCTTCTTGCAATCGATTAAGCACCCTAAGAACACATTTCGTCTCCAACTTTAATATGCTACTAAAACCGGACGGAAGCAATAGAAATTCACCTTGCTTCCGGTTTCAATATTGATCCACATAGGATAAAAACTAGTGAGAACTGATTTTTGGACTCGATTAAGTGTTCTAAGAATAGGTATAATATTCTCTCTTGACCCTCTATTCAAACCGGAAGTGGCAGAAATTAACCACTTCTGGTTTAAACGTTGATCACTATAAAATAAAAACTGTTATATATATATAGAGAAACGGTTTTCTGAAATCATTAAGAGTCCCCAAAATAAATTCCATCTCTATTCTAACCTCTGTACTAAAACCGCAAGTGATAGAAGCCTACTACCATTTCCCGTTTCAATATCAATTGAAAAAAAGATCACTGTGTACAAACCAAACTCTTTCGTGTGGTATACACGCGACACTGCTACTTGTTATACTATGTACTCCAGTATAGCCAAATAGAAAAAACGTGTATACTAAAAGTGCTTGTGATAACCAAGAGGCAAGGCCGCCCATATTGTAGTTTCCACGGGGGGCAAGTATAAGAGACATTTCAAATGTGGTCTCAAATTTTGCAGTAACTATTCTTTAAAAAAATCTATTAAGTTTTCGATCTTCCGAACTACAATTTCCTCTAGAGGGGGCGAGCGCCCCACCTTGCCTCCCTGATAGGGCGCCTTGAACAGAGGAACATAATTCTAGGATAAATGAAGGAAATAACCGATTTTATAACATACCGATTCCTCCATAGATGCGAAAATTATATACACAAATTGAAAAAAAAAATGCACTACCAGATCGTGAATGGAACCCAGGTCCCCAGTTGCACGGTAAACCAGAGACCCAGGTTTGATTCACAGTCCAGTCGTGCACTAATCATTCATTATATAGTGCTTAATATGAGTAGTATAGGAAGCAGTCGGTTTGCAACCTGAATTAAAGGATGGAGATCTCCTGCCTGACAGGCCAGAACAACAACATATAAAGTTGATGGTATGACAACGCATCTTCCAATTGAAATTCTATCATCCATCCTACCTCATAGTTTGGCTTAATATTTATGTGTTCTACTGCACATAAATTTTAACTCACAAAAGCATGTGGACTTACTAGAGAGCTGATTTAATTCTTTCATTCTTTTTATATCGTTTTATTTTAACATTAGTTCATGCAAAGAAATAAAAATACTTACCAGTTACCAGGAAACATTCATAATTATGTCATAGCAATAGCACTGTAAGGAAAGAAACAGAAAAAGGTATTAATTACAATATATTATTATTATTTTAGGGTAATATATAAATGATATAATCCTAATATACTGCAAAGGTATGTCATAAGTCTTGTAACATTTCGACGACTCAAACAGCAAGCATGTTTATACGCCGTAATCGGCTGTAAGTGCAAAGTTAAACTAGCCCAAGAGATAGTGTAGCAAGTGATCTATTTGACAAAGAGGCCTCCACTCTGCAAGTATTTGCAGTCACTTTTCTAGCGGCAGTGGCGATCAGTGCTTAACAACGTCTGATACATGAAGAGTTACTGTATGAATCCGAACTCAGGCATAACGCTGGAGTAATAACCCAAAACATTTATCTTGCAAAAGGGAAGCGTATAGAGGAACTTGGTTCCAGCAGAGGAACTTGCAACAGAGGAACTTGGTTCCAGAAATTTCGTGCTGGTTGTAGGAATGCGGAAGGTGAGTCAAGGTCTGGCCGCTTCAGGTTATAGATTCTAAGGTCATACGGCACGCCATTCGGGAAAATCCATCCACCAGCATACGACGGTTATCAAACCAACTCGACGTCCCTCAGTCCGTTGTAGTTAGGGGCGGATCCAGGGGGTGGCGATCGAGGCGATCGCCCTCCCAGAAGAGGAAACTTTCTTATTTTATATATATAAATAAAACCCATTACAAAGTTTGGAGCCCTTAAAAGTAGCAGTATGACAACTCACCGCCCCCACAGAAGTCGGTCCTGGATCCGCCCCTGGTTGTAGTGCGTCACCTTCACGAATTCGGGAAAACGATTAGAAGCTGCCGCATTGTGCCACATGAGTTGACCCCAGTTCAGGCCCAGAGGCGAGTGATGTGTGCCGACATACTGTTCTAAAATCCGCTTGGTGTGTTCCCTAAAACGGATTGTTACATTCAACAAAAAGTGGGTGTTTGTAAGGAAACCAAATGTGCAAGACAATGATTGGCCAAAAGTCAACTTCCAGAACCAGTCGTCAAACAGGACCATTTCGAGCATAAAGTAGGCTTTATGTGTAATGGAACTACAAGGGGGATTCGTTCCTATCGATCGTACGTCAATGCGAACAGTTCGAAAGGATGTATGCCGCACTACGTCAAATATATCATGCATTGGTTTGAACCGAAAGCGCGCCCTGCTGCAGCAGTCACGAACTCGAATTGATGTAACACTCAATATATGAGGCGTATAGTTTCTAAATCCGCCATCTCCAATTTTCAAAAAAAATGAGGTAAGTAGATTTACTGGTATTCCTTTCCATGCCCTACATGATGGTGAAAAGAGTTGTTTGAAATGTCGCCCCTCCACCCTCAATTACTGCTTTAAAGTTCAGGGTATTTTTCAAAAGCCGCCATCTCCACTCAGCAGTGTGTTTGTAAACCCGCCATCTCTATTCTATTTTATGCTATGTTATGAATTGAAGACAGACGTTAATGAAAAAAAGCTGCAAGATGTTGTTCAACTCCTAACGAAACACTTCGGGGAGAATTGGCGTGCTAATTCAAACTTAGCCATTCATGTTGATGCTGAAAAGAGACTGACTGCTTCAACAGAAGAAAGTGTAGATGAGGATTAGGCTGAATGCCAGTGTTTCGAACATGATTCTGATGAGAACTATATCTGAAAACAGTGTAAAGATCACTTTCAATCTTTTTCTTGTTGGTAAAGGTGGCATTTATTCCGAAGTTCGCATCCTGTTATGTCAGGCTATGTTAGGTTAGGTTAGGTCCCAATGGGTTAGATTAGGTTAGTGAGGTGAGGTTAAGTTAGCTTATGTGATGTTAGGAGACGATATTTCTAAACGGAATGAGAACCTCAGAACTTGACCCGTAAATGTATCTAACGTACTATGATTAGAGTTTCATTTTTTCCTTGTTTGTGCACATTATAATGTCACTTAACAAGTTAATATCGTTGTTTAGATTCAGTTTATCTCCATCTACTGTTCTGTTCTGAAATAGTTATCAGAAATTATAATAGTAATGATTTGGAAGCAAATAAACCCCAAAAAACTTAAGTACGTTTGTTTCAAAGTCCTCCATCTCCAAAAGTTGTTTTCAAAATCCGCCATCTCCAAACTGCTTTCTGCAATAACCGAGAAATGGGATGAGAGAGATTTTTGTCATTTGGTAGTTTTAATCAATGTCCAGAAAGCAGTAAAGTATTTATAAAAAGAAAATTTTATCTCACATAATCTCTGAGTTATCAGTTTTTCCTGTTTTTCTCGAAGCCGTTTATGAAGGAGATGGCGGATTTAGAAACTATACGCCTCATATAGTCTCGACCTTGCCTCTTCGAATTACTACCTACTTCGGTCCATGGACCACTTTTTCAAATCGCGATGCTTCGCCAACCAGCAGGAAGTGGGAACAACATTGATGGACTTCTTTGCCTCTAAGCACAACACATGATAACGATGTGGAATCGGGGAACTGGCGGAAAGGTGGCTGCAGACGATCCAGCAAGAGGGGCTGTACTTTGAATATCCTGCTTTCATTATACTATATTAAATTTAGGTACATTGTGTACCAAAATATTGCAAAACATAAGTCATTCTTGTATTTTACCAAGATATGGTACTACAATTGTATTCAAATGAAATGAAATGGAATCTTTGAGTTTTACGACCCACGGTTATGTCGGTTAGGCTAAAGGAGACGGTGATGGTGAGTAATGAATGAAATGGTGGAATGAAGAAAGTGGGAGGAAACGGGAGAACCCCGAGAAAACCTACGCACACGGTGTTTGTCCACCACAAAGTTCACTTGGCGGGGACAATTGTATTCAAGTTTGGGAGTTTGTAGAGTGAATAAACAATGAAAGGTAATAAGTTTAATTATACCTAAATATATTGATTCGCTACTTACATATACAGCCCCATTTTCAACGGGGTTTCTCGAAAGTTCCACCATGTATCTTTGAATATTTTCAATATATGAAAACTCAGAACAACTGTCCGTTACGGTGGTTATTCTCTAACAAGGAGGATTCCAGATTTCTTTATAAAACTATCCAATAAGAAAGTGCTACGCTATCTTCTGGAATTCCCAGACAGTGATCTTGTCCAACCCTGTTGCAGAGGATCATACAGTTACGTGCGAGTATTTTCTTACACTTTTGGATACAAAATTGTCGCCGAAATTGACCGAAAAACGACAACAAATGGCAACTGGCAATTTCATACTCCACGTGGACATTGCACCACGACACTGTGCTGATGTTGTGCCATCATTCTTGGCTGACAACGGTATTGAATTTGTGTCACACCCACTCTACGCACCAGATTTAGCTCCGAGTGACTTCTGATTGCTCCTAAATTTCAAAGATTCTCTTCGTGGACGTCATTTTGCCAGTATATCAACCCCGGGAAGTGCTATTTCCCAGTATTTGAAACATCCCTAAAGATGACTATGCGACATGCTACACAAAATAGACGGAGCGATGGGAACTGTGCATCAATAAAGAGGGAGTGCAGGTTCAGAAGTGGGGACAGGTTAGTTCCTGTATTTTCTTCTTCCTGGAAATTAGAACGAAAGAAAAGGCACTACTTTTGGAATTCCCCTCGTGTATATACAGTTTTGTCATGTTCTTTAATGTCTTTGTCATTCGCCCTCAGCATGGGCGCCGATCCTGGGGGGGGGGCGAGGAGGCTCATGTGGGCCCCAAAAAGCTCATGTGGGCCCCTCTATTGTATTTAAGAATATACAATATTTGGCATAATTTGGATGCAATTTGTCATAAAATCCTTATATATGCTTTCTGCATCTGAATGGGCCCCTCCAAATTTACAGAGAAATCGGCGCCCTTGGCCCTCAGTATTCATTTTTGCCTCTGGCTAGGGCCTGAATAGCATTGTTTCCTTGCTAAAGTATCATTTGATATTTGAAATATAATATGTAATGAAATTATTATTTTTTTTTTTTCGTCAAAGATGAACAGAAAATCGTATGTATCTCATACACCAACTATTTACTAATACGAATTTATAGTAAAATCATGTGTTTAATTTTTCAATGGAATTTTAATAAATTGAATTTAGTGAAAGTACCTCATTTTTTTTCAATTAGATTTCTTTAATAATAAGAGTGGTACTGCTAAACTTCCGATATTGAGATTTTTAAGCTAATTTTAGTGGAAAGAACGTTGTACTATTGCTATTTGATAACTGGTAACAGCGATGGTTCAGTTAACGAAAGAGTTTCCATACGTTTCTGCCATCTTTTAGCGCGTTTCCGAACTAATTGAACTGGTCTACAAACGCTAAGCAGCGAAAAGCGATACCAAACCAACTGAATGACATTGGATTTCATTCATAAGGAGACAAATTTTGAATCTCATTTAACGTGATTCTTAAGTTTTCATCCCGGCGAAATTAAAATACCGCTAATTTTACAGTAATTATGTGATATCTTCTAATAGATAAAAGATAATCGAAATGTGGAACAAGAGCGGCCTAGACAATATTATTTTACATGAGATACCGTTATCACGACTCACTTATCTGCTTTCGATTTCGAGCCATTTTGAAAATCGGCATTTATTTTGGCGTTTCTAAACAGCTGAAAATGGAAAACCGCTAGGTGACTTGTGATAACGGTACCTCACGCAATATAATATTGTCTAGGGCGCTCTTGTTTCATATTTCAATATCTTTTATCTATTTGAAGATATCACATAATTACTGTAAAATTAGCGGTATTTTAATTTCGCCGGGATGAAGACTCTTAATATGTATGGTTGAAGATGTAGAGGTGTCTTGAGTCGAATAAGACTGAAGAGTCGACAGATAACATTAGGCTGTTGAATACACTCGATAAAATCGATTATGTGAAACAATATATACATATTGCTATTTTGAGATATGGTTCGGACACGACGTGAACAATCAACCACCCTGTAGAGATTACACAACAAAGTACGGAGAGATATGTGCAAGAAATTACCCGTAAAGACAGAACGAAAACCACTTGTAACGTGTGACGAATAGTTTAAAAATAAAGGTAATGTAGTGACAGTGGGCGGACATTAGGGACGTAATTTGTGGAGGGAGAAACTGCACCTTTAGTTTGAAAAAACTATAATCTGTTTACCAATACTTTAATTCTGGGGTTAACGTGGATCTGCAAAGGTAGGGGGACGCATGGCATCATGCTGTTCCCCTTGTCTATCTCTGCCCATTGTAATTTTCTTAGGAAGTAGGGGAACGCCATAGATTTTTTCTGGAAGTGAGTGGGTGAACGACGTCCCCCCTCACTTTTATCCCAGCTTTAATTTAAGAAAAACAGGAGTCTTATTGAACATATTTGTCTCCCTTGTCAAAACCTGAAATGCCGCGGTGGCTCAGTGATAGGGCGTTCACCTCTACACTGTTAAAAATGGTTTCTTAAATTCGAGAAAACATTCCTCGTATTTGAGAACATCCATTTCTTATCTGTGCACCGAGTAATACATTCTTAAAAGTGAGATTTTGATTTTCTCAAATCATTTTGAGAAATAATGACTCAAATGCGAGGAATTATGTCTCATTTCTGAGGGTGCAAATGCTTTCTCAAATTTGAGAAAAAATGTATTTTTTCTTAAAATTGAGAAAGTAACATTTGAGGAAATGAGACGTATAACCCCAATTTTGAGAAACACATTTCTCAAAAAGATTTGAGAAATATCTTCCTCAAAAGCGAGAAACGATGCACAGAAACAGGGTTCTCAAATACGAGAAGACGGAAAAGGATATAAACAAAATATAAACCTGCAAAAAAAATTCAAACTATTAGTACACCCAGAATATATATTAAATAAACACCTACAGTTATAGGTATTATTTAAAACATAACACATTTAAATCTTCACTTCAACTCAAGAAAATTCCAAGAATACCACGATGACTTGTATTTTAGGTGCGTTACTTATTCCTACTGCATTAGACAGTTGAACATTTTCCTTTTCATCACTGTTCACTTTCTCAAGACATTTCTTTTTCATCGACGTGGTTTACTCAAGATTGTCCCTTTGATCCAACATTATACCAACTTCTTGATAATTCAGATTCAAGAATTATCCGTCTACTTCAAAATAACGGCAACAATTCTGCTGGAGTGTAACGTCCCACGGTTATGCTACGAAGCTCAGGGAGACATTATGATGATAATGAGCGAAAGTGCTGTAATGAAGAAAGTGAAGGAATCCCGAGAAAACACACATAAACACATTGCGATGACTCACACTGCCCACTTGACGGAGGTGGAATCAAACTAGGGACCCCATGCATCGGAGGCTAGTTCTTCCACTGAGTCATCGCAGTCCAATATGCCTATTTCTTTACCATAAAAAAGTTGCCTACATGAGAAACACCGTGTTCGTGGGCTTTTCCAGGATTCTTCAGTTTCCTCCTGCAAGAAACGCACGCAGGAATTTATTTCGGAGGGGCTTCAAGTTCAATACGAGGACAAATTGTATTAAAATATGTAAAATTGCACCTAAAATTAGATAAAATTTACATAAAAGTAGCGATTTCGGGGAAGGTCCGGAGCTCCAGGACTCACCACCTACCTTCCACCTTCTTCATTACTGCAGGAGAATGCGACAGTTTGTGCCCCTCATAAATGTGCTGAAACTCCACTGCTAGGATTCAATTCAGATTGGAAACAAGGTCACAAACCCATGCAAAAACTGCCAAGAAACGTACGTCCACATTTTCATTACACCATTATTATCCATTTCTATCACTGTCTCTCTTAGCCTTGGAGCACAATTCTGGGACGTTGGATTAAAAAATCTTTGAGTTTTACTTCCCACAGTTGTGTTGGATAGGCTAAAGGAGACGATGATGATGAGAATGAAAAAAATAATCTAATGAAGAAAGAGGGAAGAAATGGGAGAACTCCGAGAAAACCCATACACACTGTGTTTATCCACAAGCAAGCCCACTTGCCGCGAGCTGGGAATCCTAGGATCCAACCAAGGGCCTCATCGCACCAGAGATGAGCGCTCTACCACTGAGCTACCGCAGCCTCTACGTTAAATTAAGAGCAAATGTGTACAGTACTATGCCACAAATAATCAGCAAACGAGTGTCATTTAAACGATTACTTTTAGTGAAAAACGGAGGCGCAAATCTATGCTAAGTGATCAGTACAAAGTACCTTTGTATTACAATTCCATAATAATAAATCACACTTTTGTAACGCTGTTTCTAACTACACAGATGACTTATGTATTCTTTGTTTCCGTACATAAGCTATTTTGCACATTATGACGAATGACGAAGGGTGTAAAACATTGACATGCCTCCCCGTTCTATTGTAATATAGAAAATAACGTGCCCTACGGGGCTCTAACCCGCCTTCACTTGTTATTGCTGCGCTCGTTGTTATGTGAATTGAGTACTGAGCTTTGATACATAAAGGAGCCGATCTGACATCTATAGCCGATATAACCTGTATGAGGGGGGTCAGCGTTCTACATCCTAACGAATGTACTACAGTAACTTTTAGTTTATGGTAGTATGTTTACAATTCACCCAAACTTACGTTCGAAAGTTGATATGTATGCTGCTCCTCGCTGCTGTCACATGACGTGTATTCATACGCCACCTTAGCTGCATCACCTACTGCGTACTCATATCCATTCGCACTCTGCTACAGCTGAAATCCTTTATCTCGTTTCCTGAATAGTAATTAAGCCCTAGCAATATTACTCCCTAGTAAACCATAGTAATATCAATTCTGTAAGATTGTTATCGTTATTTTTAAATCACCTATGATATTGAAAATCACGCACTATTCCATTCTCATGTTTAAGAAGTGAGAAAATCTCATAAATGGGAACCTGAAAATTTGCCTTGAGCTCGTAAATGAAAACACATTTGGAAATGATGAGACATTTTCCCTCAAATATGAGTAAACATTACTTATTTTGTTTTGAACATGCATGTTTCTCATTTCTGAGCAAGGAAATTTTTAAGAGTGTAGTGCATGGGATTCTCGGTTCGTTCCAAATTCGCGCCAAGTGAACTTTCTGGTGGACAAACACCCTGTGCGTGGATTTTCTCGGGTTCTCCCGTTTCCTCCCACTTTCTACATTCCATCATTCCCATTCATTCTTCATCATTACCGTCTCCTTTAGCCTAGCCGGCATAACCGTGGGACATAAAAAGAAAACATTTCGTTTCATTTCATTTCAAAAACTGAAATGACACTACTGGCAGATACAATATATTGTAAAAACAAATTATGATTGGTGGAGGTGGACAGATTCAATACTTGACTGAAAGAAAGATCTCTAACTGGTTCAGACAGAAGAAGAGATATAGGAAACGCCCTGATACAAAATGGTGAGATGTGAGAAACAATGTGGAGTAACATAAGGAAGAGTTCCCTAAGATAGATTGTTATGGAGATCTTTATCCATCAATGGATTGACAAAGGTTGATTTTTTTATACACCCAAAGCATAAGGAAGCAAGCAATTGAAGAAAAGAATAGAAACCAAACTAACCAAGTTAAGGTAACCGATAGTAAAATTACCCCATACTATCCAAAACTAAGATACCGTAAGCTAACTAAACTGAAGCTAAAGGTAAGTTTAGCATAGATTACGTTACCCTAGCTTAGCGTAATTTACACAAGGTTAGCTTAGATTATCATAGATAGTTAGCTTAATTTAGCTCAGCTTAGGTAAATTTAGTTTAAGGTGGGTTAACTATGGTTAGCTTAGGTTAAATAAAGTTAGCTTTGTTTCTGTTTTCTCTATTTATTTGGGCAATCTCCAAGACTTCTTATCCATATGAAATCAATCTTTTACCAACGGATCAGTGCCGGCGATTAAGAGGGAGAAGGAGTGCGCCACAGCGGCCGGAATATTGGTGTTCAATTTAACATGGGATCTCAACCATTTTTTAGGCAAATCACGGTTTCATTTCGTTCTTTCGCAAAAATGTCTCAGTAGCGCACTAAATATGATGCATCTCATTTTAAAGGTGCAATTTGAACGCTGTGCGTGATATTTTCTTCTTATAAATACAGATAATTATAATCCAAATTACCATAAGAAAATGATCAAAATCAGACGGAAAAGTCTTCTGTTTTTTTACAGTAAGGAAAAGAGCTAAAAACTCCAGACTTTTTTGAGAATGGAGTACAATCTTTGTATTTGTGCGCTACTGTACTATTGTTTCGCTGTTTCCAAAGACATCCATTTCACAATCGACGAGAAATTATATCCTTCATAATTGAATCTACAGAAATCAGAAATCAGATTTTTTCGTGTTCACGTACTTGGCCGTATAACTGCTAGATGGCACTATAGTCATTCCTCATCCCACTTTCCTTCTCAGCGGGAGCCAGTCCTTTTGAAAATCTACTTTGAACTTCTTAACAGGGGCGGGAGGAAGGAAATCGTTGTGAGGAACGGGAACTTCAAACACAAGGAATGGCAAAATTTATATCTTTGGTTGATGGTTTCTGTTTCAGCAGTACAGTGTGTTTGTAGATGGTTTCTGTGAGAAGAAGTAATTTGTGTTTGTAGCGATAAAGTCAACCTTTCGACAAAAATTTGTGAAGGAGAAGCCGAACCAGTCTTCGTTTATCTATTCCAAGAAAGAAATGAAAACTTCCTGCAGGACTGAGAATATACATGCAAGAGAAAAAATAAGACACATTATTATAATCTTTAGGATAGATTAATTCCCGAAATATTCTTTGTTTACCTGTCAAAAAATCAAGAATAATATGGTATAAAGCTCTTTCAGCAGCTTCCATCGTACAACATACTAGACACACACATTTATATACATACATACATGTATATATATATATATATATATATATATATATATATATATATATATATATAGTGGCGGATCCAGGATATGATCAAGGGAGGAGCTAAACCATAGTTTGCCTCTTTATCCAGAGTAAACAGGATTGAAGCCCATTTTATCCAGTGTATACCTGAGCGTCAAGGGGGAGGGCGGCTATAGCCTCTATAGCCACCCTTGGATCCGCGCCTGTATATGTATACTATTTACAATGCCGGAGTTACGTGTAAGCTAAACAAGCTATAGCTTAAGGCCCCGCTCTCTTGGGGGCCCCAAAATCTAAAGAAAAACTGGATTTCTAAAATATAAGAAAATTTAAAAAAATAAAATAAAATTTATATATACGTAGCAACAGTGCTTCCTGCTGTGTAGCCTACGTTCGTGTAATTAATAGGGCTCCTTCTACCAGTCTGCTTCCTAAATTATCTCTAGTTTCTTCATTGCTGTATGTAGGGTGCCTATGTTCATCTGGACACATAAAGGACCCCATTACCTTCAACAGCTTGGGGCCCCACTAAACCTAAATCCGACTCTGACTATTTAAGCATGTTTGCTCCCTCTTTTTTCGAAGCAGTGTTTCTTTGATATTGCTTCCAATTCCGACAGGTTTTACCAAGGGGGGAAGAGTCCTTACTCATTCCAGGCATTCAAACTAGGGACTGGACTACTTGCTTCCAACATTCTGTCCCCCATGTTTCCCGATCTGAATCAATTGTCTAAAGCCCATAAAACATTCAAATTCATATGTAGATGTTGCTTATTAGGTCGACACCTAAATATTTCTCAATCAACGGTAGGGGTGTTTGGTATTCTCAATCTGTCTCACTCTTATTAGCGGAGCGGTAGTAATTCTTTAAAAAGAATGCTTTTTAATGTACGTAGTAACGCATAGGAAACTAAATTTTAATATACCCTAGTAGTATAGAAACGTACCATACGGTACCTTACCAAAATAAACACCCTATGCCAAGGACGCAAACATTAACAATAATAAAAAAAGATAATAATAAACATTTTAAAGACATTCTTTCATTAATCAAGTCGCACTTAAAAGTTTTAAAAAAAAATGTTTATGCGTGACTAAAAAAAAGGGATGCGCTCTCATATAGGCTTACAGTTACTTTATAAATTCTTAAAATGACGCGCTCCATTCTTTTTATTTAGTCTTGCATAAGCAAAATTATTTTTAACTTTTTAGTGGGAATTTATTAACAAAAGAATGTCTTTAAAAGGTGTCTTATCATTTTTTTTAATTCGTTGGACACCTTTTCCAAATCCTAAAGTGATATGCAACCAGGGATACCAGGGCTGGTTAAAGGCTGGTATTTATTTTAGGATAAGGAAGTTGAAAATAAAAACATATTAAAATTTGCTTTTAAAATAAATAGATATATTGCAAAGTATGAAAGTAAGAATGGAATATTGTATTGTCACCGGACTTACATCGCTCTGCAACAGTTCTTATTTCTATGACGTCAGGAAACAAGTTCAATTTATACGAACACTTATTTAATGTTTGAAACAAACACCTGTTACATCCTTGTACACTCATGGCCAAAATGATTGTCGCATATCTATAACTGTCTTCTTGTAAAAATATCATGTAATAATGATTTTGCAGGAGACTTTCAATACTGATACTATGTGTACAATCGGGAAATATATGTGGTAAATTTCATAGGAAAATACAGTAATCATAAATACGAAAATTAGAATGAGTAAAATAAAATGTTGCTGAATGGACACGAAAGTTTTGTTTTCGTTTTATTGTTCTTATTTACTGCTCTTTTGACATGAAATTTGCCACATACATGTCTTTGCCAATTGTACGCATACTAACATTATAAGAAATACCGGGTGAATTCGTTATCAAATTATATTCCTACAATAACATATTTATAGACATGCGACAATAATTTTGGACATGAGTGACACATCTTTTAATTCTATTGTTAATGAAGTGGTCTATTTCCCCCAATAAAAACCAACATCAAGCAGGGCATGTGCTCCCTCCTGTCCTTCTAAGCCGGCCCCCAAGGCTGAATGTAACATTGCGGCTTTTTCCTGTTATAATAGGAAAAACTCAGGATGGTCAGCAACTGGTATCGAACCCAGGACCATTCGAATGTGAAGGCGAGAGAGAAGGTAAATCTGGTGGTCATATTTTGAAAAGAAAATAAGGAAATGGATTCCACTAAAAAAATTATTCACATTGTCAATACATTTCAAATCTTTGTCTGGCTTTTCTGCCTTTCAATTCCAGTTTTTTTTTTTTTTAACCACGAAGGCCCTAAATAAATTAGAATATCGACTCTCCCGTGTTTTTTTTTTTTTTTTTTTTTTTTTTAATATTGGCATGGCTCTTCATTTTATATCAGATTCTTCCCGTACTATTCTGTTATTTACCATAGGTAGAATCCTTTGAGAAAGAGACAGGCGACAAGTGCTTTAGTTCTCTATGGTATGTTTGTGACCGTTGTAGATATTTGAGTGGCTCTCTGACACGGAGCTGACGGCTGATATCATGTTGGTCCCTCTTATTTATTTGTTTCTTCAGTTCTGTTTCTCTTTTAGCCAAAAGAAAATAATATCACTCTTCTGTCCCATTTACAGCTGTAACCACCCCCCTCCTACGCTGTCCAACTTTGACCACATGCAGGGGAAAACGAAGTAAAAGGACGGGTGCATTTGCTTTGACGGCATTTCAGCGACAACCCCATCTGTTGCCAAAATAAGGAAACACTTTGAACTGCAAGGAGAAACTCTATCTTCGATTTGTCAAGGTCACTTGAGTCCCGCCGGCTCTTAAGGGGAAACAGAGGACAGTTGCCCCCCACATTTTTGAAGTGACTCCTAATTGTATATAGTTTCATTTGGAAATGTAAAGCTCTTGTATATATTCCTGGTTCATAGAAAAAGTATGTTAAAATTCTGGTTGAACTTGGCCACCGCCAAAACTATAAGGGCCTCCGAGTTCAAATTTTCATCAATATATAGTAAATATTAAGATATCTCAATGAAATTCGGTGGATATATTAGTTGTGTTAAGTGATATATTTGGTGAAAATTTGAAGTTGGTGGCCCTCATAGTTTTGGCGGTGGCCAAGTTTTACCAAATTTTTAATAAATTTTTGATATAGATATATAGTAAATTAAATATTGAGATATCTCAACGAAATTTGGTGGATATATTGGTGGTCTTGAGTGATATATTTCGTAAAAATTTGAAGTTGGTAACCTTCATAGTTTTGGCTGTGACCAAGAAAATGTTGCGGTCAGTAAATTAGACACACCCGTCATAGGCTATCTACGGGTCCATTTAGTTGTAATGCGACTTCTTCAAAATCGAATTTTAACTAACTCAGAACTTTGTGCTGTTTTGAGGCCTTTTAGTAACACTAAGAAAAGAAAATGTATTATTCTAAGAAACGAGTGAGGGCCAAATCAAAATTTGGTCCATTTCAATCAGCTGCATTGCGACATCTTCAGATTCAAATTTTATCCAGCTCAAAATTTTGTGATATTTTTGTATCTTTTTGTACAACCCCCCCCAAAAGAACCAAGTGTAAAATAATGAGGTCGATATCCATTGGTACATGCTGTACAAGTAAGAATCAAACTTTTGATTGGAATTTCTAGTGCGCCTTCCGTCAACTTTAAATGAACAAATCAATTTCTCCCGAGTACTACTACTACTACTACTACTACTACTACTACTACTACTACTAATAATAATAATAATAATAATAATAATAATCTTTCACCAATGGAAATAATTATTGACAAATTCCATTATTAGCAGTAAAAAATTCGGTTCATTTTTAAAATTTCTCATGGGTTTACTAAAACCTTTCTTGACAATATTAGTGGCAAAATTCGTATAAAACTAAAATGTATATAATTGTAAAAATACTGAATACCAAATTAGCAACGTCTCAATTTCAATTACGGTAAGTATTATTAAATTACGTATTGTGTATTATTTAAATTCTTAAAATTATTTACGTATTAAACCCTATGATTAAAAAAAAACATTCAAATAAACTATACATTTCATTTCATAGACTTAAATTTTGAATGTCGATTTTAAGCCTTATTTGAGTGTCTAGCTATTGATTTTAAACTTCAAATTTAAGAATTTTACCCATGTGACGATAGAAACGTAAATGTCATTGATGTTCTTCACTGGCGTAAATCCCAGGGGGATGAGGGGAACATGCCCCCTGCAATCTTGGAACTGGGGGGACTGCCCCCCCCCCAATAATCCGATTTGAATTGTTTTTTGAGGGAGAAATGTGATGATTTGTGTCCGATTGTCACAAAGAAAAGTGAGATGAAATTGATGTTTCCCCCAGAATAAACCTCAAACGTGCTCACCTCTCAATGTTGAAGACAACATTGCTTCCTTGATCTTCTACAGCATTGTTTTTCAACTTCATAAATATTTTGCACATCGTTTTTTTTTTTTTTTTTTTTTTTAATATGGGAACGGTCTTATCCGTCCCCCCAATGTTGAAGACAGATTTGCGCCACTGCTGTCCTTTCGCGTTTTTTTTTCTTGAATTGTACAATTTTTTTTTCGTGATGCAAGAAAAAGGCACAAATTTCTGAGCTAGTGAAAATTCGAATTTGAAGATGTCGCACTGCAGCTGATCGAAGTGGTCCCAACTTTTATTTGGTTCTACTTCATTTATTTGAATAGTACAATATTTTTTCTTGGTGGCACAAAATTCTTTGCTAATTATGATTCGAATTTGAAGATACCACAATTAACTGGACCCGCAATCTACGTTTATTACTTATAGCGTTAGTACTTGCAAAAGTTAAGAAATACAATATAAGGGAAGAAGGAAAGTTATTACCACATGGAAGATGCTAATCGGTAGTATGTATTTTACAGTTTACAGGAAGATTATTGGAAAGGTGGCAATTGAAGTATTTGGGCTTATTGTCAGACAATAAATCATCAACTGGTGATGAGCAAATGCAAAACTTGCGCAGTCTTGGTCTTGGTCTTGCACACCGAGTCTTGATCTTGGTCTTGGTCTTGCATGCAAGAGTCTTGCAAGTCTTGCTTTTAAGAAATCATATGCTTTTCATACGTAAATTTTACCCTGATATGAGAGATAATAAATTCTACTACAATGCGCCAATAGTAACAGAAATACAATCTAAATGTAACATACAGAGGTTGTTCAGTCTACATTTGGCCAATTTCGACTTACCTAAAAATTTAGAAAAATCCATGGCGCCAGGTCCGTAAGTGCTCGATGTGTTTTCCTTGGTTCCTAACAAAAACCAGACAGCGAAATTTCCACTATAATAGGCTTCTCTGAAGAACTGGGAGGGGAATATTGTCCCATTCCCTTTGCACAACTTTCCAAAGTCCTTCCACAGTTGTCACACGCCGTTTTCCCAAAGCCCGCTTCAGCAATCCAAATGCACAATAGTCCATAGGACTTGCATCTGGAGATTTAACAGGTACCTCATTGAAAGGTATCACCTGTATACCAATTGCCCCCTCCATCTCCCTGTAGAATGCGAGGGACGATCGTGAGGTATGTGATGAGGCATTGTCCATGTGAATGCCCACCAAATTGGCGTCATTTCCGTACATTGTTGGGATCTCATGCTCGTAGATCGGCTCCATGATCTGCTCCTGAAAATACTGCGAATTTATTTTGCAGTTCTTCGCCACCCTTCGAATCTTCAGTTTACCTCGGTAACAATAGCCAGTAACGACCATGAACCCTTTTGGGAAGGATTCTTTACAGACACAGACCCACCTACGCCTTTCTCTCGGTACATGACGGCTCTCGGTTTGCCGTAGTCGGAAAGGTAAATCCATGCTTCATCGAGCGTTACGACGTACATCCACCTCTGTTTTGCCAGATGCCGTTCGTACAGCTTCCGGGCGATACACTTTCGTTCCTTTTGGTGGGCATCCGTGAGAAGATGGCCGCGAGCTTACATGACTTTTTCCAGCTTGAGTTGATGATGTAACGTCCGGCTCACAGTCCCCCAAAACACGTCAAAACGATTAGCCATACACCTTTGTGTTGGCGGATTTTCTTGCATTGCAATTTTGCGAAGTTTCCTCTGCATAGTGGAGGTGGCCTTGGTGCATTTCTGCTTCCCAGGCAACTCCGTTGGTGATCCAAATGGTGGAGCTTCGTGCCGTTGTACTTTTTAATAACATTTTTTTATTCCACTTAAACTGATGTTGCAGCCATTCTTCTTGCACTGTTTTCTAATGACAGAAGCACTAAAGTAGGCGTCATAAAGAGCCGCAACATAGCCTTCCTAAAACCGGCTTAGTTTGGGCGGCATTTTGGTCACAGAGCGGAAAAACACACACTTGGAAACAAATTTAACACAACAAACAATGGTCCTGTTTTATGCATTATTGTCATCCCGCGGAAAAACAACTCCGTTCCCAGAAAGTCATTGCAGGACGCCACGAGCCAGGTCGGGTGAGTCCATTCTGCCCGGAAATCGGCCAAACGTAGGCTAAACAACCTCTGTAGTTAACTTTCGTGTAAGTATGATGGTAGTGTAAAACATAGGCGATGACCTTTATTATTTCTTTTCAATGGGTGCCCACGCTTCATTACTTATAAGATAAATCACAACGTTTCGTAATCATTTTATATATTTTTTTAACAGATCTAATACTCCACTTGTTCCAAACTGGGAAGGCTACCTCTGAGACACATAAATGAAAATTAAGACGGCACAGATCACTAAAATATCATAAATTGCAATATTATTTTTCCACTTTAAAGGCCTCAGATTTTTTTTTTCAACCTAATCTTTGTATTGAACAAACTTCCAATTAAACATTAAGATTTTGTTTTACTGATTTCAATATGTACTCTATGGGGCAGAAACAAGAACATTACGCAAAAGCGATTTAAAAAAAATGAAAAATGAGGTTTTCGAAACGTGGGCATGGAGAAAAAATGAGAGAATTAGCTTGGTTGAACGGAAAACGAATGAAAAAGTACGGGGGAAAAAGAATTGTAGATATAATTAAAAGGAGGAAGGGAAACTGGTTGGGACATTGGCTGAGGAGGAACTGTAGTATGGGGGACATGCTAGAGTTTTTGGTGGAAGGAAAGAGAGGGAAAGGCGAAGAAGACTAGTTGAAGAAAGGTATTAAAACAGCAAATTGCTATGTCAAGACGAAGGGACTACCTGAGGACCATCGTACATCGAAGCTTCTCAGCTGCAGCAAGTGACCTGCCAATAATGGCAGAATAGCTATGATGATGATGATGATGATATGTTTAGCAATATTGGCCAACAAAAGGAGAGAAGAATTAAAATAATATTTATTATAATCAAACTAGGTTTAAGGAAATCTGCAATATTTCAAGTATGTCGCTGCTTTAATGGAAATAGTTCCTGCGTTTCGTTCTTACGCACTGATAAAAGATGTTATCAGTTCTGAAAGGTTTCTGTTTTTCATTTGTATTGCCACTTTATTCTTTGATTTTTGCATAGTTTGCATAACCCATAACAACTTCGAAGTACGCATGAAATTTACTTTTTTGAGCTCGACACTTGCGTTATATATATATATATATATATATATATATATATATATATATATATATATATATATATATATATATATATATATATATTGCAGTGGCGTATCGTCAGTAGACTGTGAAAAACACATCCTTCTTTTGCTATATTTATCCGAGGACGAGCCGACAAACTTGACCAGCTCGAAGGTCGAAGGTTTAAGGTTGGTGTAAAGGGACAAGTTTTGTCAATAGATGTCACTACAGTCTTCGTATCTCTCTTATGTATTTTTTATCTTTCACGAAAATTTACAATTTCTCTTACAAATTTCAACCTAGAGACTTGAAATTTTCGGAGAAGGAACTTGATAATCTATCGAAGGCAATAATCCGTGCCGATTTCTTATTTTGAATTTTCTTCATTGTTGAAAGAGTTAAATTGTTAAAGGTTTGGATATCCCTTTCAACAAACAAGCCATTTCAACAATGAAGAAAATTCTAAATAAAAAATCGGCACGGATTGTTGTCTTCGATAGGTAATGAAGTTTCTTCTCGAAAAAATTTGAAATTTCTAGTTTGAAATTTGTAAGAGAAATCGTGAATTTTTGTGAAAGGTAAAAAATACATGAGAGAGATACGAAAACTGTAGTGACATCTATCGGCAAAACTTGTCCCTTTAAACTAACCTTAAATTTACTCCAGATAACGCACCTGTAGAATAGTGTCTGATTTCTTGGTAAGTAATCTTTATTGTTTAAGAACGCAAGAATGCATCATAATCCAGCACCAATGACATATTTCTTTGTGTAACAAGCTCAATGACACCTGTGTGGCTTTAAAACGAGTAATAACTACAGAAAACGCAAACAACCTATTCAGAAACCAACACACTGTACCTATATGCTACAGGAGCAGCTCAATTCACACGAATTGCATAAACTACTGGGAACCATTCACTCCAGTGGCATTTTTACTGACGCCAAGAAATTCAAGTGAAAGATGTAATGATTTTCCCCCTGAATTCAAGTAGTGTCGGTACTTGTGAAAGTGTCTTGGTCTTGGTCTTGGTCTTGGTCTTGCACCCCTTGGTCTTGCATGGGGAAGCCTGGTCTTGGTTTTGGTCTTGGTCTTGCATGCAAGACTCTTGCAAAAACGGCAAGACCAAGACTCTTGCGCTCATCACTATCATCAACCTCTAGGAATAAAATATACTGCATGTAGTGATACACAAACATTTTCTGTTTAAAACTATGAACTGTTACTTCTATGGACATGAAATACACTTTCCGATCACAATATAGACTATGTCATATTTAAGAACAAGAAGCAGTGCCACATGTACACCAAGTGAAGGAGTTTGGTTAAAAAATATAAGAACGATTTCAATTTGCACGTCATTTGATAGTGAAAGTGTTTTTGAGGGCATCGTTTGTAGTGAAGAAGACACACTCTATGTCAATGGAAAGCCTAATCGACATAACTGTCGAATTTGGGGAACAAACAATCCATACAGAATCATTGAGATTGAAAGAGATTGCCCCCAAAGGTCAACGTTTTCTGTGCCATAATCACAGCGGAAGTTCCACAACACGCAGAATGACTTCTCAGCATACAACTTTGATGACCAGCGCCTCTGGTGGTCAAATTGGAAACTAAACAAACCTGAAATGGCATGAAAACAAAACCGTAAGGACCAGTTTATCATGCAATAGTTTTCTAGTAGTAATGTTTTTAAAGTGGAACTTAATTTAGAGAAACGCTGTTATTGATGTATATTTGGTGCTTTGGTATTTTTTTTAATTAAGAGTCTTCATCCCGGCGAAATTAAAATACCGCTAATTTTACAGTGATTATGTGATATCTTCTAATAGATAAAAGATAATCCAAATATGGAACAAGAGCGCCCTAGACAATATTATTTTACATTAGAAACCGTTATCACGACTCACTTATCTGCTTTTGATTTCGAGCCATTTTGAAAATCGGCATTTATTTTCGCGTTTCTAAACAGCTGAAAACGGAAAGCCACTAGCTGACTTGTGATAACGGTATCTCACGCAAAATAATATTGTCTAGGGCGCTCTTGTTCCATATTTCAATTATCTTTTATCTATTTGAAAATATCACATAATTACTGTGAAATTAGCGGTATTTTAATTTCGCCGGGATGAAGACTCAACACTGTGGAATATTTCCAAAGCTCTAATAAGCAAGATATAATAACACTATTTGTAACACAGGAAGTCATAAAGACAAACACAAACTGGTAAAGAACTTGTAGCAGATATAGAAGAGCATACGATGGACGAAATCTGTGCGCATTTCTTATCAGTCTGCGTATGAGAAAAAGAAATCGATAACAATTAATCAAGTGGCATTGTACTTGGCTGAGCTTCCAATAAGAATTTCAGAAAATATCCCTGAAATGGTGAGTCGTAAATTGTAACAACTTTCTACGCCTTGAAATTAGGAGATTTTGGATGAAATGACTGATACAGAATCAGACACATAAGAATACTTGATATGATTAATTATTTTAAAATTTCCAAAATTACCGTACTTTACAAAATAAAACCTGTACTGAATCGAGACGTGATGATGCTGTTGGCCATTATGAGCTGTTCTGAGATCTCTTCGTTGATTTCTGTTCGTACAAGCAGTGTTCTGCATTATCTTTCGCCCAGCTGCACTAAAGAGTAACTTTGTGATTTTATATGCGAATCGTTTACAAAATAGCATTTTTTTCCAAAATACGGAACATTCCGAAATCCGGATTTTCTCCGAAACTCGAAAAGTAAAAAAAAAAAAAAAATCGTTTACGGATAATAAAATCTCCGCATTACTTTGACTATCTGTTACCCAAAGTCAACAAGTCCACTTGTTTAAATATGTGGCTGCTGCTTCTGTTCAACACTTGTGCAAGCTCATTTCATTTAAAAGGTTACTTGTAATAAATAAATAAATAAATAACCATGTCCTAATTATTTTCCTTTAAAAACGCGGACATATTACTATGTTTTAAAAAGCCGCTCATACGCATTTTAGAGGAAGAATAAAAGAGGACTTTGGTAATGTGGGAGTAGGAAAGTTTACAGTATATTGCAGCTAAATAAAGCGAGCATATTCCAAGTAATTTCAGTTTGTTATTGAGTTTACCCAACGTAGAGCTATAAATACTGTATATTGGACTGTTTTATATTCCGACCAAATTGTTCACTAAAAAATGTATATAAATGAAAGTGACCACGTTTCTGATTTAGTAACCCTTGAACCACCTGACCGATCTCAATCAAATTTTTAACATAGATGAGATTCGGGCCTGGAATAGTTTATATCATTTCACTTTGACGCTGCAACTTAGGGAGGGGAAGGAGGATATATATATATATATATATATATATATATATATATATATATATATATATATATATATATATATATATATAAATGATCGAAAATGACCGATATTAGTGTGGAATTCATAGTTTACGGAGTTGCTGAGATGAACAGTGACATTTCCGATGTCGTTTACATCTAAATTCAGCTCACAATAGTAATATTTAATTCCTATTTATATAACTACTTATTATTTTCTGATTTTTCATTATATTTTCTTTATTTCTATCGATTTGAGACTGCTTTAGTTTAGTAAAAACTGACTGACTAATCGAAGATATTACTAATTTTTTCCTTTTTTTAAATTTTAATCCAGCGAAGTGCGTAATTGACGCTAGTAAACAAATAAATTAATAAATAAATAAAATAGAAAACCCAATTAGTCAAATCTTTTGATTTTCTTCTACAAAATACATAAAAAATTGTCAAGCAACGGTATGAGGCAAATCCTGCGCTTTGAAGGATGATCCTTGACCATGTCAAGATTGTAGCACCAAGTTCAATCTCATCTCTTTTACTATTATGCTAATGAAATCTGGCCTTTTTGTTCTTTAATGAAGCATCTGCTCCAAAACAACTGAAGTTACACAAAGTGATGCCAGAAGTTTGAGTAGCCTTATATTGAACTTGTCTGTTGTTGTCAGTTTAAGAGCTCCACCCACTAATATTTAAACAACGGGAATTTCGTTACAAGCTAACAGCAATAAATAGCATTCCAGTGCTGCATCTCATGAAAAGATAAGGGGAAAAATAACCCATGAAAAGGGAACAGGTTAGATGAATAAAGGGCAAGAATTTATCTGGGCAGCTTTATGAGAATGGACCTAAATCTCACTCATTTTTATATTGGAGTGATCAAACTCATTAGATGAAATTTTGTTAAGAAATCATGGGTTCGCGTGAATTTGGAGGAATCATGAGGTGGAATGATTGAGAAATCATGAAATAGAGTTATGTTGAGCTATGAATTGACTCGAACTCACTACATTCAGTGGAGCTCGTGCTCATATGGACTCGCGCTCACTCGTACTCGAAATAGCTACCCTCAATAGTCTTCGGGCTTACTCAGCTTCGTGATGAATCGTTGGGCCCGGGGCTTGCGAGTTTGTACTTTCTGCCATACACTGTGCTCTGCGAATGTGAGCTTCTTTAGTTTTCGGGTCGCCATAAAGACGGGGTCGCTACCTTCAACAATTCTAGTGCTCATTCGGATATGTGGTTAATTATTGAGCCCGAGCAGGTACGAGAGATCAATTACTGGGACCAAGCACGGTTAAGCGCGCCTCCCAGAGTCGAGAGCCCAGGGATTGTGAGTTTGTGCATCTTTGCCATACACTATGCCATGTAGATGCGAGCTTCTTTATAGTGGCGAATCAAGAAGGTAAAAACTGATGGAAGGGAGAAGCCTGAACCCAGACTATGACATGTATATCCCGAGTTTACAATTTTTATGGGTCCTGCAGATGGCTAGGTTGGACGATGATTATGTGGACCTCAAGTATTGGTTTACACATTACGCAACACAAAAACTGCAACTGAAATTAAATCTAATATTTCAAAAATTTTCCAATAAAGAATATAAGGCAATACTTACTATACACTTTCAAAAACATATGAATACTAACATCAATTACTTTTGTTGCTCAAAACAACTTGGGGCCCTAGTTCCCCCGACCGCAGGCTAGATCTGCCAGTGCTTCTTTGGTGTTCAAAGCGTCATAAAGACAGAACCTAGTACGAAAATTTATATCTAACAAAAGAAAGTGTTTATTTTGCCATACTGAACTACAATTACCATATCGTATGTAATTACCATTTGTTAAAACGAAACAGTAGGACTTACAAGATTGTACTTCTGTTACTCCGCACAATAATTTTTCAACGAAATCGAATTTTTGAATTCTCTTTGTTGCAATAGGTAGCTAGAATGATTATATCGGCCGAGTTCGTTAGTAGAGTCAATCCGTTAATATTTTCATGGGTAAGGTTGACTTAACGGTGGCTACTCATAACCAATTTTAAATCTGTAACGTTCCCTAGCTTCTATGCAACCTGTGCAGCAGCAAAGAAAGACTTGTTGTCTATGATAAAAGGTTATCGAATTTGTGATTTTTTTTTTTTTTTTTTTTTTTACTGTCTTTGCAGAGTTAACTAATTTGGTTGGGCTGTAGGTTGAAGTTTAGTGTCTCTTTTGAGCACCCAGGCACTTCAGTCAGCATGGCCGGCCACCGAATTCAAACTTGTAAGCCCCTGACTGTAAAGCAACAACGCTAGCGATACGCTCGCTCGGTATCTTAAAAGCCTATGGTGTATGGCTACTCAAGGATGCGTTTCCGATACGTTGAATGCGACCTAGGTGGCTACTCGGTAATTTTATTTTTCCCAGTTATATATCATACTATGAGCCAGTCAGGGTTGCCAGATCTTTTTTCTATATAGCCTTATTGTGTTACATAATTTTTTCTGTGATTAGCTAATTTTTCGGAATTTCCTCGTATTTTTGTGAATTTTCTTTTGTTATACACGCACGTACTTTATAATAGCAGAGTTCCAATACTCTGCACAAAGCATATTCCAAGCGGCTGTTTCTTGCTAAAATCTCTTTGCCTGGCAGATTATCTCCCAGATGCGTACATGTCAAAATTCTTTCCAGATGCGTAAAAGTGCCATGGGCGATATTTTGATATTGACAAGAGTTTTCCCACTTCCGTACGTGTTTAATGACTGACACTGTTTCTGAGTATTTTTAATAAAGTTTGAGCAGAAAAGGATATGGAAATGCATGCTCAAGGAAATACGAAAAGATGCATACATGCTTTCCATACTGTTGTAAGTTTTTTCTTCGACTCAACTCCACGTTGAATTCAAATTCGACCAATGTATCCCCGAAATGTGTGTGATATGAATTCACAAATTACATCAAAGGAATATAGAAGTTGGCTTTTTATAAAGTCTTCGCCGAACTAATATCTGGATCTTCATTGATCTTGGTCCATGTGCAGTAGGCCGTTCACCGTTGTTACCACCATCTATAAGCAATGCTTATCAGTATATATATATATATATATATATATATATATATATATATATATATATATATATATATATATATATATATATATATATATATATATATATATGATTTACAGTTTATGATAAGTTATGAATATATGAAAATGCAACCAAATATTATCTAACATCTGTTGAAACATCAAAACTACCCAAAACTTTTTATTTTGTTTGTTTGTTTGTCAAGCTGCATATATACCCCTATACTTTCTTCATAGCGCTTTGAAAATCTCTGCTTTCTTCTTTTACCTTGCAAGCTGAGATACTTTCTGTCGTTAGCATAGTCACTTGTCCTGGCTTCTAACTTGAGAAACGGACTAATTCGTAACATGAGGATTTTGCTTGTTCAACAGAGTATTTAATCTGTTATCCGAATCCTCTGCGGTATTATTTGTTCTATGGCGTTTTCCATGACAGTTCCACATGCTTATTGGGACTGTAGAATTTTCTAGCTACTGGTCAATGAAATACCCATAGAACTGCTCAAGCTTAGGGGATGTCTTCTTGAATAGACTGTCAACCACTGTCGACTATATCTAACGGAAGAAAAGCTAATGACGCAAACATTCGAACCTGAAGTCTTATATCATCATTGTTTTTGTAGTCTGTAACCAAGACCAAATCTTGTATCTTACGCCAAAGACACTGGTTAAAGTGAAAATTGCAACCACTTATGGAAGCTGAAGGGAAAATTGTCCTAAAGGAATTTATTACTGCTTCTTTGAAGCCTACCATTACAACTTCAATATTCCAATTCAGGACTTCAACCTTTCATTTATATGCTCTCTCTTGTTCTGGAAAAGGCTAAAAACTACTGGAAATCATATTAGTTTCCTCTATTCAACTTCCAATATCTGCATGAATTACAAAAAATTGGGAGAAATGTGTTGTAGCTCTTAAACGTGCCATCAATAAAGAAGATCGTGCTGGCCTGCTAGGCAGTTTACAAAACGAAATTATTCAAGGATTCTTATTCGCTGTGGCTGCTACTCGAAAAAAAGAAAAAAAGAAAAAAAATTTAGATTCCATATCCCCCTCTGCTCAAAAACTAACAAAAATTCACAGAAATTCACAGAATAGAACAGCTATTGAACCTGTACGGAAATTGGAATTATTTTTATATCGCTTTTAAATCATGACATTTCATTGCATCTCTCACTTGTACGCAACTGAGAAGGATTTTGACGTACGGAAATGGGAATGTACGCAAGTGGGAGGACACTGCCTGGCAACACGCCTTTCCTTCTTTTCCTTCCTTTAGACATATTTTACTGTTTCCGAAACAGAATGCGGCCTATTGTTCCGAAACACACCAAATAACGCTCGAGCTGACGTATTCTGCGCGTTTTTATTGTCTTCGCGTTTGCAGCGCATTGTGATTAGGCATTCACATCTAAATACATGGCCAGCGTATTCCAAGCATTTGCATGTGCCATAAAAACGCGTTGCGAACGCATTGAATAGCCGTGCACTAAAGAAGAAGGGCCGAGGAGGAAGGGTAGAATGAACTAAAAAAAAAAATTAAGAAAGGAAAATGGATCAAGTAATGATATAATAAATATCCTATCGCAATCGTTCGTTTTATCACTTTATTAGCCAACGTGAAAGAAGAAAAATTCATTTATTTACTCCCGATCCACACATGACGCCATGATATAAAAGAGGCGGGTTTGCAAGAGGCGGAGCTTTATTCAAGCTTGACCCTTACTTACTGCAATCTCTGAAGCATAAACCTTAAAACCATTGTTTATTGTATATGACGACTTCTACTGGTTACTTAACATAGCATCTAACGTCACTTTCAACATATATATTTTCTTTCAGGTGAAATTAATACTTTTTTGTTCGTTATATTTTGATTAAAGCACCGGAAATATATTGCTTATATACATAAAAGCAAAATATTTTTGGTTTCAGCTAGTAAGAATGCATATAGCCGAGACCGAAAGAATCACAACGCCAAAAGACTTTAGAATGTATTCTAATACACAGTTACATATAGAATATATAGACGAACACAGGATTACTTCCAAAGGGGCAAAAGACAAATTCCAAGGGAGGAAGACACATTCTAAGGAAGGCAAAAGACCGGCACACAAGCGCAATCCAAAATGCGCACACACTTTGACGCACGCATGTACAGTCAGAGACAAATGTTCTTTCCGTTTGGTAAAATTTATTTTGAGAATAACGGCGATGGTATGGCTTGAACTTACACAGAAAATTACATTCTTTTTAATTTACTAAATTGTCCTTCCATTCTGAAGTTATTTACGAAACTAATTTCATAAAAACGGAAAAGAACTTTTGTCACTGACTGTACATAATACACAATATAAAGCAACAATATTATTATTATTTACGAACATACTTTCATTAACTACAATTATAGTATTTAATAGAAATGTTTAAGTACTATAGTATTGCCTGACCAGGATATTAGTGCGGTTTTTCGCGGAGAGCGCTGCTGTCGTGTTTACATCAGTTTCTAGGTAAGCGCAGTGGGACAGGGGAGCGGAAAGCGTCACTTTGCAGTGTATCCAATGATTTCTAAAATTTGCATTAATATGTTATAAGTAGCCTAATATTTTGCTTAATAAAGAACGCCATAAATTATATAGTTGTTATTGAATGCAGGAATGGTTATTTCTACAGTAATGCAGATGTATTGTGGGTAATGACATATGCATGGATATTAACAATTTAAGAACAACATAGCACACAAGTGAGTCTCTACCATGTATTAAGCAGATTGTATAAAAATTGATTGCCTTTTATTTGATTTCATTATAAGACAGGAGCAACATGTAAAACGCAGGAATAACGATGCCAATGACTAAAATATTAATTTAAGGTTGATAGCTTACGGCTTTATGCAGAGTCGTTCTGACACGTGATTAGTGCCATACTAAAGAGTTCGACTAACGTATATTTTCTGCAGTAGTCAGTCCTTTAGTATGGCGCTAATGATACGTCAAAATGACTCTGCATAAGGGTCTTAGAGATTTGCGCAGTACTTTGTAACTGTAAGCTTAAATCAAGTTAAATCTCGCGATGCTTGTGTTTCTTTTAAATGCATATTTATTGGTTGACAAATAGATTTTGCCGATCCTTTCCACTCGAGAACTGTGGAAGTCCTCTCCGTTCGTCTATTAGCTAGCGCATGTGCGTTTGTTGTACGTGGTTCTGAGTTGAAATCCCAGCTACAATCTTTCACTTTCATTAATCAATTAATCATGTCTCCTCTAGCGTAAGGAGCATAATCATAGGACGTTAAACTAAAGAAATTTCATTTAATTTTTTTTTTCGATGAATGTGAACCCTTTGGGAGGACAAGGAGGTGAAGAACTTTTTTCTTTCATTTTT
Source organism: Thermobia domestica (assembly GCF_964235325.1). Classification (NCBI taxonomy): domain Eukaryota; kingdom Metazoa; phylum Arthropoda; class Insecta; order Zygentoma; family Lepismatidae; genus Thermobia; species Thermobia domestica. The sequence goes on from NC_137469.1 coordinate 57,581,980, forward strand.
TAAAGGGCTATGGAATTGGATAGCATGCCTTCCGGGATTGACTTGTAAAATCTTATTACAGTGCATCTTTCTTTTAGGATTATTATCAAAACCCATCATTTTAGTAAATGTGGGGGGAAAAAAAGTATTGATAAAACATCAGCGTATGGGTAATGTAAGCGTAAGTATCATTGCTTCAACACATAATAAATTCACAATTTTTATTTATGAGTACAGAAATTCCTCTTGAACTCCATTTGAATTTCTTTCAGACTCTAGGTCTCAGGTGGCAAAGAAAGACATACACAATATAATTTTAAAACTTGGGAGCCTAGTCTTATCTTTTGTGTCTGTAATAATTACATAATCATTTGTTGATTGACTTCAGAGGACTCACTTTAACCCGTAATCACAAGTTGCATATAGTTCAAACATATCATATGTACGGTCTTGCTTAACAAAACCTGCTCCTCTCCCTTCCCTACCTGAAAAGCCCTATATTGTTGTCCACATATGAAATTCAAAGACAAATGCAATCACCTTTAAAGAGCTGTACTTTTTATTTCATGTCTAAGTATTAAAATGTGCTACGTTAGTTGCAAGAGGTTGGGTGGCTTCTTTTTTTCTTCTTTTTGCTAATACTGAACTTAGGTACCTAACATTGGCACTCATTTTCTTCTTCACGAATTGATGTAAGAAGCGGCCGCGTGATTTCCGGCCAATTGTTCCATCACCGGTATCTTTGAGCAGTGATATAACAGTGGAAGACAAACTTCGTTCTTCAAACTTGATACTTTGAAAAACTTATGTAAGTGGTTATGTTATTCAAATACATATCTATTCACGCCAAGCAGTTTCAGAAGTAGCATTAATTTTATGATAACATAATGCCTGTAAAAGTTACCCTGAAAATGTATTTTGTATTTCTTTTTTAATACGTAATTCATTTTTTTCTGAATTACACTGGAGTTCAATTCCTTGGAAGGACAAGGAATCTTCAATTGCCAGGCACCCCACTTTAAACTTTAATCGCTCCCCTGTCGCCTCCAATGTAACACTGGGTATATTTCTTTTAAAGAAATGTTTAGAATAGGCAGAAATACTGCCTTTTTAAATTACCAAACCATGCTAAATAATGGCAGGTTAGTCTCAATCAGGGGCGTATCCAAGTCTCCTTTGGAGGCGGTTAGACTGTGACGGTGAAATATCATCAGTTTCTCTCTGACAGGAATTTTGCAGCACATCCGAAAATGATCTCAATGCAAAAGAATTTCGTTACTCAAGACACTGCTTAGACAATCGATCGGAGATCACATGTTCCAACTTGGTCGCAATTTCAAAATTGTCTTATCTCAAAACTACACAATAAAACTTCCTTTAAACAATGAAAGCGCAGTTTCCAAAGTATAACTTTGATTCACAATAATGTACTTCAAGGTTTTTTTTAATAGGAGAAATAGGAATTCCTTATACTCGAATGCTACGGAGTTCTTAGTGTTTCTTTGTACAACACTGAGGTTAATTTATTCGCAAGTTATTGCCAATTGATATGAAGAGTGTATGTACTTTTCTTTTTTTCTTTTTTTTTCAGTCCCTTAAAGTGTTCTTGAAATAACTTCTATAACTTTTGAAACTATGTTTGTCTTAACTTGAACATATGCGTGAAGTGGTTTATTACGAATAGGACTAAAATAACTGTGATAGATTAATTACAAGTAATCCGGTTAGAAACACTGTTGTTTGTATTTTAGTTCCAAAACCGGTAGCCCTCACTCGTTCGTTGGTCAGATAATACGTGAGAGAAATTAGTATGTTTTTGACATGTATTTGTAAGAGCTGAACACTCTTCGAAAATCTAGGGGGCAACTGTCCCTTTTACCCCCGCTGCGGGATACCATGCGTGCTACTCCGCTTCCAAATATAGATAATTCACAAAGAAATTTAAAATATTTTTAGAATTGTCTTATAGGTGGTATTGGCGTGGCAACAATTGCAGAAGTTGCTAATATACAGGATGATCCATCAATAAGCTGGTAAAATTGTATTTTTAATGTAGAGGTGGAAGAATATATACAAAAGTGAAATCGGTTTACTCAGTATCCAGGTTTCTAACATATATGTCACTACTGGTCTAGCCAATGTTTTGTATATCAATATTTTCTTTGCTGCTTTTGGTATTAGTTTATTTCTGAATACTTTCATGTGGGCATAACAGGCGTTAATGTCTGACTGTATTCCATCCTTGATTCACGTACTTAACGTATCTTATATTGCTTTTATCAATTAGGTTTCCTAAATATTCGAATTGCTTTATTCCCTCAAATTCCTTTCCTTCGATGTTTAAGCTTCGTGTAGCTATTTCCTTTCATGTAGCTTATTGTACTATATACTGTATAACATATATATTCAATTCCCACGATTTCTGCGTTTGTTCCCATTTTTGCATACTCGTGCTAATCTCTTTCTTTCTCGTTCTGATTATAATGGCCATCCCGTCTGCATATGCAGAGCTCCTCCATGGCTAAGCGGTTAGCGTACGCGCCTTTGGCGTGGGAGACCCGGGTTTGATTCCCGGCGGGAGCTCATGTGGTTAGGATTTCACGTTAATCAGTAGTTTCACGTCTCATATAGCCTCGCTGCTGAAAAGGGACGTTAAACTCAAAATCAACTCAACTCAACCGTCTGCATATGCACATATTTGGCAGGTTTTTGTAAATAGAGGATCCATTTAATCAATATTCTTAAGCACTGGCGTCTCTAGCATGTAAAATTGGGGGGGGGGACATCAAAGAAAGTGATTTAAATGGTACTACCTAGCCCAACCTGTTTATTAATTTCGATTCTATTTGTTACCTTTCTTCTTACCTTCACGGACCCCCTAAGGCAGCGTTTCCCAACCGGTGTGCCGCGGCACACTGGTGTGCCGCGAATGGGCCGCTGGCGTGCCGCGAGGAAATCGAAACAAAATTATTAATTCTATAGCAACCAAATTGCAAGACATAGGAAAGAATGTACGTTTTTGTATTTCACATTACTATTAATTTCTACCATGGAAAAAAATACTGTAATTGTAATATTATTCTTCATCTATTACTGTGTAGCAGACAGTATTTCGGCTCGTACACATTTCCACGTTTAGCTGCTATGTTACGCTTCAATTTAGTCATACTAACACCGAGAAGTGGAAGCACTTGTACGGTACGCGTCAAGTGAACGTTAGTAGAACACTCTTTCGCACCTGAATGACAGAACAACACTGTTCAACAGCTGTGTTTTGACTTCGATGCATCGCAAGCTGTGTGATTGTAATAGTATGCACCGGTTTTGGTTAAAACAGCAAAGTTAAAAGTACAAGACATTTGTTTGTTCGTTCGTTATTTAGTGATCTTCGTCCTTAGTGAAAGGTTGAATACGTTTTTCGAAAAACAAAGCGTATTTTTAAAAATCTGAGTCCTATATTTCATTGCAATTGTTTTCTATTTTTAAATTAGAATAAAAAATAAGCACAATGAATTAGCATAGGGGAAAACTAGTAATCCAACTTTCATCTCTGTAAGGAGATCAGTAATCACAGAAAAAAAATACCATAGTGTTTTATATTTGCAAATAATAATAATAATAATAATAATAATAATAATAATAATAATAATAATAATAATAATAATAATAATAATAATAATAATGTCTATGAGTGTGCCGCGAGAATTCAAGTTACACTCGTAGTGTGCCGCAAGTTGAAAAAGGTTGGGAAACGCTGCCCTAAGGTATATCAAGAACTCGATTACAATCGTTTCACAGCCTGAATATTATATTCCAAATAAATATAATAATTATTATTTATATGAAATTCTGTCGTAAGTAAATAAATTAAATTAGAATAAAATATTGAATATTTTGTACTTCAAAATGTTGTGGGGACGCGTCAGGGTATGTTTTATCTTTTTCTGTTTCTTTTGTGTTGCTTTGGCTTACACGTAGATGAATACGAATAAATACAAAAAGGGCAAGGCACAAAATTTTCTTGGGCTTAGAGGGCGGCAAAAAATTTAAATACGACCCTGAATGAGAGCTATGTTAATCAATAGATCACACAAAGCTGTATAAAATTTTATGCTTGAGGGTGAATGCTGAAACTTAGTTTCCGAGAAGTTCAAAGGTTAAATAATTTTATTAGAACAGGTTAATTAATTATTTTTGTAATGCATATATATATATATATATATATATATATATATATATATATATATATATATATATATATATATATATATATATATATATGTAAAGAAAATCACTGTTAAGTAACAGACTTGTGTCAATTGTTCTTTCATGCATACTCCTAACAAGGATACACATTAATACGCAGAATGACCCAGACACACAATTTTGTAAGTAAATAAATAAGCCGGTGAGAAACCTAATGAAATTTTAAGTATATTTTCACTATTAATTATCCTATGATGCTTGCGGTCCCTTTTTGATCCTCCGGCCAAGTAAGTTTGTGGTGGACAACATTGTGTTTGTTGGTTTTTCGGAGTTATCTCGTTTCTTCCCGCATTATCATTCCACCGATTCTTCCATCATCATTCACTTGCTGCAATTATTCGTCTCTCTTAGCCTAAAATCGTGAGACGTTAAATTGAAAATTTTCACTAATAGTAATCGAATTGAAGAGACAAATTGAAATTAAGCTTAATATACAACGCCTATTGAAAAAACGAGTTAAAGAAAGAAAAAAATGTCCGGAATATTTTTAGGTTTATTGTACTGTGCATAGGGTTACGTTTTTACTTCAAACATATGAACGTAGAAAAAAGAAGAAATGCAGACTTCCTTTGTAGGCCTCGGGGAATTTCCCCCTGTTAGTTGTTTCATCCACCCATTCGTATACATCAGTCAGTATTCACTTGCTTTTCTTGCTAAATGCCTCTGGGAAATTAGTTATTGTGGGTACTACGCTTGGCTATGCTGTGGTATCCACTAACGGCTGCAGACCAGATTAGTTTTTTTTTCTTTTTTTAAAAGACAGATCTTCGGAGCGAAATGTTTTGCATCCACCCCTTTTCTTCTAAAAACTGTCATGCCGCCCCAGTAAAGAAATGCCAAACTACATTTTTTTTTTTTTTTACCCTTAACTGGACGGTTTTCCTCCCCATTCCCCAGATATAGCTATCTTAAAAATAAAAAAAAAGCTCTTTTTCAGACTTAAAAGACGTTCCAATGCAGTGGTGATGTTAGCAACATCTTCAAACACCACCGGAACATGAATGTATCAAACGTCAAAGTTATAATGCTTTGATCGTAAACTACAAAGTTAAATGGTTTCTTGGTGTCTGGTTCTTAGAACGGCAGCTTCCTTTGCTTTGATGATGCTGAAGAGGTTTCGGAAATTTGTTTCCTAAACGGTAGCGGTATAAATGAAGTTTACCATGGCACCAGATGAAATCAAATGACACTACACTGTTAAAAAAAAAAATACTTTCTTAAATCTGAGAAAACGTTTCTTATCTGTGCACTGAGAATATATTTTCTTAGAAACAAGAGTTTGAAACTCTCATTAATGAGAAATGAAGAAAAGTAGATAAGGTTGTATAAGGCGAAACGAGAAAATATATTGTTACTTTCCTTATGAATGAGAATTGCCAAATCTCATTTCTAAGAAAATATTATCTCGGTGCATAGATAAGAAACGGTTTCTCAACTTTTTTTTTTAACAGTGTAGTAAGAATTCATTATGACGCAGTGTGGTTAATGAGATATAGCCCAAAAATTATGATTAACTCATAGCATGGTTAATGAGATATAGCCCAAAAATTATGATTAACTCATAGTATGGTTAATGAGATATAGCCCAAAATTATGATTAACTCATAGTATGGTTAATGAGATATAGCCCAAAATTATGATTAACTCTTAGTATGGTTAATGAGATATAGCATAAAATTATGATTAACACTTAAACTTTAATTTAAATTTAATTAAAATATTGTCCTAAAATAAGACATATATTAATCGATAGATCACTTTAAGCTTAACATGTGACAATGTTTATATTTTGATGCGTAGTTTCCGAGAAAACCAACAAAAACGAATTTTTATAACGCTAGAAAATAGTAACTGATAATTCTTCTAGAACATATTATTAATGTATTTATGTACTATGTGTAAAAAAAAAATTGACGTGACGGTCCTTTGTGGGCCTGAACCGCTCCAACGCCATCTGTTAGAGACCGGCTGAACTATGTCCTCCTAGCGACTAAATCTTGATTTGCGTGTTGCGTCGCTCTGTCTCTAATAGGCGTGTCAGGTGCTTTCTATACCTTGTGGCCGTCACGTCTTTTATTCACGTTTCTCCCGGGTCCCCCGACTTACATGTTTCATGTCCCATATAGATACGTATTTTGCTGAAAAAGTTGATTTTATGTTTTGTCTCTCTATTCGTGAGTCATCTATATTCCGTTCATCCATTGGTACGTACGTAAAGATACCTGGACGCCAGCTTTTAAGGCATGCACAAGATTCTACAGAGTGGATTTTCTACTTTCAGCTTTTTCTCCAAGAATAACGGTAATATACAGGTTGGCCCAAAAGTAGATAGGGTAAGAATCCCAAATATGAGACCCTAAAAATTAAGATGTTATATACTGGTTAATTATAGCATAACCAAACACTGTTGTTACTTTAATATATTTTGTGGAATGTCTAACTTACGATACGAACTATTAGAATACATAAAAATATAACAGTAAAAAAATTATATTGAAAAATGTGACCAAAGTTGCTATTTGCCATTTTTATGAGGGGTACCTAATAAGGGTATTCTTTTATTAATTCGCCATTCAACACAGTCTTTAAACCAAACCCTGTGATAGCACAAACATATTAAACGTCACATTTTTAATCTACATAATTTATTTCAATTTTAAAACATACGTACTGTAAAATTTTACATTTTTGTATGCATAAACTGCAAAGATTTTTGATCGCTTCTTTTAATGTGCAAATATGTACCAAGTAAAAAAGTGTCCTAAATGTCAGCACAATGCCAACAAAATAACTGGCTCTATGCACAGGACTAAGTCTAAGAGACTACTTTGTGAATACAGAAATGTCGATATAAATGATCTCCTAATATAAGACTCAATATTACTATATGGGTCACATTATGAGACCGGTCTCATATACTGAACCCGTTAAGGGTCTCATAATAAGACATTCGACCAATAAACAAATGATAACGCCATCTCAAACATAAGTGGAAGAAAACCGGTAACTCATTACATGTTGTAATACGTATATTCACTGGTATAAATAAAAGTAAAGATAGAATGAATATCAATTGATCTTATCCATTTTCAGCGCCTGTGCACGTTAAGAAACTTTGTAGGTTCAAAATTTCTTCCAGCCCCCACAATATTAGCAACTTTCCACACAACGACCTCACGTGACTGCCGATGCTGTGGTGGGCTATTTCCTTTTGTTTTAGCTCGCTTCCATTAGATTGCAGCTCTTGCTTCACAAGATAGGTAGGGGTCTCAATTTAGGTGCCTATCCTCATATTAGGGGTTCATACCCTATAACCCCTGCATTGATCAAGTATAACATTCTAGCTTGTAGGTTTATTTGCTTCGGCTATTCCGAGCTTAAGGTATAAGAAAAAAATGCATTAAGAACAAATAATAAAGAAGCTAAGTCTACCTGATGGATAACAATAAGAAATGATATATAAAGCAATGAGTTGATCAGTACGGAACTGTATACCTACTTTTGGGCCACCCTGTATTATAAAGTGAAAAATCGAGATTGGAGTTTTTCAGAAACAAATTTAACAATTTTATTTATATTTTACTAATCAATCTTTCACATTGATTGTATAGCTAATATTTAGAAACTACCCATATTGAAATTAAGTTAATGATTTTCATATAACTGATCTCTAATAGCGATTCATAAATAGTATAGATTAAAAAATATATGTTTATGATTTCAGAATTTCCTAGTGCTGATGGTGGTTATTAATGTAGTACAAAACTTCCCTCATAGGTACAAAAATTCTTTTGTCACAATTTTAGTCGAGACGGGATTAGGCAAGGTGGGAATTCCCATCTCGCCTAAAATGACGGAAATTCTTAACTTGGAGTAAATCAGTGGTTGATAAACCGCTAGGCAAGACAGGATTAGGCAAGCTGAGATTGAACCATCTTTATACAAAATAATTTTATTATATATTATTGATTGAGAAAACGATATAAACTTAACTCTTTTTAGCTTAACGTCCCATGGTTATGCTCGTTAGGCTAAAGGAGCCAGATGATTAAGGCATTGAATGATGATGGAATAATTGGTGGAATGAGAATGTGGGAGGAAATGGGATTACTCAGAGAAAACTGACGGACACGATGCTGTCTACCACAAAATTACTTGTCCGGAGACACCAGGCTGTACTGGGACTCCAGGCAGTAAAGATAAGCGCTCTACCACTGAGTCACTGTGTCCCCTATTACTAATAAAACTGATATGAAGACTACAATCACTTGAAATTTTCAATCATTTGAAGAAATTATTTTCCAATCTATAAATAACAATCTATTATTTTCCAATCTATAAATAACAATCTATTATTTTCCAATCTATAAATAACAATTTATTATTTTCCAATCTATAAATAACGATCTATTATTTTCCAATCTATAAATAACAATTTATTATTTTCCAATCTATAAATAACAATCTATTATTTTCCAATCTATAAATAACAATCTATTATTTTCCAATCTATAAATAACAATCTATTATTTTCCAATTTATAAATAACAATCTATTATTTTCCAATCTATAAATAACAGTCTATTATTTTCCAATCTATAAATAACAATTTATTATTTTCCAATCTATAAATAACAATCTATTATTTTCCAATCTATAAATAACAATTTATTATTTTCCAATCTATAAATAACAATCTATTATTTTCCAATCTATGAATAACAAAACTGTAACCTGAATGAGCTCCTTCGTGGCTAAACAGTTAGCGTACGGGCTTCTACGTGGGAGACCCGGGCTCGATTCCCGGAGGGAGCTCATGTGGTTCGGATTCCACGTTAATTAGTAGGTCTTGTCTCATAAAGCCTCGCTGCTGGAAAGGGACAATTAAACTCAACTCAACTGTAAGCTGAGTATTTTTTTTAAAGTTAGTCACTTTTATATGCAGTTGATGTTGGTCAACCATACAAGTTTCATTGCATATATGAAAACTAATGTATGGTGCGTAATATTCTTAAATTACGCACAAATTTTCACTAAAAACAAGATCTATAATGGACACGTTTCACTGTATATTTACGCAAAGCATACAATATAAAGAATTGTTACTGGTAGTTTGTGAGGGGAAAAAAATATCATTCAACGTACTGAAAACAAGTCTTCCGTGATTAGTCAATCTTTACGCCTAAAGAGATATGAAAGCACAAGACACCTAAGTGTTAACCTGCCTTAAGGCCTCTTCATTCTGACGAGATGAAAAGACTGATGGCTCAATTAGAAAGCCGTCCGTTGGGGCGCTCGGAGGATACGCCCTATGTTTGTTATTCATGAAATAAGAACGAAAAATAAAAAATAAAAAAAATAAAAAAACAATGACGGGGTGAGAAAAATTCTGATCAAAAGAGGGATGAAGAAACAAAAGTGTGAGTAACAAAGAATCATCCCCTACCCTTAAACCCGTTCAATTTCCCTTTTCTTGATGATGGGAAAACGGGGGTGGGGTATAGAAAAGTACGCAACACCGCCTGTCTACTGTGATTATAGGTGATATGGGCGGATCCTCAATCGCTTTTACGAGTTTTCTTTTTCCTTAAAACTACGTTGGAAAGTTAAAACGGGAAAGTTTCGGGAAAGTTCTCCCTAGATGGCTGGCCCATAACACAAGTACGTGCTTACTATTAAGAGAAGTTTTCAGTTTAGAAGAAAATTTTCTATTTAGCAGATATTACACAAAAATTGTTAGTGCATCAGTGTATTGTTGATGTATTTTAAAGCTTTTCATAAACTTCTTTTATCAGTACAAAATATAAGAAGTTTCATACATATTTTGAGAGGAAATTTGACAGAAAAGTAAAATAGATCGTTCTGTTGCGAAAGCACTGCATCTCATCTTTCACTGGCATCATATCTATTTCATAAAGCACCTCAATCTCTATATACACTTTCTTAAACAAAAAAAAAACAAAAAAAAAAAAATAAATAAATAAAATAAAATAAAAAAAAGTTTGAGTTGCACCACCTTTATGTGTGTTCTTTTCTGCACTCATATTTAAATTTTGCACTAATCTTCTGTTTGGATGTATTTTTTTTTAAATCTTTGTTTTTTGAAAATTCACATAGACCACCATGAAATTCTTTAAACAATAGTGTACTCAAATCTGTGCCAAAGAGAGGGCGTAACCCTCTAATGGCCAGGGTTAGAAATAGTCTTTCAATTAAATGATGAATAAAGAACTCCCAAATCCCTAACCCTTTACAAAAAAAAAAAAAAAAAAAAAAGAAAAAAGAAAAAAATCTGTTACGAGCTATGAACTTCAATTTGTTTGGAGAGGGAAATGCACTCACCATACCCTCAACCTTTTACACCAGAACGCAGTAGCTTACACAGAATTTTATCAAGGAGAAGATGACGTTCAAACGGGAACCCCCCCCTTCCAATTCATACCGTTTCAGGATTTTTGTATAGCCTAATACAGGGTGCGGCACGTAAAACCGGCCCGTAGTAATATTCTGGTATATTGTGTTTTTGGCAACACTTAAATAATCTACCTTCCTAAAAAGAGATGACGTGTCGAGGTCGGGTCGACTTACGTGACCTGCAGCAGTCACGTGCAGCCGCAGCCAGTGAAACTTGTCGAAACCAGTTGAGAAAAAGGCCTCGTTGTGTTAAGCCGGGTGAGTGTCAGTGTGTGATAATGCCGTATTCGATACCTGAACGTGTTGCCATTGTTGAAGGGTTCATTCTCACTGGATCTTTTGTGAAAACAAAGAATTTGTTTCGGGAGAAATTTCCAGGACGTCATACTTAGATCGATACTATAATCGATCTCACCAGCTATTGACGTACCATACGTCTGAAAGCTGTTTTTTGCTCTTTACCTTCCTATTCCTCATCCCGGGTACTCTGTCGTTCCTTCTCAAGAGACCCTAGACGTCAGACTGATCCAGCCAAGGGCGTCTGGTACCTTTCATATTATCATCTCGTCGTCACACAGTTTAGGGTCACACTGCTTTGATTTCGGCCTTCGGGCCAAAGATCAGCATCATGTCCCTGGATACTTCACGGGACCTAGGGCATCATCAAGGCCTACCTATGGTAGTAGCCGCTCCTTCTGCTACTGCTTCAGGAGCAAAGCGCAAAGGTGCCAACAATCCGAGTACAAGTCGTGACACCAGTCCTGCTAGGTCGTTAATCGGGAAATCATATACTGACAATCATAAATCACCACCACCAAAGAAAATTCACCAAGGCGACTTGTCAGACACAGCAAGTGAATCAGGTCTTGTAATGGACCTTGAGAATTTTCCCGAATTAACAGAGACCACTCGGCCACAAATTTATCAGTTTCTGCTGACTAACTTTGATCCAAAGTACTCGCAGGCACACCATCTGTATAAACAACTAGTTAAATACATGCCACGCGCTAACATAAGTCAAATCATACCTACACGAAACGGCACTATCTTACGGACTCCAGATCCGAACTTTCGAACAATCTTGCTCAACAAACATGGATTTGAAATCTTTGGGAAAGGCACTACACTTACTCGACTCACTGAAAAACCGCTAAAACAACGGCCCCCACCACGTAAAGAGCCTTTTCTGTCAGTGGTAATTCGAGGCGTTGACACAGATATTACGGACCAAGAGGTCACTGATGAACTTGCATTAGAAGGTTATACCATATCTAAATGCATTCGCATTCGAAACAATAACGGCGCAACATATATGGTGAGAGTACTTACACACTCTCAAGAGACCATCGATGATCTTTTGTCAAATGGGGCATACATCTATCGTAAACGACACAGGGTCGAGCCTTCCAGATCTCAGCCGCCTCTTCCGTTACGCTGTGAAAGATGCCAAAAATATAATGCTCATTCTACTAATAAATGTCCGAACCAGCCAATCTGTGGATACTGCTCCGGACCACACAATACGCGCCAATGCCAAAATCTTGCACAACCTCCAACCTGTTCAACATGTCATGAGCAGCATCCAGCGTTTAGTTATAAGTGCAAGCAGCGGCCTCCTCCGGAACCAACCAAACCTGAAATGACTGTTCCTTTGCAGCATTACACTAAGTCCATTCCATCTTCTCCCTTACCTGCTGACAAACACCAGGCTGACACCATTGAACAATTCCTTGCTTTCATCACACTCACACTTCAGAATATTCATCCTTTTCACCGCCCTCACATCCTCCAGCAGCTCCAATACTCAACACGTGCAATCTTCCATATGAACTTCCATGCTACCTACAGCGGACGTAAAGTATACTTTCATGTCAGTCCACTTGAAACCGAAGTCTAACTCCATCCTCCTCTTTTCACATATCATCATGGCACTATCCTTTATATTTGTTAACATCAGTTCTATCATCCAGCACAAACCACTCTTTGCACTTCTACTACAAGAACACCGCACTTCCGGTTTTCTTCTCAATGAGACTCACCTTACACCTCGAACCTCCTTCAAGATATCCGGATATTCAATCATAAGGAAAGACAGTACGATGCCAGCTCGACGTGCAAACGGCGGAGTTGCAATAGGGTTTTCACCTTCTATACCGTGTCGTCATTACGAACTTCCACAGCAAAACCTTCCAGAATATCTAGTAACAACTCTATACTTCAAACACTTGTATATCACTCTTGCTACCATTTACATTCGACCTGGTCATGCTATTCCGATAAATTTCTTTCAGTATATTTCAAATAACTTCCAACATTATATCATAATGGCCGACATCAATATCCATAGCAGAACACCTCAGCAGCGACAGGCTTTTCTCAACTTCCATACAACTCATACCACCGGTACCTTTCACCAGCTACCTAAGCACACTCGGCCATCCTCTCAAACCACACCTGATGTAGTAATTACTTCTACAAACTTACTATCATCCTGTACCATAGAAGTGCTAGATCCAATAAGTAGTGATCATTTGCCAATTAAACTTCTCATCAACCGCTCCCATCCTAGAGCCTCAAACCACGAACGATTAACACGAAAATTTTTCAACTATAACAAAGCAGACTGGACCGGATATCGCAACTTTTTAACTGCAAACCTTTCTAATATTCCCGAACCTACATCAGAAGACAGCATGTACAATTCTCTTCATCTCCTAACCAGTGCGATCAATCAGGCCTCCAATACTTACATTCCTACATCCAGTTCGAACCCTTATAGTCCGAAGTTACCTCCGCACTATCTTCCGCTCATACGTAGATCTCGTCAGTTCTACCGAGACTACGAGCGTACGGGAAACCGAGAGTCATTAGTTCACCACCGGTATATGCAACGCATCGTCACCAATTACATCATCACATATAAACATCGGCAGTGGGTTAAAACCTGCAATTCATTGGCTGATACTTCTCATCCAACCCAATATTGGAAGAGATTCAATCAACTCAGTGGCAAACGTAGTATCACAACATATCCAATTCTTGTTCATAATCAACCTCTTGCCACAGATACTGACAAGGCAAATGCTTTCGCCAATTACCTGCAGGATATTTTCACACCGCCTCTAGCACATCCTAATCCCCATCGACATCCCGTCGATCGAATTGATTTCCAATCTCCACACCTCCAGCCTGCACTCTGCCACACCTTGGTCAACAATCAAGAACTCACATCGCCGATTACAGTTGATAACATTCTAAATGTAACCAAACGAAAACGAAATAGTGCACCTGGCATGGACAATATCTCTTACAGGCATATTAAAGAGGCCCCTTACTGTGTTCTTCATTTTCTAGCTCTACTCTTCACATTCATACTCCGCACCGGTTTCTTCCCTCTCACGTGGAAAATGTCCAAAACTTTAATGTTTCCGAAACCGAACAAACCTACCAATCTCGTATCTTCGTACCGCCCTATTCAATTAACCAGTACACTCAGCAAAATCTTCGAAGGAATTCTAGTTACTCGCCTCCACACCTACTGCACAGATCATCGCCTTTTACCTCTCTATCAAGCCGGCTTTCGCCCTCAGTTCAGTATAAATGATCAGCTACTTCGCCTTGTCAACCATATTTACAACCAATTTCATTCCACAAAACCTTCTTGTCTGGTTCTCTTCGACTTAGAGAAAGCCTTTGACAGTGTCTGGCACCAGGGTCTGGTTTGCAAACTTACGGAATACAACCTGCCTCTCACCTACATACGACTCATATTCAATTTTATCACCGGACGCATAGCCTACATCTCTATTAACAATGCATTATCTTATCCAGTCTTTCTATATTCAGGCGTACCACAGGGATCTGCTTTGTCTCCACTTCTTTACCTTCTCTATGTGGCAGATATTCCACCTCTTCCACCAACTGTCAGTACTTTTCAATATGCGGATGACACTGCATTTCTGGCACTAGGCAAAACCATACAACAGATCAACAAACATCTTCAGGCAGCTATAGATTTATTCACATCCTGGTGTTCCAAATGGCGACTTAAAATCAACGCCGATAAAACTCAAGTAATTGTTTTTGTGCCTCCTGGCAAACGTACTAGGGTTCACCGCAATCCCACGCTGCTAAATATTCATGTTCAAGGAACACGAATTCACGCTTCCAACACAGCCAAATATCTAGGGCTTCTTTTGGACAAACATCTCACCTGGAGACCTCATTTAAAATCAATTTTATCGAAAGCCTATAATCGAATTAACTTACTGCGTCGCTTGACTGGCATCAACTGGGGTCTTAAAGCTTCTACAGTTTTCACCACATATGTCTTTCTCCGCCCAGTACTAACTTACGGTTTCACAGCCTGGATACCTGCAGCACCTTTCTTTTATAAAAAACTACAAATCTTAGAACGTCATGCCTTCAGAATCGCTTACCGTATATCCTTACCTAGTCCCACTGCCGATCTCTATAGTCGTATTACTTTTCCCACGCTTCTTTCACATATCGAACATCTTCGCTTGAAATATATCACTGATCGACTGACAATGAACCACCCTCTACTCATGGACACAGTACATACTGCAGCCGACTTCGTCACCTTCCCACCATTACGCCCCACCCCTCTCTCTCTGCTTTTTACTCTCTATCGATACACTGTCCCTCCGGATCATCCCGACATTCCTCTTCTAGATGCATTTCATCTCGATATTCATTCTCATTTCGTCTTTCCATCACATCATTCACAGTAATCCTACCGTACTAACAGGGCACCAACTGTCTTACATCAATGCCCCGCGTTGCCCCGGGGCGAGAAGATAACTTCACTTGTTATTCTAACATTACCTATGTGTTGTGATGTGTATAGCACTTATTCATTACTTCATACCTCATATTCATTTCATCATTACCTTATGCTTATGTTTATGATCAAAAGATCATAAAGTCCAGTGAATTAATATGCTCCTAAATAAATAATAAATAAATAAATAAATAAATATCACTTATCCCAACAACAGTACCAGATATTCCATCTTCCTGCTCACCTCTTCCCGAGTCGAGGGCGTAACCCTTGGGTGGGGCTAGCTTCGGCTAGCAAAAAAAAAAAAATCCAGGACGTTCTGTGCCAGCAAAAAGCACCATTCAGGAATTGATTGAAAAATGGCGGCGTACAGGATAGGTTCAAAATGCTCCCAGGAACAGACGACCATCTGTCTGCACACCTGAATTAAAGATGCAGGTGGAGGAGATAATGACAAGAAGTCCTCGAAAGTCAACCAGGAGATTGAGTCAACAGGTTCATGCGAGTGAGAGAAGTTGCAGACGTGTTTTAAGGGAACTGAAGTTCATTTTATGTGTTCACCTTACGGGCCGGTTTTACGTGCCGCACCCTGTATCTTAATATAATAAATGGTTGTTTTCTCATAGTATCTGGTTCAAAAGAGAGAGGGAGTTAAAATTCAGAAACCCTCTTTTGCGTACGCCACTCCCTCAACCAATAGGAATAACTTATTAAATCTCAAAACAAGCAACAAACGCCATATTTAATGAAAGTCATATCCTATCTTACAAATGACACACTTCTTAGTGCGTCACGGGTCGCTACTTGCACTATCACTTGCCTTCGTGACGCTAATAGATGTCACTAGTGTAGATACATCACAATTTATCAACTTAAAACTATTGTGATCAGTAATGATTTCAGAAGATTTCATCCTTGGGATGGGGTTACTTTGAACAGACTGGGGTGAAAATAGTACTGCGAAAATACTGGTGACCAGGCCCGTAGCCACCCCGAAAATGTAGGGGGGGGGAGCGTTGAAAGTTAGGGGAGCCCCATCCAAAAATATTATAGTTCATCACCATATTATAGTTCATTTGCAAGCCTACTGTGAAAATTTTTGAGGGGGCCAGTAAAAATTTAGGGGTGCGCCCCCTAAACCCCTCTGGATACGGGCCTGCTGGTAACCCAGATTGAGCCCAAACGTATCGGGAGGATTTCAGCACCCCTCGAAATTATCCATTGATTATAACAATTTAATTTACAGTAAAAACTGTATTATTTTAATTTAATTATTTCAAAATAAGGGCCATCATGATATTTTAGATTTGAGCATTAATATTTGTGTAATCACATGTTGCTTGGTGTGCAATTGCAGATAAATAAATAAATAAATAAATAAAAATAATAAACAATTATACAACTTTCAATTAAGCACAATTTTAACATCAAGCCGAAGGTTCAGAGGAAGCAACAAACTTTTTAAAAACGAAGGAAAGTTACAATTTGTAAAATTGATGTCTTGTCCCTCACCGGGTATAACCCTAAGCAAGGGCGCCGATTTCTCTGTAAATTTGAGGGGGCTCATTCAGATGCACAAGGTATATATATGAGGATTTTAAGACAAATTGCATTCAAATCATGCCAAATATTGTATATTCATAAATCCAATAGGGAGCCCACGTGAGCTTTGGGGGGGGGGGCTCCTCCGTCCCCCCAGGATCGGCGCCCTTGACCCTAAGTAATAAATTTCCTTGGGAAGATCTAATGTAGCAAACGTCACATTTCATAAGAATCGTGTAATTTTTAGGGAGACAACATTTAAACACTTTCATTTTTTAAAATCAATTTGGAGTAAACATACCTCTTGCTCTCAACTGACTTTTTTTATTTAAAAAAAAAAACAGGGATAATTATTAATTTTCCAGGAAATTCCAACATTATATATTTCATGAAAATTGGATATTTATTTTATCTCCAAACATTTTAAAAGAAGGGTACATTCACTCTCTTATCCGTCAACCCTAAGAGATATCATATTTCATCAGAAATCGAAAAATTTTTTTAAAGTTATTGTGGATTTTTTTTTAAAAAGACATTATCGATGTAGAAGTTATTGCTTATTTAATTTGTCTGTTTGTTTGTTGTAGTTTAACGTCTCTTTTCAGTACCGAGCCTAAATGAGACGTGGATCTACATTTTAAGATGAAATCCGAACCAATATAATGCGTTCACATTTACAATGCTTTCCCACCGGCAACCGAATCCGAGACCTCATGCAACAAAGTCGCATGCCTAGCCACTAAGACTGTGGTAAGCACTGCTTTAAGTGAAGCTGGTAACATGTTTCATCGTTTGATTTGCTGTTGGTATTATATTTAGGTTTTGTGGCGTCAAATTCAACTTTCTTATTGGTACTCAAGGTATATTCACAGATACATAATCTAATCCGGCTGAGTAATAATTTGTAATCAAAAGTTGTTTTACAACAATCCTCTTCTTGAAACGTTTTATATGAGACATAGCAATCATTTTGAGTTTTTTCTTTTAAATTAGATCAAATGAGGAGCACAGTTATTGACACCATATAATATACTGGTGTAATTGTTCCAATCCCATTATTCCAGGTGGGGACACTCGACCGAAATGGTGTAACAGCTTTTTCAGGCCAGTCATATTGAGTGAGATTTTCCTGGATTTTCCTCATTCACACCAGGCAAATGTCGGTATGGTATCTAGCATAGGCCTAATAATCAAATCCCGCTTCCTTCCGCATTCCTTTCATCCTTTCCAATTCTCCGGGAAGTGTGATCGCCCAAGGAAGTCAACTTTCATATATGTAGAGTCTTTGACGGGCTAACATGCCCATACAGTAGATGCCGAAAGCCCAGAAATTTAATTCCTAATTATAACCCCAATCCCATTATATTCTTTTCAGGGTTCGCCACTGCTGCTTGATTTTGCTTAACCTTAAACGCTATTATGAATGAACGAAGAGACCATAGAACAGATAACTTTTAGCACAATAATTGATAATGATGTCAAGTTGAAATGTTTATACAGCTGGAATTATAAGATTCATCTTCAGAACGACATGGATTTAACAGATACTGCTTCTTGTGCACACTTCCGTCTTTCTGTCTCTATATATATATCTCGTACAGGTTAACAATTTTTCGTTTGCCATGCCGAGGCAACGTTCATATTGACTTTACTATTCTATTGAAGATAAGATGAAATACAATATTTAGGGCTTATGAAAATATTTGAAAAGTATATTTTAACCTCCTTTCTTTCCTTAAGATATGCGTTTCAATCAAAGTGGGGAAAAAAAGTCAGTTCCACACAAGTGGTAATATGTTCAAAAACTTTATTTAAAAGTTCAGTTATTTTCCAGTGGCGATGAGACAGACCACTTCTTGTAATTTTTGAATATTAAGAAAAGCATAGAAATTGCGCCTTTCATCCCTTATAAGCGTAATTTACGAAATCACTGGGGCACGAATTCATTTATTTTTAGTGAGAAATTTATACAGGAAGCTTCATCTTCCTAATTGAAAATGAAATGCGATCTTTGTTTTATGTTCCATGGTTATGCCGGTTAGGCTAAAGGAGACGGTGATGATGAGAAATGAATGAAATGGTGGAATGAAAAAGTGGAAGAAAACGGGAGAACTCCGAGAAAATCCACCTGTATTCTCGACAACTAGTGCAAGTGCACCTAACCATTCAAAAAGGGCTGGAATTGGTCAACAGAAAAGCTGTTCAATACATGCTGACAACGGCAGACCACACATCTTTAACTGTCCATCAGAGATTCCTTGAACTTGATTGTGATGTTTTAATGCATCCACCATATCGATCGGGCTGTCAGACTATAATTTGTTTCGGTCTCTGCAGAAGTCCCAGAATAATGTTAAAGAGGCCTGTAAAAATCATATCATTAAAAAAAAGAAGAAAAAAAAAAACAGAAACCACAGAAGTTAAACAGCGATGGAATTGTGATGTTGCTGAAAAATGGGAGAAGGCCATCGAACAAAATGGTTCATATGCAATTTTATAATGTTATTTTCAAATCACAATAAATATATCCTCAATTTTAACCTACAAGAGCTCCATTTTTTTTTAGACAATCTGATATATATATATATTGAGTTTCACTTCCCACACTTATGATCTTCAGGCTAAAGGTGACGATAAGAAAAGCATGTTCAAAATGAAATAAATGATGAAAGATAATACAAAACAATCGGGTCCTCCAACCTGCGACAGACAGGTCTTGCAATCTCCAATTTAATGTTATAAACTTCTGTACCATGTCAGACGGCAGGCAGGAAAACCCAATCATAGGTTTAATGCAGAAACACTAAGGAAATGTTAAGAAATATTGGTATTATGCTAAAGTTAAAAGAGGTTTAAAAATGGTTTAACAAAAGGGAGATATTTTCTTAGGCCGAGAAAACAGGATTAAAGGCCACCATAAACCAGTGATCGAATTGGGCCACTATAATCTGTTAGTAAATTAGAGTGCTCAAAGTCATATCAGTTGTAAACATTTCAAAAATAAGCTCTACCATATCTAAGGCACGTTTATCCATAGAGCACACTGTTAGTAATTTATTTCTAATCGATCAGTGCTTATTCTTCCTCTCCTCTACAACCCGTAAGATTAAAAATGTGCTTTTTTTGACCACGTAATTAAAAATTAAAAGTTTGCAGAAAGGGTCTAGATTCAGAGCCCTTTTCTTCTTTGCCTCTGTTCGCGAACATCAACGCCATTTTATCCTTACCCTTTGGCCAATCAAAACCATACTCAATCTCAGCCTCATTCAATCTAGCAACTTGAAGACAATTCTGGATCTTCAATATTAACCTCACACATTGGCAATTTGGCATATTGGTGCTGATAAGATCGCCCACACTTAGTTTTCATTGTCCTAGGATGACTCCTTGCATCAACATGACTTTTATTTGTTCATCAACATGTTTTATCGTACGGAGATCGACAACGCCTGCTGTTGGCAACAACAAGGTCTATCAGCATCAAACTTTATACAGTTACATCTGTCGGTAAGAAACCAGCTCTATTTTCAGACTTGATGAGAGAGAAACCTTCAGCTGTGTTAGGACATATTGCCGTTATTAAGTACGAGACTGTTCACATACGATACGAGATCAAAAATTTTTCGTGACCGGAACTGAGAAGAGACAGAGATTTTCCAATACGAGTAGAAACAGGTACAGTTTTCGAGATGAGACATCAATCACTTTCACACCTTTTGCGAAACGATACAGCCTCAACTCTGATGTAGGCAACGCTATCTGCAGTTATGGTGCTGGAATGGGATAAAGGGAACAGATGCCTCTCCGGTGACATCGTCTACACCCGCAGACTTACTGTATTGTACAGTAATGTAGGTGAAGCTTTATATACATATATAAAGAAATAGCAACCCCAAAATGTCTTCCCCCTGCTCTCCGATTCTCTCCAAAAGAAATTAAAAGTACCGGCGTAGTCACTGCCTACCTATTACACTAATTTAAGAACTTTCTGCCCAAGTTACCATTCATAACAGCTCAACATATTTTCTTCTGGATCTAATAATAAATTTCCAATTAACACTTATTTGGCTAACTTAAGATCAATGCTGTAAGCTTGATGAGACGAATTGAAGTGTCATTTAATATAATAAGCTTCAAGTTGAGAATATATATATATATATATATATATATATATATATATATATATATATATATATATAAACTACGAGGGTGAGCTTATCTGAGATATTCCCATTCGTCAGGTGGAAGTGATGTATCTATTTTTTTATTTTTTTTTTAATTGAATTATCTTAAGATATATGCCGCTGTGTTGATTAAAGTAAAAATACGTTTTGAGACCCGTACGTTAAAACTTTTGAAGTCCTATAAGTTTGTTACTATTGAATTTTGAATTACGGCATTTTGTGGGTGATAAATATCTCTATATAAAAGAAAAAGTCCTGACTGACTGAATAATCATCGCCCATAGCAAACCGCTTAAGCTAGAAACTTGAACAGGGTATACAATTTGTGATGTAAGGTACCACTAAGGAAAGATTTTTTGGAAATTCGACAAGAAAGGCGGGGAAACAGGGCTGGTAATTATTATCTCAAAATATTCACATTTCAGAATATGTGATGTTAGATACATGAAATTTGATATACGAACTATCACTTTAAATTATTACACACGTCTTTCAACGCTATTTGATATTTGACCTAGAAGGGAAGAAAAGGGATGAGAAGGAAAAAAGGGATGGGAATTACATTTATTATAATTATAAGATGTCCATATCTCGGAATCTCTTGTTATATTGTAAATGTTGGTTGGATAATTTTGTTATGGTACTTGTTGTTATAATGTTGTTACTGAAATATAAATGTTTGAAAAATTTTATTACAGTTTTAGATAGCTAATTTTTATTGTTATTATTTATGTTTTATCTTTCATAACTTAGTCTGCGGTGTGCTTGATAATGTTTTTAGCTGTTGACTTGTCTGTTTGAGAAGATGTATTATGGTATTATTGGATTATTAAAACTTTATATTTTATTTAGGGTTACACAACTATGAGAATTAAAAGGTTGTATGAAATGTGATGTAATAGAAATGACCGTAAAAAAGAAGGTTCTAAGAGGGAGAAGGGGAACTAAATGGAGCTATACATAAACCTATTACTACACAAATTTCTTTTATGAAGTACCATTGCATTTTACTATTATTTGTGTATATATAATGCGTGTTAAATTAAATTTATGTATTGGTTTTTAAATCTGAATAAAGATAAGAGGGGGGTCAAAGTGGTTCCTAAGATGCTTAAATTTTTACTAGCTCTGGGAATACCCCTTTGGGCCTTTATGGTAGAGACATGAACATCGGTATTTCGACCTTTCATTTAAAACAATTAGACATGTTTTTTCACCATTTCTTTGATATACATTTGCTTTAGAAACAAATAAAACGAGCGGCAAGAAAAAGAGGGGATTACAATAAATAATTAGATGGCCACATCTCCAAATTCGTTAAAGTTACGAGATATTAAATTCGATATTTAGATTTTTCATTTAAAATATTTAAAGACGTGTTGTTTAAGCATTTTCTGGTATTCCCCATGGAAAAAAAACAGATAGATAAAAAGTGTGGCTTGAAATTATTAAGATAAGATAGTCCTATCTCGAAATATGTTAATCCGGAAATCAGGGAACCCTTTAAATCTTAATAATATTGTAGTAATGAGATTAAGAAGATTCACAGAATCTTGCAGAACATATAGAGTATGTTTTAAAATGATTAAAATATATGGGAAAAGCAGTGATAGGGGAAACAGGGAAAGTATAAATGAAAATAGAGGTACAAAGATATAGCGCAGGAAGCACTTAAATAACACAAATATACATGCCTTACGTTTGGCACAGCTTTGTGACACTTCTATGATTATGCATTATGACAAGTAAGATGGTACTATCTAAATACAACATAAACATATTTTGTATATTCAAGCTTTATATCTATATCTATATCTATATCTATATCTATATCTATATCTATATCTATATCTATCTATCTATTTATCTGTCCAGTTCTAATTCAAATTTTCAAAAACCGTGTCGTTATGTTCTATTCAACATTTTAGGGGCCATTTTGAGCCCATAAAATTAACATTGTTGCAGGTCGAAGCTACGGTGTTAGGCAACCAGTAGAGAAGTTACGTATGACGGGTTGACGGACATTGCAGGCGCTTTGCAATTTGGCAAATCTGAATGGCAAAACCTATTGCATGCTGGCAACTTCAAAGGCCTCAAGAGACGCAATGAGGCGTACTCGGACAGATATGGATTTATTAGGGGAAAAAATCCAGTTCCAGTTGATATCGTGTTACTGCTACAGATTTGCTACAAACTCACTTCAACATCTATATATAGCAATTCACTTCCTTTGTGAGTTTCCTATATTTTACTTGTGTAAGTAAGGTGACATGCACAGTGGAACATATATATAAAGTTACACTTACACAATTTTCTCTTACCAAAGCATTTCTCCCGTAAAATTTGTAAATTTTTTCCTCAGAATTTGTCCACCTTCTGCTGATCAAAATCGTGTACAAATTTGGTTGGCCAACAATTATGACGTCATGGACTCCGCACCCAAATTTCCGTGCTATATATGAAAAGATTTGCAAAATGGTAATTAGTTTATTTAATAGCATTTTGTAGATACTATCCGGTTTACTTTCCTATATCGTTAATACTCTTCATTGTCTTTTGAGTAATTCATTAAAATTCGAAAAAGTTTAACGAAGGGCCTTAATACATGTATTATTGTAACTACATGTTGGTTTGTTGGGTAAATTCATAAAGGAAAATTAAATATTTAAAAATTAGATTATCTTAATAAGCATACATAATTTATCTGCCATATTTTTACTTCAAACAATTTTTCAATTTAATTCCGCTATAGATGGGACCACGCTTAAGATAAAAGGTAATATAGTACTTTCATGACAAATTCTCCATAGGTAAGAAAAGTTTTATATGTTTGTAAAAATTTGTTAAACTCATTTATTAATTGGGTGAAGCATTTTGTCCATGTAATCATATGTTATCTGCGTTGTGCGTTGACAGTGAAAAATTTACTTCATTTTCTGTGAATGTTCTACTCGAAGACTTTCGGATACGGATACACTGTCTTGATCAACTGTTCACTGTTCAGACACAGTGTAAGATTCTTGCTTCACTGTGATGAATTTCCAATTTCCATAGTATAGGCTACAAACAACTGAAGTCAGTTACTTTTTATTCTAGTGTAGACTGTGATTGATGTGCGACTAGATCTAGATAAGTTTCTATGACGACATGGTCAATGTAATGACTACCACTACACATAAAATGACTAATGTATGGCTAATCGGACAGCAATCACGTGAAATACCTGGTAATAAACTACCTTCTAAGCGAGAAGTAATGGCTTTTTTTATTATTATTATTTTCATCTGACTGAAAAGAAAACTTCGGGAAAGTGCGACTTTAGCTGCTGAAGATACCATGAAAATTTGGAATAAAGCACGGATCCCTACTCGACTCCAGAAACGCGTAATTGAAGCTGTTGAAAGTTTTCCATGAGTGTTAGAAGCTTAAGAAAAACAAGAACAATAAGAAGAAAAGATCTGCAACATTATTTGAAAAGGAAACAGCCTTCAGTGCCAGCCTTGATGCGCTTTTTTTTGACATTGCCCATGCAAACGTACGAACAATGATTAAAATAGAAGAGGATAGACAGTTTCTTCAGGCGCAGAGGCAAGGGCGACGGGGGGAAATGTCAGGAGTTGATAAGGCTCTAGAAATTCAAGAAACTACACTGAGAAAAAAATTGTAGGTGGCGTACTTAAAAAGACAGGTTGCATGCGTAATTCCTGTAGTTTTTGGACTTTACGTACAGCAGACGTATAACCGAAAACGCATGTTTTATAATACTTTCTGTATAAGTGTTCCATCTATACGTACTTTCTGTATGAAACAATATAGGCGGTCAGGATCTCACATACAAATGGACGTATATAACACATAGCTGAGGAATGGAACATAAGTATATGCATGTGATATACGGAAAACTGTTAGATATCAGACATCCTGCAACGGCATGATGTAACATGTGAGGGCAGTGCCTATGTAGCGTACGGATAACGTATGCTCCGTACTGGTTTCTGTAGTAAGCAAGAGGATTCTGTATATTTGTGCAATATACTGCTGTCCGGATAACGGATTTTTCTCAGTGTAGAAGAAAGAAGAGAGAGACAAAATATCAACAACGAATTGAAAAATGTAAGAAGGAAGCTGAAGCGAATTATGTAGTTATCTTGTGTTCCTCGTCCTCCAGCAGTGATTCTGAGGAAATGAACCGTTGTAGTCACGCCCAACAAGACCGCACAATCCCTCTTGGAAAATCGTCTCGAAAACGAAGAAGAAAGCAGTTCATGACATCAAGCTTGGCATCTGTATTGGATCGCACGAAGGTGAGCGAGCGAAATGCTACTGCGTTACTTCTGTCTGTTGGGGGTAGTCTAGGAGTGAACATGTCCGACTTTTCTGTAAATCGTTCATCAATTCGCCGCAGTCGCAATAAGCAAAGAAGAACAACGGCTATGAATATAATGTCTAATTTTAATCCAACAGTGCTGGTCGTACATTGAGACAGCAAGTTGCTGACAGATGTTACTAGAATGGAAGTGGTTGACCGTCTTCCTATTATAGTTACAGACGATGGAATCGAAAAACTGCTTGGAGTTCCTAAACTTTCAGCTGGGACTGGTGTGGAAATGAGCAATGCTGTTGTTGATACTTTAGAATTGTGGAAGCTTGCCGAGAGAGTGAAAGGGATTTGTTTGGACACACTGCGTCAAATACTGGACGAAAGAATGGAGCTTGTGTTTTCATTGAACATAAATTAGAAAAGAAACTTCTCTACCTACCCTGGAGACATCATATACTCGAGTTACTACTAGAAGCTGTCTTTTCTGTCACCAAAATCAAATCAGCAAGCCCAGAAATAGCAATTTTTAAGAAATTCCAAGTGCAGTGGACTTCACTTGATAAGGCTGTATACAGAACTGCATTAGATGATCACTTTACTGACAATGCTGTTTCCGAGATTAGGGATGAAATAATTACCTTTGTGGTAGACCAACTAAACAATAACAAACCTCGCGATGACTACAGAGAGCTTCTGCAAATCTCAATCACCTTTCTTGGAAGTCAACCTCGTGGAGTTAGATTTCTTGCTCCTGGTGCACTACACAAGGCTCGGTGGATGGCCAAAGCCATTTACACCATGAAAATATGGATGATTCACGGTCAGTTTTCGTTAACTGAAGAAGAAGAATCTGGGCTACGGGACTTAGCCATTTTTGTTGTGAGATTCTATTTAAAGACATGGTTATAAGCTGCACTTCCAATTGCTTCTCCTTTAAATGACCTTCTATTGAAAAACCTCCAAGGATACAAGGCAGTAAACTTCCCAGTTTGTAATGTTGCCATGAAGAAGCTTGGCGGTCATCTATGGCAGTGCTATTCAACCAGGGGTACGCGAAGATGTTTCTGGAGGTACATAAGGCTGTTTCTGGGAGTCTGGGTGGAAATATTTTGAGGTCACTGCAAATGAAATTTGATAACTTGTCAATTTGTGACTTTTGTATTTATGCTCGAAAAGAGGCCAATGGAATTAGTGACAGTGCTATTTCACAACTTCTTCCATATCCATTAACATATTTTTGTGAATAGGTTTCTCTGCATTAACATCAATAAAAACGAAGCACATAAATTGCCTGGGTCCAGAATCAGCTCTGATTCTCGCACTCTCGAAGATTCGACTAAAAATCGAGGAGCTGGCGTTCCGGAAACAAGCTCAGTAATCTCATTAACAGGTTAGTTTTAAAGTTACTTTTAGTTTTTGAATTTTTAACATTGTTCTCAATGTACGAATTATCAGGGAGGATGAGGAAAAAATTCCCCTCAGTTGAACTGGATGTCTCCCATATGTTTTGAAACTTCCCATTTAGTTTTTTTTCGGATGTGCAATTTATCCCCTTGGAAACAGTCTTTTAATTGGCACACCGATAGTCATTTTGTTGGGTCCCTATTTGTGTCCCCTTTTGATCAACAAAAGAATTGTATTATGTTTAATAAATTCATTTCGATTTAATTTCTTGTAAACAGCTTCATGGGTACACAATTGGATGGCGAACTGTGTCTGGGGGTACGCGAGAAAAAAAAGGTTGAATAGCACTGATCTATGGTACTTCAGCGAAGAGTTTGTTGCCTTTACTTTCTTTGATGCATGAGTGCCAGTTGACACCAAAGCCAAAATGATTCAAGCTTTCCAAAATGAAGATTTAGAGAACATACCAAAGCGAGTAACAGTTGATCTGGATACCATCTTGGAGAAGGATTTGGACCATTTTGCGTCAGTCAACATATTAAAGTTTTTTCGACATACTAGGACTTGACTCGAAATTCACTGAATTAGATCCCGAGCTGTGACCTTTTGATGGGAACTACATTGCCACGAAAAAATTGATCAGGTCCACCAAATGCGTTAATGACATGGCAGAACATGGAGTTGCTCTGATCGCGGAATACTGTCAATTGCATACCAAGGATGAAGAACAAAAGCGGTTTCTTTTGCAAGTTGTCAGTGATCACCGGAAGAGACATCCGGACTTCTAGAAAGAAACGCTTACCAATAAGAATTAATGTTCCAATGTGAGTGCATTGCTTAAGTATTGTTCTGTGTTTGTATGTTCACTGTGTTTTTGTAGCATGGATATTATCAATTGTAAGTTAAAAGTGTTTAATAATGTATTACGTTATATACTGCCTCAAATACAGAAACGTTAGTATTTCAAACTTCGGTAGCGACCTCTAAATTTTATTCAAATTTGCCCAAGTTTTGGAAATATTAGTTTTTTTCAATATTGGAAAAAGATGACAGGGTGCCCCGATGAAAATTATAATTTTTGACCCTATAATAAGGACCACCCTAATGGGGATTCATTAAACAAGAGGTTGTTGTCATACGTTACGAGACAGTTGATGAACTAAAGGATGAACTATTTAGTGCATCACGCCAGGAATGTTGAGGAGAATTTCACCTCGTACAAAGAGGAGAATCATACGCTGTTATGGAAACGATGGTGTACACACAGACACTCTGGAATAAATAGTAAAGAATAGTCACGCTACCTCAAAGTTGTTCTCTGCCATGATCCCACATTAATACCAATGCTTCCCTCTGAATATGTGGACAATGAGATTTGCACTTGCTCGTAATCGCCCTCACTAGCATCATTGGGGCTCGCGATCGCTTGACCTCGGGCTCTGGTTCGCTACTAACTTACGAAAACCACGCTCATTTATCGAATTCGAGGCCGATTCAGTATGTGAGCCGAGCTCGCGAGTTTGGATACCTCTGCGCAAGAGAACTTAAGTCAAAAGAGTGACTTGTTTTTAAGAGCTTGAAAGTCTTTCAGTAAACGCTTTTAGAACAACAAAATAATGAAAACAAAAACTATGCTATTATTTAGGTCTACAAGCAACAATAACTTCCATTATAAGTTGAGCATTTTTGTCCTTAAAAGACAACATGCTCCATCATTCTGTCAAACTCGACCTCACGTATCACTCACAAGTTCTGTTGCTTTCTTTATCCTCCATTATACCTAGTTACGGCGCTTATTTTTTCACATAAAAAAAAGGGAACAAAAACGTGTCAAATAGCTCCCATTGCAATGTTTTCTCTTCATATCTCGAATGCTGATGGAAGTTTTCTTCAAATTCGTCACTTTGAATACGAGTGCCGACCATTTTTTTGTGCTTCTTTTAATGTGTCTGGTATTTAATGAGCCTTCAAAATACTTTTCTTTTTTACTTTTCAGAAAAAAAGAGAAGATAGACACACGTATTTTGCGCACAGCATATTTTTTGTTTTAAATGACCAATTTTTCTTTACGCACACACACAGTTACGCTTTTTATTTTATTTATTTTCTTTTTTTGTAATAATTCTGCTTCACAGCTTGGTGGTCAAAGACGATACCGAAACAATAAGACGTGAAGACATATTTCTGTCATTCTTCAAACTAAACGAAGTTGCTTATCCCGTTTCTTTTCAAAGGTAGAAAGAGAATTTCTTTTTTTAAAACCGACATTCTGTAATAATTTTCAGCTGTCCTATAGCAGCTCCTTTTTATTTTTATTTTTGAACTTCGACTGTCATGTGTTTTGGCAACACGTCACTATAACTTTTGAACAATCAAAGTGAGACGCCGCAGTCAACGCTGCTCTGAATATGAGCATCTGTGAACGAGAAACGATCGTAAAATTGGAGTACCACATGTGTGTACAATGTTAGATATTTTTATGTTTTCAAGAAAATAAATAATATACAAGTTTAGGAGGACGTTTAAATTAGAAGGAAAAAAAATCCGCGAAAGCTTATTAAAATGCATTAATCGTTGCATTTAAAAGCCTGGAGTGGAGTGGATTTTAGTTTAGCGCCCCTTTCAACAGCGAGGCTATATGAGGCGTGGAACTACTGATTAACGTGGAACCCGAACCACATGAGCTCCCGCCGGGAATCGAACGCGGCTCTCCCACGCCAAAGGCGCGTAGTACGCTAACCGCTTAGCCACGAGGGAGCTCGATTTAAAAGCCTGTGCGTGCATTTGGTTCGTAAATGTAAAATGAAATTTTTCAGTTTAACGTCCCACGATTATGTCCTAAACTAAGAGAGACGATGTTAAAGCAAGTGAATCATAATGAGTGAATTAGTGGAATGAGAATATAGGAGGAAACAGGAGGGCCCGAGAAAACCCACGGACACGATGTTGTCCACCACAAACTTACTTGGCCGGGGATCAAACTAAGGACCTCACGCCCCAGAGGTAAGCGCACTAACACTGAGCCAGTGTGCCCCCAGCAAATTTCGTTCGTACCGGACGATGCATACGTACGTATATAGAACGGGAGTTTTTTGTGTTTAGAAAAATATAGCTTATACCATAATATATCTGAGTGGTGACTTGACTTTACCTGTGAAATTACTAAAATCTTGGTTACTAAGCCGATTGTGCCAGATGAGGCCCTAGTACCAGACCGGATTTAAAGAAAAGAAAAATGCAGATTACATGACGTAACTTTCAAACATTCGTACCTCATAGGCCCTATTTGGCCTTAATTGGCCTAGATACATAAAACGAGAACCAGAGTATCCAGAAATAGAACAAAGAATCATAAAATGTATGATTTAAGTCACATTCAGCGAACCATCCGTCCACTCAGGGAGAGGGTAAAGAAACGGTAAATGATTCCGAAGAATGATAGATCAAGAACTGAAAACCAGTGTTTCTTACAGACATGTTTTTGGGGGGCACTGCCTCCGGAGCTTCGAGAGTGCCCCCCGGAGAACACCAAAATAATATGTCTATCATATAATAATAAATAGAATAGTACCAGCAGTACCCCCCGGAATATTAAGTGTGCCCCCCAGAACATTTTTTTTCTGAAAGAACGACTGCTGGAAACTCGCATACATTCCATATCAGCTGAAAACTTTAATAGAATCTAGGCACAAAATAATCACTGTGTTCTTTCACCTGACTCTCATCCGAGATTTTGTTCTCGAGTTATAATCCTTTTCACATTGTTCCGAAACACTTTCGTGCCGCGTATATAACGCAGAAGTGAAGCAACAGTGCGCTCATGTTGGTCTTTTTTTTTTTCATACATTCGTGTAGGCGTAACTAGAACACTTTTGACTCACTAGAACAGTGGTTCTCAATCTTTTTTTGACTGACGACACACTTTACTGCAAACTTACAACATCGCGACACACTTGTTCGATATTTTTATTATTAATAATATGAATTATTATAGGTAAGCCCATAAGCTTCTATAAAGCAATGGCTCTATAGTACTGAGCAGTTTTTCTGCCACTGGAAGCGCAGTATAGGCTGGGTTAAAATTGATTTTTAACTAATTATTAAATGCTTCATGGCTTTGAAGTTTTAGAATTTCGCGACACATCTTATGGGAATGCTCGACACAGCTATGTGTTACGACACATCGGTTGAGAACCACAACCCTAGAATACAATTCGACAACAGCAGGCCCGTAGCCAGCCCAAAAATTTAGGGGGGGGGGCGACTCAATCATATTATACCTCATCACCATATTATAGTTCATTTGCAAGCCTACCGTGAAATTTTATGGGGGCCAGCCAAAGTTTAGGGGGACCCGGCTCCCTTGCCCCCCATGGATACGGGCCTGGACTACAGGTAAGGTTCTTTCAATTCTTAAAAGTACGGGGGCCATATCTCCCATCAGGGGCCATATCCTAGTCATGCCAATAGTTTTTATGTGTGGATTTATTTCTCAATTGGGAGCCGCGGTGGCTCATTGGTAGACAGGTATATAGCCAAGGGGGTGTCCGGGGGGTCCGGACCCCCCCCCCTTCGATACCAGAAATGAAAAAATTAAGGAAGGACGAAACAACAAGAAACGAGTAAAAGAAGAATCAGCGTTAAAAATAAAGAGCTACAGCCAGCTTTTGGTTACTTTTTCTTATAAGAGTTGTATTACTTGCAATGCACGGTAACGAATGAGCAAGATATCCTGAAAAAGTCAGGGAATTTGAAATTTCTAGAAAACTTACACAATTCTCAGAATTTCTGCTACTAGTCAGGAAAATTTCAAGCTTTCGAAAGCATAGTGCCGTTCTATAACAGTGTAGACACATTTATCATGATTTTTCGTCATCGCTTCTCTGCAGTGTTAAACATGTTATTTCAGAAACACTTCCTTTCTTTTCTCCTTTAACCTGTCATTTGGAACTGACAGTAGTTGACGGAATAATAAAAACAAAAATTTATGTGGAAAGTAAGTTCTGTTAACATTTGATTCAACAGAAAAAGGAACGCAAATAATGTAAAATATTTTACAAGATATTATTAAATATATACTTTTTATAATAGTGGTTTTGCACTTTTTATAATAGTTGAGGTCATAATGAAAGGAAAATTTTTATATTTGAATGAACAAAGGAAGGAACGTAAATATTATAAAATCTTTTTCAATACTTTTTTTTTATTCTTTTACTCGAAATTTCTCCATAGTTTGTTATTAAAATACATACTAACATATCCTCATATTATTGGCCTGACAAACCAATATATGTTGCCAGTAAAATAGGTTAGATTGATCTAGCTCCTGGTGTGATATCCATAGTAATCACCCCCCCCCTCCCCCCGATTACGAAATCCTGGCTAAACGAACCAATATTTTTGACAAGAAAATAGTTTAGAATGATCGAGCTCCCGGTGTGATTACCACAATATTTCATGTCACGGGCCCCCCTCCTTTTACGAAATCCCGGCTACGTGCCTATGATAGAGCGTTCAACTCTGCTCGATCCCAGCTCACGCTAAGTGAACTTTGTGTGTGGACAAACACCGTGTGCGAGGGTTTTCTTGGGGTTCTCCCGTTTCCTTCCACTTTTTTCATTCCACCGTTTCATTCATTTCACATCATCACCGTCTCCTTTAGTCTAGCCGGTATAACCGTAGGACGTAAAACTTATAAATTTCATTTTTATGTCTAAATTTTATTTGTTTTTTATATTGTTTCGGAATAAACTGCATATTAAAGAGCGAAATATTCGGTTCGTTCTCTCTTATCACATGTGCAGATCCAATAATTCAACTTTAATAGGAGAGAAAATACTTACTGATCGCCTTTCTTACAAGAAATAATAAGAAAAAGAAAGAAAAGAGTGAGACAGAGATGAAAAATGAAATCTTGGTCATCTCGTTGCGGTGTACGTGTGAGGTCATACGCTTATAGATCTATCAATTATTATCATTAAGACGCGTTGATTATAAGTTAAACTGTGGCTTGATTGAGTGTAATTCATAACCATTGTCGCAATGTTCCTACTAAACTAGTATCGTAAATGTGGTTAAAATTTAAAAAAAAAAAAAAAAAATCTATACATAACCTCACACGATAGATAATTTGTACATATAATATCTATAATTTTAGTAGAACTAAGCGTCAATTGAGGGTAACACACTTTAATTACGTAGGCAAAATTGCGACCTTTAATTTTTGTTCTTAAAAACGAAACAACGAACACCATTCTCGTTGTGGTACGCCGTATACATCTATCATTAAAGCAAAATTATCATTAGTTAGTTTTTTTTTCTGATACCACGAAAACATAACCCAGACATCTGCTTAATTATTTTTAAGTTGGTTAATCATTAATCTCTCTTCAGAACACAGAAATCTGTCCAGTATAATAGACAGGTATCAGAAATAATTTCTCTTTTACTTACAGTACGTTAATGTACATTTCAAAATTAATTTTCTTTTCATACATATAGCTTATTACATTCTCGAAATTATTATTACGTAAATCACAGTGAAATATACCGGTAGAATAGATTTGTAACTGTAGATAGCAGTGCTTCGGAGTAATATAAACTGTAGAATATTTATGATTTCCTTTCACGCCTTTTTAAATACCAAAAGACATTAGGTTTTCTTCAGTAAAAATTTTGCATTTTTTTAAAAAAAAATAACTGTAATCTTATGCTTGTATTACAAATTGGTATATTGAAGTACAAAATGAATCACGAACAATTAATGTACTGAATGACAAATGACTTTTCCGTGACTCATTATATAAGACCATTTAATTATTTGTATTGTGGTCATGGGTCGCTAGAAATTTTGTGCAACGGCAGAACGGGGTAAGAGGGTGTCAAGGTGTAGATGCAAGAATTCTCCCATGACTTACGACGTAATTGTCAACAATATTGAGATTAGTCATAGATAGTATTGCCCACGTCTCGTATCATCTCAATTTCTCGTAAAGGATTCTTGTCTCGTCTCGTCTCGTTAGTGTTTTATTTGCAAAATGTATGCCCTAACTTTTTCCTTAATTTCACACTCAGAAAACCCCGTCATCCGGACAGTGGTAAATTGTACAAATATACGGAATCCTTATCTTTAGTACGGAAATCAGTACGGAGCATACGTTATCCATATGCTACATACGTTCTACCGTCTTTCCCGCTCAGATGTTACATCATGTCGTTGCAGTATGTCTGACATCTAACAGTCTTCCGTATATTACATATTTATACGTATGTTACATACGTCAGTTATATGTTACATACGTTCATCTGTATGTGAGATCCTAACCGCCTATATACAATTCTTTAATTCGTACGGAAAGTACATTTATTCGGAACACTTATACGGAAAGTACTTATAAAATATACTTTTTCAGTTAACTATACGTTTGTTGTACGTTAATTCCAAAAACTACAGGATTTATACATGTAACCTACGTTTTTACGTACGCCACATAATTTTTTCGTGGATCTACAGTTATCAGAATCCTTTCGTGTCACGAGAGATCCACGAAGCGTGTGATACTATAACATTTATATTATATTTTATCAATGAAGTATATTGGTGTGCAAAAGTTAAGGGCGAAAGTAAGATACGCATCCTGTGTCGCTATCAAGTCGCATAGATTGATGAAACTTGAACACTACTAGAAAGTAGTGTTATAGTATGGCAAGGAAGCAATCGAAAGAAACACAGATTAGAACAAAAATGACACTTTTATACAGAGACAATAACTTAAGGCTGAAAGCACACTGACTTTTTCCTGATATTACAGAAGAAGTAAAATAGTGCTTCAAAGAGTATATAATCACAATGGACAGTGATGGATGCTCTACAACTTCTTCCCATGCTGCTCATGAAGTTGGGAATGACTTACGTATTGTATGTAGTATAAGATTTTATTTTTCCACCAGCGCTGTTCCTTGATGCATTTGGACGTGCCGCAAGATATCTCGCTATAGTATATCACTCGAAGAAAAAGGCAGGTCAGTCTATTCGCCGAATAATCTCTTGTTCCCCACCAGCGCTGTTCCTTGATGCATCTGGACGTGCTGCAAGATATCTCGCTATAGTATCACTCGAAGAAAAAGGCAGGTCAGTCTATTCGCCGAATAATCTCTTATTCAACACCAGCGCTGTTCCTTGATGCATCTGGACGTGCTGTAAGATATCTCGCTATAGTATCACTCGAAGAAAAAGGCAGGTCAGTCTATTCGCCGAATAATCTCTTGTTCCTCACCTGCGCTGCTCGATGTGGTCCGCTCATTATCATCCATAAAGAAGAATTTGGGGTCGACTGCACCTCTGAAAAGACGTACGTAAAGGAGTACATTGTTATAATAACGTTGACTACTGAGTGTACCGCGTTCAAAAAGTTGGAGATTAATAATGGCATGCAACATTATGCTTCATCACACAAGAATACTGGAACATGAAAATGATCACGTTTGACAATTGGAGAAGAGAACACGACCCGACTGCTCCTCGGTCCAATCCTAATGTTTTTCGTAATACTGTAAACAGTACCGCCAATGTATAGATGTCAACAAAATGCAGCGTAATAGCTTTGGAGTCGATGTGCCACTGTGAAATATGAAATTGGGTGACTTGCAGTCCTCTTAGATATGTTCGTAATAGCACCCGCTGTTTGATGTCGGTCCTTCTTGCCTGTTTCCACAACGTAGTGGTCGTCCTCTACTGTAGTTGACAGATATTTTCTTCGTACAGAGTTGCCTGTAGTTCGGGAAGCTCCTCGCGTGAAACAATGCTGTGGACAGTACCAAACTCCTGAGTCATACTCCTCTCACTTCACCCCTCTTTCAATTTCCAATCAACCCGTTCCCATGTAAAGTCGCCAAATGTTTTCTCTTTGCCTTGTCCTTAACAGCTCTCTAACTGATACACACTGACTTCTTCCTTTCACTCAATTGTTTCGTACTAAAACCTTTTCGGCACTACAGTCACACTAACGTCAAGCTATGAAGCGTCCCTATGCGCGTGCGGGAGACCTCTGACAACCTGGTGCTGGGCATTCATTCATTTCCATCGATTACCCGATATTTTATATTACTTTATCTATCTTGTCCTTAAGTTTTCACTCCAGTGTATAATGATGACTTGTATATCTTCAAATTTTGATAAATGCTTTCTGTTATGTTCGTACAATCATTTTTACCGATTTATAGTACTTATCTTATGAATCATATAACAATAGAATAATGTTTGAGATCTAACATCTGGGTGAATTAGTGCTGCTCACAAGACTCGTGAAATTTCTCTGCCTCGAAAATGAGACGAGACTTGTTCATGTTTCTCGTACTCGTACCGTCACGAGTTTGAAAATATGCTTCTCGTCTCGCGAGCAACACTAATCATGAAGAATATAAAACCAACATTATTTCCTGAATAACTTCATTACGATTTTACGAATTGGAAATACAGTTATCAGACAGCAGGAGTCTCCACAAGAAGGCAAGGGCTGATCCAGGACCGACTTCTTGTGGGAGGGGGGTTGTCATACTGCTACTTAGAGCTACTTTTAAGAGCTTCAAACTCTGGGATGGTTTTTATTTATATATATAAAATAAAAAAGTTTGCTCTTCCCCCCTGGATCCGCCACTGCAAGAAGAAAGAGGTGAATTATAGCACAAAGTGAAGTTATAGATATTTCAGAAGGTTCGAGAGAAAAAGTTGAAAATTCTAAACAAGTTGATAATTTCTACAATATATTATTATAGCGTTCAACAATAAATAAATAAATAAATAAATAAATAAATAAATAAATAAATAAATAAATAAATAAATAAAGGCCAATGAGGAGACATACCAATCAACAGATATCATGAAGATGAACCAAATAATATCTACTGGCGAGTGTAAATTCTCATGTGTGTTTTTTTGAAAAAATCGAAAAATAAATTTTTGTAAACGTAAAAAAAAAATGATACTATAATTACGATAATTACACCATGTATATTCTTGAAACCGATACTAAAGTATACCCTCACAAGCTTTTCATTATGACATTAGCAAAACGCTAACACACATTACAATTAATGAGATATAGCCAAAAAAAAAAATGTCAATTAACCCTTACACTTTAATTTTTGTTCTCGTAATCGCAATGATTGAAATTTTTCCCACTCTGACCCTGCACCAATCTTCATTTTTGTAAATTTATATACTGTAAAAAAAATAATTACTTAAATTTGAGAAACTGTTTCTTATCTGTGCACCGAGACAATATTTTCTTAGAAATGAGATTTTTCAATTCTCATTTATAAAGAAAGTAACAGTATATTTTCTCATTCAGATTTGTACAACCTTATCTATTTTTCTTCATTTCTCATTAATGAGAGTTTCAAACTCTTGTTTCTCAGAAAAGATATTCTCGGTGCGCAGATAAGAAATGGTTTCTGAGATTTAAGAAAGTATTTTTAACAGCATGCACTGATTTTTTTTTCTTAATTTTAACTTCGAAGACACAGTGGGTCAGTGGTAGAGCGCGTATTTCTGGTGCGTTAGGTCCTTGGTTCGATCCCCGGTCAAGTAATTTTGTAGTGGACAACATCGTGTCCGTAAGTTTTCTCGGGGTATTCTCGTTTCCTTTTACATTCTCATTCCACCAAATCTTCCATCATCATTCACGTACCTTATTCATTGTCTCCCTTCGCCTGAAGAGCATAGTCGTGGGACACTAAACTGAAAGATTTCATGTTCTTAATTTCATCTAAAACTTATGACAATCCCTCTTCGTCAGAAGAGGTCCACGAAGGGTGTGACCATAACAACTTTAGCACTATATTTATTATTGGAGAAAACTGTGTGATGACTGACGTACCTTCAAACATTGATAAATGCTCTTCATTGTGTTTGTACAATCATTTATCAATTTAAAATTTTTATACTCAATATTCAAACAATGTTTGAGATCTAAGACTTGGGAGAACTAATGTTCTCCCATGAGACTAGTGAAATTTGTCTCGTCTCGAATTTATAAATGTACTTCTCGTCTCATTTTCGAGCCAAGTCGATAAATTTCTCGTCTCGTTAAGCAGAACTATTTATTATACATACAAAGGAAATGATTCCAATTAAAATTTTGAGTTCACATCGCTGCGAAAGTCAAGGATACGCGCGCAATAGGACACCCAAAACGTAATGCTACTGTAGGGGTTTTTGACCTTTGATCTACGGTGGTCACCTCCAGAAATCGGTGCCTGTACCAATCGATTTCTCGTATCAAATCACATTATAAGCTTTAAAAATTTTCGAAAAAGTTCAAGAATCTCAAAATAATATAATTTAAGAAGTATAGATCCTACCATCTGTCCAACAATTCTATCAAATACGTGGAAACTGGACAGTAAACGTAGCGCATTTTGGTTTATCTGTGGTGAGACTAACGTGTGGCCACTACAACACATCATAATAACGAAATCAATAACGTGTATATCTGCAGACCTATTTACCCTTGTAGATATCTGTGTATAGAGGTTAACGTGTCACCGAAGTGTTATTGATTGTTGAAATACATAATTTTGATGCAAAAATGCTCAAAAAATGGTTAATAAATGAAACAGGCATTATGCTGACAGATATTTCTCGTACGGAAAAGAATAGAAAGAAAAAAAGGAAAAGCAATTTTTCTGCAGATTTAACGAAAAACAATCTAAAAATATCCAAAGACAACCGGTGGCTTCTGCCCTTTTGCCGAAGACAAGTAGGACAAACACCAAAAAGAAAAAGAAAAGAAAAGAAAAAACTAACAAGACAGTAGCAATGTTATTTTGAAATTTATTTTTGCCACTTTTCTCCAGCGGACCAAGACGAACTGCCATGAAGAACATTAGTTTTCTACTCCCTGGAGCATATATGATAAACAATCTGTAATCGTTGAAAAATTGACTACACATTTCTGGTTTTGGAACAAAACGTCTCTGACATACGTCGCTAGTGAGTGATGTTTTCTGACATTAAATTTGTAGACAAGTGTGTTTTAAGAAAAAAACAAATTAACTGGTTCCTACTTTTTTTAAGTGACGTCAATAAAATAAAATAATAATAATAAAACATTCCATCACTGGAAAGTCTGAAAAGGTAAACAAATCTCATTAGTGGAGATAAAAATTTTAGGTACTGCACCTTAATTGTTCTTGCTATGAAAATGTCTTAAATTAGCTTCTCTTCCAAGGATAACATTAAATACACACTTCTGTTTTAGTTGCACCTTTTCACACTTTTTTCTTCTATTTTATCACTAAAGAGTATGAAGAAAGAAAGAAAAAAATGACAATAATCAGAAGTACAAAATATGAAAAATATGAAATTTTAATTACATACTTTCTCAAAAACTAACTATTTATGTATTTATAATCTTACATTTATATCACAGTTCATTAATCTCGTTTGAAATATCTCAGGGGTAGGGTTACACCATTATTTCAATAGTAAAATTATTATATTATAAAGGAACTAGTAACATACAATAAGAATAAATACTATAGGATACAACCCTGGGAATGTTCAACTGTCGGGAGGAGAAGGGAAGAAGTTTGTCCCATCTACCATTTATGGGCGATTAACACGTACGAACGAGTCCGGAAGTATATGTGTACCTCAACAATTAGAATTGAACCAGACAGGATTCTTTCCCCAGATATGGGTTGGCTTCAGCCGGCCCTCCGGGCCAAATGGGCAACCAACACGTACCATTCGGTCCGGGAGTGTTCGTGGTTAAGTCAGCACGTAAAGTTGAGGTTCTCAAGGTTCGGGTTGTAGTCATATCGTGAATTCCGTACTTGGTTGTGCTTCGGGACCAAAGTAGTAAGTATCTGGCTTTAACGCTCCGCCGATGACACTGTAGATACTCACTACTAGGGGAGTACCCTCCACCATCAGCTGCAACTGGAAGATAGACGTTCGATTCATCGTGCTAATGGGCGTATCTCACTACAGGTCGGTATATCAATTTGTAGTGGCTTTGAGAAGGGCAGTTTTCCATCCGCTACGGAGAAGAAGTATGGTAGACAGTTTTTCAACAACTCACCATCTCGGTTCCCTCAATTTTGCATTATCGATTCATAGCTCCATCTCCTGTGAAATATAGTGGAGCATTATTTTTAAAGTTAGATTGGAGGTACAGTAAATTTTATGCCGACATTGTCTTCCTTTCTGATAAGAGTCAAGTGAGCCAAATGTGAAGAGGCATTCTGCTGGGGGAGGAAAGGGTTCATGCTACTTCTAAATGGCATTATTGTATGAGTTATCGGTTCCAGTAGTACAGACGGTGCCCTTACCCCTAATCTGAGGTAGTTCTGAAGTTGTTAGCCCCCTCTCTTGTTTTAAGAGATTTCCAGATCATATTTTGGACATTGCCAGATTGTGGCCATACCATGGAATTCGATACCTTCTGGCCAGGGATAGAACTGGAACTCCATAATTAAGGGGACAGTCATTAATAGATACAGTCTGATAAGGTTAAATCATTAGAACACAAACCCAGTGGGACGGAGACGCAAGAAAACTTTTGTGAGCTATTGACCTAAGTTCTTCCTGTGTCTACATCTTCATATGATTCCGATCACATTCTCCTTCTTTTTTCCGTTTCTTGAACTTTTGCTAAAGGGACACTATCCCTTCGTGTCTCCTGTCATTTCCATTCTTGCTTCTGGCTCCAAAAGGGGAATGTGAGCTTACCTTAAAACGCGTCGGCTCCAACACTGAATATTATGATGGACTCCGGGTAGGCTCCTATTCTAGGGACGTTTCCTCCATCAGTAGGTTTAACTCGTAGGTGAGCTTCTGTCCATCTCTGATCTGATAAGAAAGGAACCTCACTTTCTTCATAGGGAGGGACAATGAGCTTTACTTTGAAGGTAGAAATATAATCAGGGAGTACAGCGTATACCCACTTAATATTTTATAGTTCATTGTATATTTACTTAAAATTTATATAGTCGTAGTATGTTGGCAGGCAGGTACGCAGCAATTTATTTTGGGAGGATTTCAAAGCTTTTGAGGGTCCAAATTCAATACAAGAATAAATTATATTAAAATGTATAAAATCAACTCTAAAAAAGACTAAATGTACAGGAAAATCGGGATTTCGGGAGAGGGGTCCGGAACTCCAGGATCCACCCACTTGCGTACGTTCCTGTATGCCAGTTCACGTAGAAAATTGAATGCATTCTCTCTCCTTGTTTACTTGTGATCAATGTTGATTTTTTGAAACTATTTTTTTAAGCAAAACTAAGAATTCATCAAAGAAACTCCCCTTAAAAAAATTAAGTTTTATATGTATGCAATGTTTAGAAATTCAACTTGCAATGTTTTGCAAATTCAACTTGGAAATGTAACCTTCAACAATCCTCGACTGAATCAAAATTGGTTTCCTTCTTTTAAGTTCTGGTACAACCGTGAGCACTGAACTTCAAGATTTCATTTCAATTGATTGGTAGAATTATAATCTTAGTAGCGTTTCTCCTCAGCTACGGCAACTCTGCTCCCCCCCAAAAGTATGCATATTTATATAATTTAGGCTGAACTCACTGTGTTCAGGAATTATATCATAAGGTACATAGTCTACGAAAAGCGATCCTTCCAACATGAATTTAGCATTTATAAAATTACACGCATATGGTGTATACCCACATCACGGTATGGACATGATTGAGGAATGATAAAGTGGCAGAAAAATATGCACTGTAGTTTTCCTTTTAGTATACGCTAAACTTTTAATAGACTTTAAAAAACAAAGGAAGTACATGTACTCGTGATTATATCGAGAATAGTTGATTGTATTTCGATGCGGCTTTCAGTAATCGAATAAGCAATTCCCAAGTAAGATTTATACGTATAAAATATTTTTTAAAAAACAATAATTAAATTATTTTTAAAAATCAAATAATACCTCCAAAGTCTGATAATAATAAGTCTGATAATCCTACATATGCTGCAACCAGAAATGGAACAAAGGCAGGTTGCATATAGTCAAGGAGTAATTGCCATTTTTTGCCAGCTTTCTCGAAATAATGTAACACTGGCGTCGATTTATGATTGTTTACATATCAGTCTTACTCAATTTTTGCCAGATTATCATTCACTATTTTTTTTTTAAAATGATTGGTTGCCAACTGCGAGGAGCATCTTAAACATAGAAATTTCCAGAACGAAAGTGACTGTTTTACTGATTTTTTATGTCTGCTGTTTGAAGTGCCTAAATATTCACAGCCTACTAACATCGAACCTATAGAGAGGATTCGGAGTATTAGTAGAGTGCTTACATCTGGTTTCGAGAGTTGGAGGTTTGATCTCAGGCCATTTGAGCTCGAGACGGACAACATTAAGAGAGAACGATGAGAGGAGAGATTTAAATATGGGGATACAGAACAGAGGTGACCACTTTGACCTAACCTCACTCAACCTCACGCTTACAACCTCATTTTGACCTCACGCTCACATCACCAGTCTAAACTCACGCTTACGTCACCAGTCTGACCTCATCCTCACTCAACCTTACGCTCACAAA
Source organism: Thermobia domestica (assembly GCF_964235325.1). Lineage (NCBI taxonomy): Eukaryota > Metazoa > Arthropoda > Insecta > Zygentoma > Lepismatidae > Thermobia > Thermobia domestica. The sequence goes on from NC_137469.1 coordinate 57,624,460, forward strand.
CTCATTTCGACCTCACGCTCACTCGACCTGACGCTCACATCACCAGTCTGACCTCACGCTCACATAACCAGCCTGAACTCACGCTCATATAACCAGTCTGACCTCACGCTCACTTCGTGAGGTTGAGGTCGAATGAGTGTGAGTTCCGAACTCGTGAGCGCCGATCTCATGAGTTTGGACACCTTTGGTACAGAACGATATAAGCACATATGCAGGGTTATAACTGGGGAAACAAATGATCGGACAACATCCATATTCTGAGAAAAATTGTGATTTTGTGAAGCATATGGATCAAAGTTTCGCAGTTGAACCTGAGAACTTCACACCCGCAGTTGTCGAATTGAGATGGAGAACTCTTTTCGAAACATCAGTTATTTGTCCACGGAGAAAAAGATCTTAACATTTGGAGAATGAAAGATTAAAGAAGTTCTCACCTTTCGGAGGCAAGTGAATATTCTTATTCTTGTGCTCCTGTATAAGCAATATTATAAAACATTCCTTTCAAATACCCAGCATTTCCTACGGCTGAGAAATATGGTTAATTATAGAGGGATTTTTCCTTGTCTTCTCAATACAAAAATGAAATGAAATCTTTAAGTTTTACTTCCCACAATTATGCCGGTTATGTTAAAGGAGACGGTGATGATGAGAAATGAATTAAATGGTGGAATGAAGAAGGTGGGAGGAAACGGGAGAACCCCGAGAAAACCCACGAGCACGGTGTTTGTCCACCACAAAGTCCACACGGCGCGAACTGGGATCAAACCAAGGACCCTAAGCACCCGAGGTGAACGCTCTACCACTGAGCCATCGCACTCCCCCCCATCTTCTCAATACAAATATACACTGTGAATATTTAAATGTTCACAGGATAAAATGCAGGATAAAATATATTGGTATCAGTAACTCATACGCCTTTTGTTGATGATAAGATTCTCTTCGCCTAAGCGCAGGTGGCTGTATTTTGAATTGTGCAATACTCTTACATACACACTTCTTTCGTCAATATATGCTTTGTAGGTGAATGATAATAGATATCATACATCTTGACAGCAAAGACTTCAGATTCTTTGTTAGACAATACACTCACAAAAGCCGCCCTTTCTCGACTCATGTACTTGGTTGTCAAAGAGATGAATTTACACTATTTCTTCCACAGTAGGGAAAATTAACACTTTAAGTCCTAAACCCGAGGAAGACTTGGGGCACCATATTAATGCTAGCGGACGAAGCCTAAAGCAGGAAACAAACATCCGCGGAGGAGTCTCCCAGGTCCGGAACCTTCTCTCTCCCCCCAAAAAACTTTGTAACTATTAGGGATGGCCACATTTTTTCGAAAAATACTTTTTCGAAAACGAAAAACGAAAATTTTTTCGAAAAAACGAAAAACGATTTTTTTTCGAAAAAACGAAAAATGAAATTTCCGAAAATCGAAAAACAGATTTTTCGAAAAAGGACATCCCTAGTAACTATTTTTAAATATACTTGTTTTTATCTTCACCAGGGCGCACTCACGAGTCCACACGACCCTCTCCCGTGTACTGTTAGTAACTCGACAAATATTTGTACTTTCTTCATAAAACTAAACACTCTCTTTAGCTGAGAAATGATTGCTGTAGCCCAGGCGCGCATCCACAAATTGTTGTTATTGAGGTCCAAAGTCGAAAGATAGGAGGTAAATCTGGATCAGGTAATTACTCAGAGACTGCACTTCTGGTGCAGACAAAACATATTATTTAAAAATAGTTAGAAGTCTGGGGCGCGTCCGAAACTGGTGAAGTTACTCTCCCGTGGGGGCCGCGGTGGCTCAGTGGTAGAGCGTTCACCTCTGGTGCATGGGGTCCCGGGTTCAAACCCTGCTCCCGCCAAGTGAACTTTGTGGTGGACAAACACCGTGTGCGTGGGTTTTCTCGGGGTTCTCCCGTTTCCTCCCACTTTCTTCATTCCACCATTTCATTCATCTCTCATCATCACCGTCTCCTTTAGCCTAACCGGCATAACCGTGGGACGTAAAACTCAAAGATTTCATTTCATTTGCTACTCTCCCGTGTGTGCGCCTCTGATATAGCCTTGATCTTACGCTACATCTTTACGCTACATAGGTCTATATGTGTTGTACGCCACATCGCCTCTAGTTTGTAGTGATGGAGGCATACCATCTCTGGTTTTTCAGTGATCAAGACATACCGTCATTAGAGAGTAGATCATAATTACCTTTAATAAATCCGTTTTTATACACAGTAATTTACGAATAGCTTTGTACGTAAAAAACATTTTTTTTTAATGTAGAAATAATTTCTAAGTTGACAACCCACACATTTTTGTTATCATTTCCCTAGTTTTGGTTTTAAAATGAGGTGTCTTCAAACAAATTCATCTAGTTTATATTTTGATATACTATATTGATTTTTCTTATACAGGGTGTTTCAAAACAAAATCGACAACGTTTGGGAGGTGATTCCTGACACCAAAATAAGACGAAACATATAGACCAACCTGGGTGCACAAATGCTTCCTTTCGAAGTTATAGGCTACCGAAAACATGAAAAAATGAACTTTAAAGGTTCATAACTCCAAAACTATGGGACCTACGATAGTCGGGTCAAGACTTTACTTAGGAACTAATATGTGCTCTATCCAAAAATACATGTTTTAGAATGCTAAGGTACTCACGCAACAATTTTTGTACAGGCAGTTTGGTTACGGGCATATAATCTGAAGTACTCACTATAATTCAATTTATACAACTTGTCCCATGTGACAGTTGTTTTCCTCTGTTCTTTTTCTTCCTGCACGTGGTCATAGCAATCAGCCAAGAAGGACTGTTTCTACGACAACAGCACGTTCAGCCAATTCTAGTGGCTCATTTCTCTCGCTCTGCAGTGGTAAACATTCCACCCTCTCCGCATGTTGCCAGTTTGAATATAAACAAATGCACATTGTTTTAGTCGGATGTCAACTTGAGTAGTGGACCTGCTGGTAGCATTCGTTTTAGTTCTCTTTTGTGTCATTTAATTTTATAAAACTGAGATTTACTTGCAGTAAATAATTTCGTGTTTCGTGTATACAGTACTTCAGTGTTTAGTGTTTTATTTATTTCTGATTCTCTCTCTCTTTTTTGTGCGTGTGTGTGTATGTCCTCTAAAAATGGATGAAGTGGGAGAAAGTTCAAATCTTGTTCGTCGAAGAAGGGGGCGACGAAGAATCCACTCGCCTGTAAAGAAATATTCAAAAATTGGACAGGGTGTCGCTTTACGAGGCCAAGCTCGCGAGATGGTGTGTTCACTACGCGAATACTTTGAGTGGGAAAGAGAAAATGGTGGTCCTCTTATCGATGTAAATCGAGTTACAGAAAGGACAGCGGCTGCCCTTAAAATCAGCAGAAAAACAGTGGCGCGAATTGGGAAAGAAAAAAATAAGGAAAGAGGAGGAACTTGAGGAGAAGGAAGAACAAGGAAAGGACGAGCCTGGACCATCGCAGGCACTGCTTGAAACTCCAGGAAAACATCGCTGCTATGAAAAGAAGGTCACAAATCTCGATTCATTCCAGCGGGATGCCCTTCGTCGCCACATTTACTCTTATTATATGCGCAAGGAGCATCCTACATTAAGTAAGCTCCAAGCCAGCCTTAAAGAAGCAAACTTGTTCCACGGAAGTAAGTTCTCACTTAGAAGCTGTCTCATAGATCTGGGGTTCGAATTTAATAAATTCTCCAAACGCACAGTGCTGATGGAAAGAAGTGACATCGTGGCTTGGCGTTGTCGGTACCTCAGAGCTATGAAGAAATGTGATTATAATAATGTGGTTTGGTTAGATGAGACATGGGTCAATGCAGGCCACACATTAGAAAAAGGCTGGACCGATCATACTGCGCATAGTACAGTGAACGCACCAATAGGGAAGGGGGGAAGAATAATTGTTCTTCATGCTGGCACATCTCATGGTTTTGTCCCAAACTGCCTCCTCATTTTCAAATCTAAAAGAACTGGTGATTATCACGAGGAAATGAACTTCGATACATTTACAAAGTGGTTCCAAGAATCTCTTTTGGAAAACATATCCCCTAAATCCATTATCGTTATGGACAATGCCCCATACCATTCTGTTATGCTCGACAAACCTCCAACAACTCAGTCCCGGAAGTCTGAGATCTTGGACTGGTTAAAGCGCAATACCAGTGTGCAGTTAGAGCCTGACATGAAGAAGGCAGAGCTTCTAGAACTGGTGACCATATACAAGCCCAAATTCCCTTTGTACAGAATCGACGAATTAGCAAGGGAAAAGGGTCACCAGGTCATAAGACTTCCCCCTACCACGCCCACTTCAACCCTATAGAAAATATTTGGGCGCAAGTAAAAGGCTACGTCGCGAGGGAAAATAAAAAAATTCACAGTGGCAGAAGTGGAAAGACTTACAAAAGAAGCAATTGATAGTGTCACTGCGGAAGACTGGGCTAATGTTGTTCAACATTCGAAGAAGCTCCTAGACGAGCAATGGGATAAAGAGGGAATTCTTGAACAGTGTGTGGAGGAAGTGATAATATCTGTTAATTCCAGCTCCGAAAGTGACAGTGATTCTTCACTGGGAGTATCCCCAATCACACAGTAAACGTAAGTACATTTGTCTTTCTTCTTTACTACTATATATATGAATTTTTAAAATTATAGCAATACAAATGTCACGAGTTCAAAATGTAGACGTATTGTTTGCGATATGTGGTATACAAACGTAAGTTCAGTAATTATAAACAAGGTTCAGTATTGATGTTAGTAATTTTGCTACAGCTATATGGAAATTTATGTTTTCTGCAGTGAAAGTAAAAGTTTCCTATAGAAATAAAGTCAGAGGGAGGAATGGTTGGATTTACCGTACTTTAATATTGTACCAATGAAATTTACAATAATGTTTGTCTCCCTTATAAGTGCGTTTTTAAATAAGCGTTCTACATTTAGTAAATGTTGATATGGAATAAGAAATAATTCACTCGTTCTACTCGTGTAGTTTCAATACCCGACGCAAAAGCTGGCAACGCAGCATCGAGCACCACGTGCACGCAGCGAGCTGTCACATGGGACAAGTAGCATCTATTGCACTGTAACTACCTCTATAAAAATTGTTGCGGAAGTACTGCAGGAATTTGAAGCATGTATTTTTGGATATAGCACATATTAGTTCCTTAGTAAAATCTTGATCCTACTACGGTAGGCCCCATAGTTTTGGAGCTATGGACCTTTAAAGTTCATTTTTTCACTTTTCGGCAGCCTATAACTCCGAAAGGAAGCATTTGTGCACACAGGTTGGTCTATACTTTTTGTCTTATCTTACTGTCAGGAATTACCTCCCAAACGTTGTCAGTATTGTTTTGAAAGACCCTACATATATATATATATATATATATATATATATATATATATATATATATATATATATATATATATATATATATATATATATATATATATATATATATATATATATATATGTGTGTGTGTGTGTGTGTGTGTGTGTGTGTGTGTGTGCCTGTCGTCTTACCTTAATGCATATAGGGTATAAATGCCGTGTTTTGAGCATGGGCGGATTTATGAGTTGTTTGCTGGGGTGGGAGAGGGTAGAATCTTCCAGGCCTTTGGAAAACCCCTCAGTCAAGTTGGCGTCCGGGAGTTTTCCCACAGGAAATTGTTAATAAAAACTTACTTTTTGAGTATTTTCGTGTGTAATTCTCTATAATACAACATAAGGGGATTTTTATTTTTTCATGAAGTTGTTGATGGGGGATCACAGACTTTCCATGAGAAGCTCTCCAATGGTTTTCAGTCATTATGTTAAAAAAAAAAAAAAAAAAAAAACCTTTTTAGGCAACATACCCTCACTGCACTTCAACATTTTAGATAGCCAGTATGTAGAGTCTAAATCGTAATAAAACATACCGCCTTTGCATTTTTCCACTTATATATATATTGGGGATGCTAGCAGTGAAATATTACTTAGATGATCTGAAATTGCCACAAATTACTACTAAAGTACACTGTTAATGGTGGCGCTGGGTAGGGGCGAACGACTTTTCGCCCTCCCCCTAGATCCGCCTATGTGTTTGCATGAATGATATAGCTCCTTATACAACCTATGCAGACTTAATAGTAGTGGATTACTAATTATAAAGATTTGTGTTACTGCTCGAGGCTGTATATGGTATTTTGTATACACATACAGTTACATTAATACATTAATTTTGATACATTAATTGACATTTAGAACTTTATCTCTACTACAATTCTTAATACTAATTGGGGTGGTAGCGTCACAGAGAAACGTATTTTTAAAGAAAGGAAAAAAGCTCATCAAGAGCAAAAAAAGGAAGTTGCTCCTTAATTTGATTTGATCTATATTTTATGGGCTGTTCTATTAGCTATGGCCTAGCCCATCACTACTAGGAAATGGCCTCATTCAGTGACCACAATAACTCAGAAAGAATTAGGAAAGGAAGCAGACTGAGCCTAATGAAGCTTGGGCTTGAGACTCCCAGCATTTGACTAATGTTACATAAAACAAAGGACAAATTTCCATCAGGACGACTGCTTTAAAAATGATTTACTACCTTACCGGTCGAGTATTTCGACTAGAATCGAATCTGACAGTGAGATTGCAATCACCAAAGTCGACAACTTTAGTCAATCAAATTTGGAGTAATTGTGACATATTAAGGCACAAAAACCAAATATCAACAGAATGAAGAGAACGCAAGGCTGTCACACGATCACATACCACAAGTGTCTTAAAATCTTATTTTAAGCAAAGGATTGAAAATCACTGTCAATAAGATTCGGAACACCCGAATTTTTTGACACGGAGTTTCGGATCCGGACCCAAGATCGGGTTTTCCGGATCCGGATCGAAGATTCGTAATTTCGGATCCGAATCCAAGATCCGGATTTTCGGATCTGGATCCAAAAATATCCGGATCTGGCCATCCCTAGTATGTAATACACAGAAAATTGTTAGATGCCATACATCCTGCAACGGCATGACGTAACATCTAAGCGGGAAAAGTATGTAGCATATGAATAACGTATGCTCCGTACTGATTTCCGTAGTAAACATAAGGATTCCATATATTTGTACAATATACCGCTCAGTGTATGGTATGTGGGTAAAAGAGGCTGTTCATGAAGGAGATTTATACTTACAATGCAACTGAGTTTTGCCATTACGACACTACTGGCGCTAGAAGGAGTTTAAGTTACTGCCCATTGCCTGCCAACTATTTGGTTTTGCTCTTTTTTTTTTTTTTATGACAAGAGTTAGGTGTTAGAGCAGCCTTGGCTGAATCTCGACCGTTTTAATACAGATATTTGAATTTGAACATTAAAAATAAATGAATATAAAAGCAAAATATTCGTATGCATACGGAAAGGGATGAACAATTTTATTGGGTCCAGGCGCGTAAATACGAAAATACGTGCCTGGACATGGGAGCAAGCCAAATTCTACGGGAGAACTGGTCCCGTCTTACTATCTTGCAGCACTGCCCCTGGTATTGTTACCCTAACATGACATTTTTAGCACTCCTTTGAGAAATCAAGCTTCATATTGTTAAGGGATTACTATACAAGACCTATATGAAATAAGTAATAGCCTGCAAATGGAACGGAATATTTATGTAGCTTGAAATGTGACCTGGAACGAAATATAAGTACTGTAAGTCTTACAAGCGCGTTCAACCTCTGTTCGCAAATATGCAACTATTAGAAAAAAAAAAGTTTGTAAAAAAAAAAAAATAAACATATCCAAGCTTGCAGGTCAGCCGAAACTAATTACTAAAACTGTGTGGAACTGTTGGTCATTATGAAATGCCTAGAGCTTTAGTTATGATACATATAACTTCCTCTTCCCCGCCAAACATAACATTACTAATATGCATTTATTTGTTCCTTTTTAATTGTAATTTGCTCCTATATGGAAGGGAGGACATTCCTTCAGCCTTATGTAAGAAACAACAGCGCCATCTATGAGTCATAAAAGGCAACCCATCATAACCATTAGAAAAAAAAAAAACAGAAAACCACACCAGTGCATGGTCTAATATACCTGGAATGAAAATGCGATTAGCCAAAGCATTGTTTTCAACATCAATGTGTTTTTTGAGGGGGTTGGTAGGTTTGCAGGTAAATTAGTGCTTCCCAGAGTAATTGATTAAAGAGTGGATACTCAAACATTAACATTTAGGAGGCTGATGACTGGTTTACTTAATGATCTTCACGCAATTAGAAACGAATTAAATCATTAACAACACACTGCGCTGTCGTATACTGTGCATACACAACGTTGTGATTGAATGCTCTTATTTGGTTACTCACATATTACATTGCTATAATACAAGTTGAATATATTTATAACTTACCAATATTTGCAAAAGCGCCACCTTTGCACATACGAGGACTACATCATAAATTTAACAAAATGATTTTGTTTAGTTTAACGTCCCACGATTATGTACCGAAGTTAAGGGAGACAGAGATAATAATGGATAATAATGGCGCGAGCTGGGATCGAACCAAGAACCCCACGCACCAGAATTGAGCCATCGCGGCCTAACAATACGAATTAAGTTTCTTTCTTAATAAAATAAAGAGTATCGATAAAAGAGTTACTTTAGCTTAATCAAATGAAACAGACTCGGGGAACATGTGAAATAATGTCTCACGATTTTATTGTTAATTTTAAAGAGGATGATTTTATTTAAATAGAGAGAGGAGTTTGAATGAAATCGTTCTATTCAAATCTCTCTCTTAAAATATACTCAAACTATGCCAAATGCAGGAGGTAATATTGTCTTGACGCCATTATGGATCCCTGAGCAAACCAGTGTGCACAGGTTTCTACAACAGGAACTAAATGTAGATGGTCCTACATGCCTGTGAGGTGGCACTATGGCCGAGGTGACTGCAATACTAACTCAGGGATAATAAATATGAGACAAACCACAATGTTCATTTGTATCATGAGTTCTTTCGTAGCAATGTGGATAGCGTATACGCCTTTTGCGCGGGAGACTGGGTTCGATCCCCTGCGGGAGCTCATATGGTTCGAATTCTACGTTAACCTGTCGGTTCACATTTCATATAGCTTCACTGCTGAACGGGGCGCCAAATTAAAATCAATTCACTTGTATCAAGAAAATTGCAACGAAGAAGAGTTATTTTAAAATTTAGCATAGTCTATTACACTATTGTGTAGTAGTAATTATTTCTGGTAAGTCACTTGACATATACAAATTAGCCCCCTATACTTCTGGGGTTATAAAAAGAGCCCATCGGACCTATGTGTTGTATATGTGTTAGGCCATGAGCAATATTGCCTAGACAGTACCATACTATGACCATTTTTATCCCATCCCCAAAGGTTTTCCGATGTACGTATTTTTACAGAGGCTAGGTAGCGATCGAGCTGGGCCAGTATGCATCGTTATATTGTATCAGTTTTAAACAATATCAGTCGTAAGAATTAAAAGAAAATAAGTACTACGATATTGAATTGGACTTTAGATCAGTAGTCGAAGTGAGAAGGTATGCGGTGGTATGCCATACCGCCTCTGGTTTAGTGACGAAGGCATACGTACCGTCTCTGGTTTTTCAGTGATCAAGACATGTCATCACTGGAGAGTAGATACTAAATATCTTTAAGAAATCCATGTTTATACACAGTAATTGACGAATAGCTTTGCACGTAAAAATATTTTATTTCTTACGTAGAAATAATTTCTAAGTTGCCAACACCGACATTTTTATTATCTTTTTTCTAACTTTTGTTTTTTAAAATGAGATGTCTTCAAAGAAGTTCATTTAGTTTATATTTTGGTGTGCCATATTGAATTATTTCTTTCTTATGTGTGTGTGTCTTCTTGCCTTAATGCACATAAATGTCGTATTTTGGAGCACGGGCGGATTTAGGGGTTGTCTGCTGTGGGAGCGGATCTTCCGGGGGTTTGGAATACTCCTCAGTCGAGTGGGGGATCCGGGAGTTTTCTCGCAGAAAATTGTTAATATAAAAACTCTGTTTTGAGGATTTTCGTGTATAATTCTCTATAATACAACATAAGGGGATCTTTTTTTTTTCAGAAAGTTGTCGGCGGGGTATCAAAGTCTTTCCATCCCCTTCCTTCCGTAACTACAGAGGAGCTCTCCAATGGTTTTCAGTCATTATGTAAATAGAAATGCAATCTTTCAGACAACATAACCCCACTATATTTCAACATTTAGATAGCTGGTATGTCGAGTCAAAATCGTAATAAAATATACCGCCTCTGCTTTTTTCCACTTCGAACACTGCTTTAGATTCATTTTCCAGCACCGAGATTATATTTGACGTCGATCTATCAGTTAAGGTTGAATCTGAACTATATTCACGTATATACTGCACTTAAGACAAATTTGTACATAAGACCACGCCAGTAGTAAATAGTTTAGAGTTCGGCCATTGAGGCTAGGGAAACACATGAGCCGTATTGAAACAAGGGTAGATTGAGAAATAAACCCTGATTACTCAGGAAATCAAACTCAGGCTGTCCGGTTGCTTAGTAGACGGATTACCGTTCGATAAATCGATCAAGTCTCGATATTTTGTCTATATCGATTTTCAATATTTCCAAATCCAAATGTCGCACAGTCCTAATTACTGTACATGCCACTGCATCTTTAGATTGAATCGAATGGCGCTTCAATAATTATTGTAATAAAACTGGTAAAGTTAACAATTTTTCTTTTCCGTACAAAGTCCCCACGTACCTGTGAAATCGTCTATATATCTACGCCAGTGCTGTTATACATGGCACTCATTTTTCACAGTCAGTTGATCATTTTTTGTTAAAATCAAGGATGGCCAACTTTAGGCAAGTTTCATTACAATTTCTTCAAGCTACACTGAGAATTGTATAGTCTTCCGAAGCACTATAGAGTAAAAACGGTAATAGATAGCGAGAAGCTATTTCTTTCAACCTATTAAGCGTCCAAAGAATGCAATTCATCTGCAGTCTCAACTCTCTACTAAAACCGGAAGTGATGGTAATCTACTACAGCTTCCGGTTTCAGTATTATTGTGTATTTAGAGCAACAACGATAAGAGAATGCAAGAAGCCGGATTTTTAAAATCGATTTAGTGTCTTAAGAATAGGTATCTTCTCTCTTGACGTTCTATTCAAATCGAAAGTGGTACAAAAATAACTTCCGGTTTTAACGTTGGATCTTAATAGAGTAAAAACGGTTATAGATAGCGAAAAATGGTTATTTGCAATCAATTAAACATTCCAAGGCTATATTCCATCTGTACTCTAATTTCTCTACCAAAACTGAAAAGTTGTAGAAATCTACTACAATTTCCGGTTTCAGTAATTAAAGGAAAAATTACGTCCCACATAAATAAAGTTTTTCATGTGATGTACACGTGACACTATTATTTGTTTCTACACATGATTTTCGACTTTCAAAATCTCAACTTCTTCTGCCAGTACAAATAACTTGAACTGTAATGTTAAAACCACCGAAACGTTGTATGAAGTTCTAACTTAAATTTGAAGAATCCTCTAAGCCAAAATAAAGGTTTAGCTTATGTTAATGCTTAAGATACTTACGAATCAATAAACACATTAAACAAGTTAAATCATTGATGAAATATGAGGTACTTTTTTTTCACTTCAGATATTTTTTCCCAAATTGTTTTATTTAATTGATTTTCTTTAGCATATTTAGTTCAACACTTCCCTTTGAGCCTTATTAATTGCACTTCAGGTAACAAACATACCTTATTTCTGATGAAATCAAAATCACTAAATATCTTCCGGAACAATAATTAAGCAGTACCGGCTTCCATTTGCAATCACCTTCAACTACTTTATGTGAACCCTAGACATTTCTCAAATTAGGGGTTCACATGCCTATTTCCATGGCAATGTTTTTATTAAGGCATATGGGAAAGACTATGAAAATAATCCGCCTGTTTTCAATAATAATCAGATTTGCTGATTGAATAATGTTGAAATCCCAATTAAAGAAATCGAAATTTGGAATACTATTGTACTAAAATGATATAATAAATTTATATTATTTAGAAGAAAAAAAATTCAAAGTAAAAGCATTTCAATGGGCAACAAAATTGGATCATTAATATCACTACGCCCACATATAAACTGTTTAAATCACAACGCAACTAAGTGACGTAAACGAAAATTTGGAAAGATTGAACATATTATGCTAATGTTTTAAAAAAATAACACTGTAGGTAAAATTACAACCATAAAATTCCTATAAATTCTCGTAATGTTTCTAAGACGAGTTAAGCAGTGGCGAATTTATGTATAAGCTAAACAAGCTATAGCTTAGGGCCTCAGTCTCTTGGAGGGCCCCAAAAATTAAAGAAAAACAGAACTGGAACTGTTATATTTCCAATAAAACTCAAATTCACCAAAATCGGAGATATGCGGTCTTGAATCTCAGACGACGATATAAAGTTTTAAAAAAAAAAATAAATAAATAAATAAATAAATAAAATGAAACATATATATCGCAGAATAACATGTGTTGTGTAGGCTCTTATGATGAAAGCAATGGGGCCCAACTCTGCTAGCGTGCCCTCTAAATATCATTTGTTTGCTGATTTTAAAGGATCCCACTATCTCCAATAATTTAGAGCCTCATCAGACTTAAATCCGGCTCTGGAGCTAAGGAATTTCACAAGTTTCGAGCGCAACACTAGACTTCAAACACTGTTTTTGTGTTACGCGATTCATAGTATAAAAACTTAAATTGATAAAGTGCTTGTAAGAACACAACGAAGAGTATTTATCAACGATTAAAGATACACGAGTCATTACACAATATACTCCAACCTGGGGCGGACTGGCCATAGTGGAGTTGTGGAGCTTTCGACAGGAGCCGATACATTATAATTTCGAGGGCCGGTAGATCCAAAAAAAACTTTCAGACAGTACAGTACGATCAAATCAAAATATGTAGGCTATATCTGTAAAACATTTTGAAAATGTAGACCCATTGAACAGTCTAAATAATTAATTTCTTAATTTCTAATTCAAAAATTGATTCCTTTTCTGAAGTAGGAATCACAACTTCATAAAATTTACTTCAGAACTTCATAACACTTGCTAAAATATATAACAGCCAGCCAACTCCCAAAATTTTGTTTTGTATGAAGTTGAAAATAAAAAAGCTAAACACACAAAAAATACTTATACTATTGTGATGATTGTGTGCTAAAGGAGCATTGAGAATACGGAGCACAAAGTAGACCTGTCTCGAATTGAATATAGTTTCATTTACAAGAGCGTATATTTCTTAATTTATAAAGAACCAATTTAAAAAATATAAAATTTTAAAAATTATTATTGGATGACAAAAAAGGTTCTTTTTATTTCGAAAGGGGCCGGTTGGTGGAATTGTTCCCCAGTGAAATTTTCATCCCAGTCCACCCCTGACTCCAACAATAAACATGGTTTAAAAACTGTTTCACCACATTCTTTATGGACTTCTCGAGACATGGGGAAGGATTCTGTATAACTTCAAGATGAAATCAGGACCTAACTTTTAAACATAAATTTACAAAACAAAACTAGAAAAGCTTTTCGAAAATCGAGACGAGACTCTACAAAATTTTACGAGACGAGAAGAGAAAACCTTATTGCTCGTCGCGTGGGCAACACTAGCAGTGATGAAGGAAAACCAATAGTATAGATTTTTTTTTCGCTAAAATAGCTCACTTCAATAATATGTTATGATTATAGTATTATAACTCAGTTTGGTTATTTGATTTTCCGTTTTCAACGGACTTTTACAGTTTTGTAAAGCAAACTCCAATGCAATACTGTTTCAATAAAACACTGATATGTATGCATATACTTATTTCAGCGATATAAAATCGCAGTTTGCACCACAAACTCTAGGAAATGCGCTGAAAATGAAAAATTGGAGAGCAAACTATGATGCGTCTACAATAAATACATTCTATTATTATTATTATTATTATTATTTTAATCTTTATTCTTCTTCTGAAACCAAATAGAATCCACTACTTTCGGTTTCAGTATACTATATGGATTAAGTACCACAAGAACACATTCCATCTGCGCCAATATTCTACTATTGAAACCGGAAGTATGATGCATGGTGGCTTAGTTGTGGAGAGCTTATCTTTAGTGTATGGGTCCCTGGTTCAATTTCCGGCTAAGTGGACAACATCGTGTACCCATGTGACTTTTCCCGGTATATTCCCATTTCCTCCTACTTACTCATTCCACCACTTTCTTCCATCATCAATCATTTGCCTGAAACATCATTTCCCTTTGTCTAAAGGGCATAATCGTGGAATGTTAGGGCTGCGGTGGCTCAGTGGGTGGTGGCGTTCACCTCTGGTGCATAGGATTCTTGGTTCGATCCCAGCTCGCGCCAAGTCAACTTTGTAGTGGACAAACAGCACGTGCGTGGGTTTTCTCGGGGTTCAACCGTTTCCTCCCACTTTCTTCATTCCACCATTTCCTTCATTCCTCATCATCAGCGTCTCCTTTAGCCTAGCCGGCATAACCGTGGGACGGAAAACTTTAAAAAGATTTCATTTCATTTTCGTGGAACGTTAAACTGAAAGATTTCATTTTATTTCATGAAACCGGAAGTAATATATCTTTTGATTTCAATATTGAATTCTCATAGTTTGAAAGTCTAATGAAAATACGTAATATCAATGTGACACGTGAGGATAGTATACACCGTTTTAATCAAGAAGATCTGGAACAATGAAATATAAGTATACTGTACTTGATATATTAAGTCAGCAACGAAATAGGTAGGGGAAAAAAATGACCCTACAGCACATCCTAACGGAATCCTTTCACCTTCAGTGTTACAACCATTAAACTAATACGAACAACTTTTAACAACATTAAAACGATACTTCCTGCTACAATATATATATTATACACAAACATATGTATAAAATAAAAAAGAAAGGAAGAATTGACACAAGCTCAAAAACGTAAATAGTTACTCATAATAGAGATTTAAAAAAGGTAAGTGAAGACATCGGGAACATCTTAATGTGTAACTTTAATAATAATGGGAGGAATTATTATGCAAATATTATGAAGCTTAAGTTTACAACTAGTTATTTTAACATACCGGTAAACTAAAAGGGCACTTGCTCCGTACATTACTTCATTATTTTTTTGTTGATATCAATTTCTTACGTACGTACGTCGCGAAATAATTTCGTACCTGTAAGCAACTTCATTTTTATCTCACGTCATTAAGAAATCATTACGAAAAGTTCAATGTCTCTTTTCCACAAAGGGTTTACGGAAGTCACAATGATATCACATTATACCGTATAATGTTCTATGATACATATCCTAACGGAATGTTGTAACCTGTATCAAATCGATTTCATCTTTTTCTTTTTCATTTTATTTATATATATATATATATATATATATATATATATATATATATATATATATGTATGTATATATATATAAATTTTAACTTCTGTTTTTCGGAAGTGAAACTAAGCAATGTTTATTTAAGATGTTGAGCTTGTGATGATGTTGAATACTTTTGTTTTTAATGTACAGTCGCCATCAAAAAGTGGATATTTGTCTATAACTAACTATATTAGAAAAAATATAATCATGGCTCTTTGCGTAAGATTGTACCCTCTCTTTATATAGTCTATAAAATTCATTTTCTTCTTACGTTTCGCCTTTTACCTTGTGCCATATCTTCTATAACTTTCGTAATAAGGATTTTTTTTAAAAAAATATTGTCCTAACCAGGTTCTTATTGTCCTTTTAACTACGAACTGTGGTCAAAAATTATCGAACCTTCGGTTGGTAAAAACACACTTATTGATATGGAAATCCGAAACACTAATCTCCTTCTAAGTAATCTCCTTGGTAATGCACACATTTCTCCCAGTGTTTCCGCCATTGTTAGAAACACTTCTGGAACACAGTTTTGGAATGATAAGCAACCGTGCCCTCGCATTCCGCATGATGTCTTCTCTTGACTCAAATCAGGTCCTTTTTAGTGGCATTTTCAACTTGGGAAATAACCAAAAGTCACACGGAGCCATATCGGGTGAGTAAAGAGCCTAACGATACACAGTTTATGTTGTGTTTGGCGATGAAAGCCTGAATCAAATTTCGCGGTCACTCTCCTCATGCCCATATTCTCGTTCAAAATTGAATGCACCGATCCGATTGAATAGTTTCCGCTTGGGTATCACCAAGCTTTTTTTTTTTAAAAAAAAAATTGATGCAATATTGCTGCTTAAGTTTCTCTGTCATTTTACAAAAAACTGAACGCTCACTACACGTCTTTACTCGTTGACCAACTGCTAGTGACTGACGCTTTTTGCGGACGGGAAACAATTCACGACTGTGCATGAATGTCTCCCTCTACATCTACACTTTTGAAAGTCTTCCGTGCTTCATTAGTGTACATGGAGAAAATAAGGTTCGATACTTTTTGAGCACACCTCGTATTTCTAGTAATTTTTTTTTTCTCTTCCAATACTGACTTACTTTTACCATACCTCCTATCATATCCCTAATGAAACAATTTCTTCTCAATATCCTAATCAATTTCTTTGTAACTTTCTCCAATGTCGTTTCTCTCTCCTCCAGCACTCACTCTTACATTCTACCAATTTGAGAATATACCCTGTAATGAAATATTTTCTATCCAAGAGTTTATACTTCCGAGAATACTCTGTTATCGTAATGAATGAAATCACTGCTGATTCCCAATTTAATATAGGAGATATTAAAATAAGAAAATAAAAAAAGAGCATATCAAGCTTTACGATTTGTCTAGATCGGCATTTGGAGACACGGGGGCTCAGTGGTAAAGCGTTGATGCTTGGGGTCCTGGTTCGATCCCAGCTCGCGCCAAGTGGGTTTTGTGGTGGACAAACACCATGTTCCTGCGTTTCTCCAGAGTTCTCCCGTTTCCTCCCACTTTATTGATTCCACCATTGCATTAATTTCTCATCATCACGTTCTCCTTTAGTCTATCCGGCATAATCGTGGGACGTAAAACTGAAAGATTTCATTTATATTTAGATCGGCATTTGTGTATATGTTTTTGTTCTCTCATCTCTTCTGCTGTAATTTCCCTTTAACAAATTTTAATGAAACTTGGTATGTACCTTTCTCCAACATTTCGAAATGAGTCTATTGTATACAAAAAAAAAAAAAAATCTTCCAGTATAAACTACGTAAAACTTACTCGATTTCGAAAAATCCTAAATCTTTTCTTTAGGACGTCCCGTTCATTACCGTTTGTCGTGGTTGAAATTGGTCAAGGGAAAAGGGGACTAAATTTCTCCAAAATTAGAAAGTTTCTTTCTTTAAATAACAGGAAAGGAAAATAATTTTCCTTCGTAACTTTGACCAAAATGATTCCATTTCGATGCAATATAGGACTAGTAATTTTTCTCTGAGGCTTCCCAATCATCCCTACTGCATGGGTTAAAATTATCAAAAAATGAAAGGGAATCTCTACCACTCCATTTTAAAATAGGTTCCGCGATAACTTACGTAAAATAAATATATAAAAAAGTAGATTTTGGTAAAATATTGCATTCTGAGACTTCCCAATCACACCCAGGCTTTCTCTACAATCATTACTGCTTATGTTGGAATCAATTATTATTAAAAGGCTGAACTTACCCCTTTCCCGATTTAAGGAAATATGTAGTGCGAAAATTTAGTGGAAATTCTCCGATTTTTATGAAACATAGTGTAACTGGTAAAGGATAGGACGATTAAAACCTCCAGTAATAATAATAATAATAATAATAATAATAATAATAATAATAATAATAATAATAATAATAATAATAATAATAATAATAATAATAATAATTGAAATTACTACTTGCTTTTACAATGCATAGCTATCTTTACTAGTCATTTAATTATTTCAGAAAACTATAATTAAAATTTAAGAACTATACTCTCTGGTGTCAAGATTAATGTTGTTCTGCTGAAAATTTATATTCAACTATAGTGTAAGTATGCAAATATAAAATAACATCGAATGTTAATGAAGAATTAAACATAAATAAGTGTAAAAATGATATACAGATAATTAAATAAACAAAGATATAGATGATAAAGAACAAAAGTAAATAGTAACAGGGACACAAAAAGTGTTATCCACGAAACAAAATAATCATTTTGTAAAATTTTACAAACATAATCGAGATAAAATCAGAAATTTTACAAGTTTCGTGGGTAACACAACTTGAGCCTATAAGAAGACAGAAGTTCTGTCAGTGTGTTTGATTTGATTTTATCGTCCCTGTGAGTAGCGAGGCTATATGAGATGTGGACCTACTGGTATAGCTTAACGTGGGATCTGAACCAAATGAGCTCCAGACAGTAATCGAACCCGTCTCCTACGCTAAAGGTGCGAACTCTAACTGCTTAACCACGAGAGCTCTTCAGTGTCTTTGCACTTTATATATACTCCGAAAATTTATCTGGTTAAAATCAATCAGTCACCAGTAGTTCTATGATGTTAAACGTAGTTTATTTTCATTTGGATATGAATAATCAAGAAACATTGGTGATTATCTATATATATATATCTATATCTATCTATATCTATCTATATATATCTATATCTATATCTATCTATCTATCTATATATATATATATATATATATATATATATATATATATATATATATATATATACGGTAGGGACTCCTAATATGGGGATAGACACCTAAATTGAGACCCCTATCTATCTTGTGAAGCTAGAGCTGCAATCTAGTGGAAATGTAGCCCACTACAGCACTGGAAGTCACGTGAGCTCGTTATGTGGAGAGTTGTTAGTATAGTGGGTGCTGGAAGAAATTGCGTCCCTACAAAGTTTTCTTAACGTGCACACATCAGACGCTGAGAATGGAGAACGTAAATTGATATTCATCCTATCTTTACTTTCTTTTATACCAGTGAATATGCGTATTGCAACATGTAATGAGTTACCGATTTTCTTCCACTTATATTTGAGATGGCGTTAATCATTTGTTTATTATGAGACCCTTAACAGGTTCAGTATATGAGACCGGTCTCATAATGTGACCTGTATAGTAATATTGGTAGCTCATTTATGAGTAGGAGCTCATTTATATCGACATTTCTGCATTCACAAAGTAGTCTCTTAGACTTAGTCTTGTACATAGAGCCAGTGATTTCGTTGGCATTGTGCTGTGATTTTGGACACATTTATTCTCATTTGGTACATACTTGAATATTAAAAGAAGTTATCAAATAGCGTTTCAGTTTATATGCACAAAAAGTGTAAAATTTTACAGTGCGTATATTCTTAAATTGAAGAAACTGAGTTAGATTGAAAGTGTAACGTTTTATATTTTTGAGCCATCACAAGATTTGGCTTAAAGACAGTGTTGAATGTTGAATTAATAAAATGAACTCTTTTAAGAGTACATAAAAAGCCGGGGTCTCTTATTAGGTACAGCTCATAAAAATGGCAATGTAACAACTTTGGTCACATTTTTCAAAATATTTTTTTATTGTTACATTTGTGTATGTATTCTAATAGTTTGTATCGTAAATTAGACATTCCACAAAATATATTAAAGTAAGAACAGTGTTTGTTTATGCTATAATTAACCAGTGTATATCATCCTAACTTTTAGGGTCTCATAATCGGTATTTTTACCCTATATATTTAATTAATGACAATTATTTAACATATTTAACAGATATCCCTATATAGAACCTGAATTTCCTATTATACCCTATTAAGAATACTCTACCAAGACTACATCCAAAACTCAAGCACATACATTTAGAAAAACAAGATAAGATGAAAAAGGTTTTCGAGGATCGAGGCGAGGCAAAACGTTATTCCTTGTCTTGTTTCTTCTCGTGGGCAATACAAGTTATGAATTCAGGGGTAGTCCGGGAGGAAATTTCCCCCCAGGAGATTCTATTCTACCGTGCTCAATGAACATTTCCCAGTAATTTTGTATTACCGGTACTACTTTTCGCCCCCAATGTGAAATTTTCCCGGTACAAAATCTCCTGAAATAATCACTGGGCAATACTATACAAATAGTAGTATATACTCGAAGTGGAAAAAAAAAAAAAGCAGAGGCGGTATGTTTTATTATGATTTTGACTCAACATACGGGCTATTTAAATATTGTCTTGATCACTGAAAGAAACAGAGACAGTATGTCCTCATTACTGAAAAACCAGAGGCGGTATGACATACCACCGCATACTGTCTAACTTCGACCACTTATACAATATCGACAGCTATCACACTATCAGGTTGCTACAGTGTGTGTTTCTGTTTGTTTCTTTGTTTGTGTGTGTTTGTGTGTGTGTGTGTGTGTGTATGTGAAAGGAGGGAGAAAGGAGGAAGAGCAAAAGTGTGTATGTTATTTGACCTGTAAAAAATAATTAACAGTTTTTTTGTTGTTGCTGTTGTTGCCAAGCGTGAAATTTTTAACCGTGGTAATTTTAAATAACACTCTACTTTGATAATCTTCCTTTAAATTCAAGCTAGTTTAGAGAAAATAGTACCTCAAGGATCGTCCTTTTACATTATTTTTTAAATAACTTGTCCTCCGTAATAGAGACTGTAAGAAAAACCTGCAGGTTCATAATACAGTCAATAATGTATACATATAAATTGTGTGCAAAGCTTCTAACGTATATCGACACGTGCAAATTTTATATATGTGATATCAAAATGCAGTTATTAATACAAATTATATGTTTGAGAACCACACTACAAGACTATATAAAATAGAAAGTACGTCAATTTGAAGCGAAAATTTATTATTAAACGATTCTTCTCTGCCCTCTAGCGGTAAAACAGAGAAGTTTCTCTTCAATATATTGTGTTATAGTAAGATTTTTAAAAAGATATCAAACCGTATAATTGAAATATGTACAAACAGAACACTGTTGTGTGGGGTGGTCTTGAAAACAAACTAGATTAAATTATATACAAGAAGAAAAAGAGAGAAAAAAGTGGAGATAGGAAAGGATGCAATAAAATGGAATTGGTAGGAGAGGGAAAGAGATTATGAGGGGGAAAAAGTACGTAAAATTATAGTGGAAGTTTTGCCGATGGTGAGTGTCACATTTTGGCAATAAATAACACTTACTTGTCGTACCTCATGTTCTTCAATAACGGATTGATACTTTAAAAAAAAAAAAAAGTAACGGAAAATCATTCTAGAATTTCCTCAATAAGGCTGGATGAAAAGTTTAACAGAATTATATACTATGAACGGAAGAACTATTGCAACAGAAACAGAAAATAACCATAATAAAATTAATTGAAAACCGTTTTTTTAAAAATAGAATGCACTAGAAAAAAAGTTTTTTTTTTTGGTGGGATAAAATGAAGCAATGGTATTTTAAGACTAAAAGCATTCGGTGATCTTGCTAAAGTTGAGGAGTCAAGTTTTTAAGCCATAATAATGACGTCACTTAACCATGAAATCGCGCAAAACGTTCTTAGTTCTACTATTATTTCTTCATTTTAGCCAACCAAATGAAATTGTTTCTCTTCCCGGTGCATTTTATGAAACTTTTGATTTTAATTTGTTTTACAATGTTTTTTTTTTTTTTTTTTTAATTTATTAGACCCTAAAAGATCTTTTCACATTCAGTTAGTTTTTGAAGTCAATGTTATACAATGTAAACAGTTGTGGAATCGCAGTTGTACAATGAGAAACAAATCTAAATTACGAAGCACCCCTTGGATGTTATACTATAATTCCAACTCCAGAAGACTTCTGGTTATAAAAGATATATAGCTGCTAGAGAAAATTAATAATAAGATAATTCATTTTACAGGAAAAACGATAAACTACAGCAAAAATTATGTAAAGTTATTCAATTATAATTGGGTTTACGTATTTGTACAAAATTTAAAAGTTCTAGCTACCATGAAAGTAGGTGAACTTTACGTTGCAAGATTTGAAACTAACAAACAAACAAAGTAGTAACTAAATTCGTTGTACAATATAATAATAATAATAATAATAATAATAATAATAATAATAATAATAATAATAATAATAATAATAATAATAATAATAATAATAAGTTAGAGAATAGGCATAGCATAGGCTTTCTTAATTTATTTCATATGACGACCCTCCCCCTTTATCATATCCTCTTGTCAGTGACATCCATAAGTAATTTCCACTTTGTAATAAGCTTTTTTGATTTTATTGGTGCCTTATTTCTTTAAAATTTTGTTTAATATTCTTTGCTGTATTTCGCAATCGTATGAGTTTGAAATGAAAATTACTGTATATCTATCAATACAAGAGATTCTAATTGATCTTTAAAGGATACCTTTTTTCCGCTTCTAGATGCTAATTATACACTAGATTTTCGCTAATCCTGCCATTTCTTGCAAAAAAAAAAAAAAAAAGTGCTGGGTTAACGAAAGCCGGATTATTCAGTGTCTGAAATTTAATTTAATATACACAGTACTATATTTTACTAAATACATATGAGGTTACATATATTATCACAGAAATAATAGAGAAACCGAATTCTTGAGATTGTACGTAAATTATCATTCATTATGAAACATGTTCCAAGTTTTCAGTTGAAGCAATGGAGATGCTGGACGGTGGGATGCGTTATCACGCGACCGCTTTACAAGAAACAATAAACGGAAGCCACAATAGCAGTGTTCGAAGTGGGGAAAAAAGCAGAGGCGGTATATTTAATTACGATTTTGACTCGACATACCGGCTATCTAAATGTTGAAATACAATGAGGGTATGTTGCCTAAAAGATTGCATTTCTATTTATATAATGACTGAAAACCATTGGAGAGCTTCTTTGTAGTTACAGGGAAAGCATGGAACTGCCAACAACTCTCTGAAAGAAAAAAAAATAGAAAAATATATCCCCTTATGTTGTATTATAGATAATTATACACGAAAATTTCAAAAAAACGAATTCCTGTGGGAAAACTCCCGGACGCCTACTCGATTCAGTGGTATTGCAAACCCCCTGAAGATCCGTCCCCACAGCAGGCAACTCCTAAATTCGTCCATGCTCAAAACACGACGTTTATATGTATTATGGCAAGAAGGCTCACATACATAAGGAAGAAACAATTCAATATGGCACTTCGAAATTTAGACTAGATTAACTTCTTTGAAGACACCTCATTTGAAAAACAAAAAGTCGGAAAAATATAACAAAAATGTCGATGTTGTCAACTAGAAATCATTTTTACATAAAAAATAAAATCTTTTATTATGTAAAGCTATTCGTCAATTACCGTATATAAAAATGCATTTGTTAAAGGCATTTAGCATCTACTCTCCAGTGACGGTATGTCTTAATCACTGAAAAATCAGAGGCGGTATGCCTCCATCACTGAAAAACCAGAGGAGGTATGGCATACAACCGCATACCGTCTCACTTCGACCACCGCACAATAGTACTGTATGTATTTTTCTGCTACTACAGTGTAAACAAATAGAATCGTTGATAACTTGTTGCGTTATGCGGTAGACACCAGATGTTGGGATCAGATTACTGAGAGAATGGACTACAGAGAGCCGAATTAGCAAAATTCTACTGTATCTTTCTTTTCCACTCTCTTTTGCGATCCCATGTATTCCTCTCGTGACTTACGAATTTCGACCCCCAAGTTGAGAAACCCAGAGCTAGAGTTTAAAAAAAAAAAATCACGTAATAATATTGTATTGAATTGCCATTGGGTTGACGCACCTATACAAAATTTAAAGATATCTTAATAGGTGTAAAAGTGAATGAAACTTAAGTTTAAAGATTTAAAATCTAACAAGCAAGTAGAAAAGTACCGTAATAAAAAGCTTTATGAAAAATAAATATTTTCTGTTAGCAGAATTGCATATCGTAGTTTAATTAAAAAGGAAAAGAAAAAGATCTTGTGTTGCAACTCAGCGATAGAGGATAGGGTTATCCACGATACCATACAAGACAAAATCACTGTAACGAGACGAGACAGTTTTTTTTTTTTTTTTTTTCAATATAACAGACACACTTTCCGAGAATTCCATGATATCTTTTCGAAACGAGACAGACTCAACCTTTGCCTCATAAATACTGGCGCAAATCCGTGGGGGATGAGGGGGACATGTCTCCTCCAAACTTGGAACTGGGAGGGGACTGTTCCCCCAATAATCCGATTTGAAATGTGTGTTTTGGAGAGAAATGTGGTGATTTGTGTGCGATTGCCACAAAAAGAAAGTGAGATGAAATTGATGTCCCCCCAGAATAAGTCTCAAATCTGCCCGCCTCCCAATGTTGAAGACAACTCTGCTGCACTGATCCTCCATAGCACTGTTTTCTCAGCTTCATAAATATTTTGAACATAGCTTAAAAAAAAAAAAAAAAAAGATTATGCGAACGATCTTACCCGTCCCCCCAATGTTGAAACAGATTTACGCCGCTCGTAAGCAACCCTAATGGAAGAAGGAAAATAGCAATGAAAAATTCTTATTTGGAGAAAAGCTATGATTTTGCACAGATTGTTCTCTAGGTGGTGAAGATTGCATTTTTAGAAGAATACCTTCGAAGCTCTTTTGGAAATAAAAATATCTTCTTAGTAAGTTCTATTAGGACAGAAAACATAATAGAAAAGAAATATCTACTAAGGGTATGGCAAGTAGATTTTAGTAACGGCAAAGAAAAAAAAAGTTTTTGAACAAAACATTGCTTTAGATGAATGTTCTGTTTGAAACGAAATGTCTCTGAAGTTTCTTCAAAAAAAAAAAAAAAAAAAAAAATATATATATATATATATATATATATATATATATATATATAGATAGATAGATAGATAGATAGATAGATAGATAGATAGATAGATAGATATAGAGGAAAGATGGCATAATGGACCCCTGCTGTAAATTTGGAACCTGCCGGCATCTCAACTTCTGCGCAGAGACAACTACCGGATTCAGTTGGAACAGAATGTTGCAACAACGTGTCAGCGGCGCTGGTTGTATTTTAAAGTAGTTGGAGGTCGTGTGTGACAGCTTGCTTTGCAAATTTGTAGGTTTCAAAATTTCGTGAGGTATGATTTCTGTGAGTTGTCAGTTCGTTCTATAGTTGTAGAGTGTAATATACGTAATAACTGTAGAAACAATGAAGTGTGTTTATTTGTTATTGTTTGACACAACGAATGAAGCATGTTGGAAATGAGAACACATGTTTTAAACATGGCTATGTCGGTAATATGAGATCCTTAATTAATCTGTTTACTGACGCATATTTTCTCGCCTTTTAACATACAAGTGTTCTGAAGAAATTAGTGCCCACTAATCCATGTTTTGAAGGATTCAGGTTTTCCAATCACTTCTCAGACACCTCCAGTGGGACGCGCATCCAATAAGCCTTTCACTGAATATCAATCGCCAAGAAGTTCGTAATCTGTACTATCCCCTGTACAAATTTGGTCACTTCTAAAGATAGCCGCTATAGAGCGTATAATATAGAGAACAGTACGAAATATCGATCGCCACAATTTAAAACAGACCCCTCTGCTCATGAAAACCATCAAATTATAAAAATATATGCTTCTGAGAAAGTGTGTGCTTGACTACCTGTATGTCAGCTAAAACATGTCCCATAATTTTGAGAATTCGGAGGACATTTCCAGTACAATTTCCACACATTCAGATGAATCTTTAGAAGTGATAAGAGGTGAGCCCTCAATAAGTACCGAAGACGCTACATGTCACTTCTGCGATGGCAATTTTCCAGAAGATAAAAGAGATGAATTTTGTGTTTAGTTTGTGGCTTGTGGAGTCACAATGGGTAAGTGATTGTGAGATAGACATCTGTTTGCGGCTGTATCGTTGAGTAACGTTGTGTGTAAGAGAAGAAAAATACCACTACACAATTGTAATTGGTAATTGTAGTCAATTCTACCATCCAATAAAATTTATTTCTTTTATTTATTGGTTTTATTGATATTTCCAACACTACAAACTATTTACCTATTGTAAGATTATCAATATTCTAGTCTGTCTTACCATCGCATTTTGTTGACCGTCTGTTTTGGAGTACCTTCAGAAAACGATAATCATTAAACACATTTGCTTATATTTCATAATTTCAAAAAATGTGATATTGATTGTAATGTTATACTTTGCATCTCACAAAAGTTTGGGTGCAAAATACTACGTATGTCTGTCGAAAAATTCAAACGATAAACAAGCTAGGTTCCATATTATAACCTACTCCTCTATCTATATGGCAGAATTAATGTTAATTTAAAGATAATTATTTGTAATCAGGATGTTTGAACTACTATGTAAATTAGTCCAAGATCCATCATACGTGGATGCTTCTAGTTAAATCCACGAATTGTAAACCATTAAGATCAAATCCTGTTATATTATCATTTCTTCTTTGCAATAACACATGCAAATCCACTTTAATATTTACTTTATTCTGCTATTTTTTCTAGGAACTCTTTTCTTTTCCGCTTATAACCACAAATGGTTAATACATATAAAAACCGCAGTTAAGTTCTAATGATCTTATATCGTACACTATCTTTGCATAATATAAACAATCAACAACAGACTATTGCCTGAAACTACAAATACACTATAGAGGCATGTACCTGTTTAATAAAACCTTTATTCAACAATATTGCAATGCAAATTTATCGTCTAAGAAAAAATGTATGCATTGTATGAAGACAATTCTTGTATTCAACACTAAAAAATGGTTTCCATTCCTAAAGATGCGTCTGGACACTGGATACTATATGATAGAGAAGCAAGTTCATTGGTGTTAATTTGCCATTAGCATCAGTGAATAATCTAAAGATGCTAAATCACTACTGTTTTCCTGAATTAGTCTCCACCTCGCAATCTCCAATTCATTGTTTTTTTGTTTCTTTCGCTATATATATATATATATATATATATATATATATATATGTGTGTGTGTGTGTGTGTGTGTGTATGTGTGTGTATGTGTGTGTATGTATGTGTGTATTAGCGTCAATTGCTTCGCTGAGTTTAAACAGGTAAAATTAGTAGGGCCAATAAGTTTCGTTAACCAGTCATTTTTTACTATTATTGAAGTGCTCTCTGATATCGGTCATTTTTGATCATTTTTGATCATTTTTGTATATCCCCCACCTCCCCCTCCTCAAATTGCGGAGCTGAATTTGGATTTAAACAGCATCGGAAGTGTTACTGTTCATCTCAGCTAGTCCGAAAACTATAAATTCGACACTAATATCGGCCATTTGTGATCATTTTTAAATATCTCTCCCTCCCTCTCTCCGAAGTTGCACAGTCAAAGTGAAACGACAAAAAAAAAAAAAAAATCCAGGCCCGATCCTCGTCTATGTTGAAAAATTTGATTGAAATTGGTCGGAAGATTCAAGAGTTATAAAGTCACAAACATAGGGACTTTCATTTATATATATATATATAGGCCTATGTTTACGCTTGTCAAATTTGCGCTTTCTGAGCTGCGCAAATATGTTTACGCTTGTCATGAGGACACAGTTTATACTGTCATCTAGTAGCACCAACGTAAATTTGCAGAGATATGGTGGGTGGGCCATTTTAGAGACCTGGGCAATAATCGGTACTCTAACTCTAACTAACTCTAACTCTATGGCCTATGGAACCCGGAGGTTCAGTGCCGCGTTCACAAAAGCTCTCCACTGACTTCTATCCTTAGCTAATTGCATCCAGTTTCTACTTTGTATTCCTATCTCTGCGAGATCCATCTTAATATTGTCCTCCCATCTGCGCCTAGGTCTTCCTAATGGTCGTTTTCCTATGGGTCTACCAGTCAAGACTTTGAAAGCGTTTCTACTTTCTTCCATTCTAGCTACATGACCTGCCCACCTAAGCCTCCTAGACTTGACGACCCTAACAATGTTGGGTAAACCGTATAAACTATGTAGTTCCTCATTATGAAGCTTCCGCCATTCCCCATTCTCGTTCCTCTTGGGTCCGAATATTCTTCTCAGGATCCTGTTCTCAAATACTTTCAGTCTATGTTCTTCCCTCAAAGTAAGCGACCATGTTTCACAACCATACAGAACAACAGGCATGATTATCGTTTTATATATTTTAAGCTTCAAATTCCTCGACAGAATTCGCGACGACAAGAGATTTTGAACCGAATAGTAACACGAATTCCCTGCTTTTAGTCGACATTTAATTTCTTCGTGAATATGATTTTCGTCTGTTAATATTGATCCTAAATATTTGAAAGTATCCACTTTATCAAAAGCATTATTTAATATTTTAACGCCTCCACAATTTGCCGTATTACGGTCCCGACGCACTTCCATGTATTTAGTTTTCTCTGCATTTACTTCTAAACCCATGTCCCTGCAAGCGTTTAATAAGATCTCTGCATTTATTTCTACTGTTCTCCTATCATCCCCTATTAAATTTACATCATCAGCATATGCCATAACCTGGTGAATGCCGTTCAACTCTAGGCCCTGGTTGCTATCTTTGATTTTCCTTATGGCGTATTCCAGCACAAAGTTAAATAATAATGGCGACAACGCATCTCCTTGTTTCAGGCCATTCTCGACGTGGAAGCTCGTGGACAAAAATTTTCCTACTCGGACTTTACTTTGGGATTCACTTAAACATATCTTAATTAATCTAATTAGCTTTCTCGGTATTCCAAGTTCTGTAAGAACGTTGTATAATGTTTCTCTCCTAACCGAGTCGTAAGCCTTTCTAAAATCAATAAATAGTTGATGTACCGGGGTATCGTATTCCCACTTCTCTTCGAGTATTTGGCGAATGGTAAATATTTGGTCGATAGTTGATCGATTTCGTCTAAATCCGCACTGATAATCTCCAATAATTTCATCTGCGTATGGGGTCAATCTTGCTAACAGAATATTTGAAAGGATTTTATAGGATGTTGACAGAAGAGAAATGCCTCGATAATTATTACAGTCAGTTTTGTCGCCTTTCTTGTGAATTGGAACAATGATTGATTCTTTCCACTCTTGTGGCAATTCTTCCTTGTTCCAGATAAGGAGAATGAGTTTGTGTATCTTGTTCCACAATTTTTCGCCTCCATCTAAAATTAACTCAGCCGGAATTTCATCTACACCCGGAGATTTGTGTTTCTTCAATTTCTTTATAGCGGCTTCCACTTCTATTCGATTGGGTTCTGGAATATACGGTTCTGCGGTGTGTATCTCCTTTTCTCCACGCACATTAGTTTTTGGCTGCGTGTTCAGCAAATCGTTAAAGAAATCTTTCCATCTATTTAAGAGGCTATCCGTATCGGTGAGAACTGTTCCGTCAGATTTCTTTAATATATAAGCACGAGGTTGATAGCCTTTCTTAAATTCGCTGATCCCCTTATACATGTCCCGAATATTTTTATTTTTACTATTATCTTCAAGTTCCTTAATTTTAGCTTTCAAAAAATCCCGTTTCTTTGTTCTAAAAGTTTTGGAAGTTTCCCGCCTGATATCTGCGAAATTTTGTGTAGTTGATTCATTCGGATTTTGTAGCCACCGTAATTTTGCCTGTTTTCTCTTCTCTGCTAGTTTAATGCATTCTTGGTCGAACCATGGTTTGTTCCTATGTATTTCCGCGTGTCCCAATTTTTCTATTGCTGAACTTTTAATGCTATCTCTAATTTCAATCCAAGTATCCTCAACACTAGTGCACTCCGAGTCTTCTAAAACCGCGAATCTATTCGAAACTTCAATCTGGTATTCCTCTCTTACCTGGCTCTCTTCTAATTTCTTTAAATTAAATCTCTCCGTTTTCGGACATTGAATATTACCTTTATTCAACGATAATCTCTCCCGTATTATAGCTACTACCAGGTAGTGATCAGTGTCACAATCAGCCCCTCTAAACGACCGGACGTCAATTATGCTAGATTGTCTTCTTCTATCTACTAAAACGTGATCAATTTGATTATGTGTTTTTCCGTCTGGTGATGTCCAAGTGTATTTATGAACGTCGCGATGTGGGAATTTTGTACTCTTCACGATTAGGTTTTTGGATGTTGCAAAGTTCACGAGTCTAACACCGTTGTCATTACTTTCCTTATGCAAACTTTCGTTCCCTATAATCGGTTTGAAAATATCCTCTCGTCCTACCTTCGCATTGAAATCCCCTAATAGAATCTTCATATGGTATCGCGGGAGTTGGTCAAATATCCGTTCCACTTCTTCGTAAAAACTATCTTTTATATCGTCACCCTTATCTTCAGTTGGAGCATGTACATTTAAAACAATAATATCACACCACCGTCCCTTAAGAGTAATAAAAGAAAGTCTGTCAGTAATAAATTCAACCCGTTTAATTGCTGGTAATATTCGTTTGTGAACGAAAAACCCTGTTCCTAACTGGTGATTTTTATTTCCTTCCCCGTAAAAGAACGTAAAATTTCCGGAATTCTCAGATCCATTTCCTTCCCACCTAACTTCCTGAACTCCTACTAAGTCCATCCTGTATTTCTCTAACTCACTCGTTACAGATTTTAACGCGCCTGCCCTATAAAGACTTCTAATATTCCATGTTCCAAATGTCATGTCCATTTTGTTTTGCTGATGTCGTGCCAAGTTATCAGTCCTTGTCCGAGGCTTTTGTGAATGTTTCTGAACAAGTACCTTTTTTTTACAGGATGAGGGTGTTAGCCTTACCCAAACCCCCAAGCTGGAGGACCACTCCTAGTCGTCTGTCCGCGACTGCTTATTCAGTATATTCGCAGCTAACCTCTATATCTAGAGGCCTTCTCCTCGATCCGCAACCTGAGGACGCGCCATGCCGTGGTGACAGGAACCCACGTTACATGGCAATAATCGGTACAACTATCATATATATATATATTGAACAGGTTCAGCAAGCTCGTTGTCTGTCTGTTTCTGTTTAGGGTTAATTTCCTTTCTTTTCTAACACGATTAATCGTTATTTAATTAAACGAGAACATGCTGCTATACGTAGAATCTTAGTAATGATTTCTATTTTCACTGACATGCTCTCAAACATGAGGAGATTATAAACAAGTCCTCCTTTAACATTGTTTTTTAAAAAATATTTTTCATTAACATGCTTTAAAAATACGTAATGTAGTAATTTAAGAAATAAAAATTTAATAAATAAACTAGGTACATGTTTTCTGCTAAACGTTTAAACTTTTTTTTTTTTTTCAAAGTTTTTGCCTATCCTGAGAAATTGAAAATTACTTTAAGTTGTATTTTGGATTAAATACATGGCGTCATAACTTACTGCTAAAATATTTTCCGATTCTGTTTAAATTGGTTATATTCTATATATAAGAGGTTACTCCAGGTGTGGTAGTTTGTACTTGAACAAGTAAGTGGTCTTCCTTGTAATTTATTTCGACGTTAAATACCTTTGATTGCAGTAAAAATTCAGCGGTGTACCCTATTATTATGACCGAAAATTCTGTATCTTCAGGCTGTTCTGTGTATGTAACAGATTTCTTAGTGTAGTAGACACTGCCTTTTCTTTTCTTCTTTCTTTCTTCCCAGGATGCAAATTTTCTATAATTAGGCTAGATATGAACCGGTATTTGTAATTGATTATTATTAGTGGTAGGTTGACTATGTGTACAGTGTTTTGAACGAAAACGAAAAAAAGAAAAATCTGGTTTTCGTCTTGTAACTCGTTCCTGTCCCTATAGTGTCCGCGCCCTGTCTTTTGTTATTTATACAACGAATCAGTCATTTGGAGGTGTTTTAATTTACGATCTCTCAACAGAATAATAATAAATACCAAGTTAAAATCAGTTTTATGTTCTTAAAAGATCACCGTCCAATTTTTACTGCCTACGGTAAAATTTGATCACTTTTTTTCTTGAAAATAAATTAAATAAAAAAAACTTTAAAAAAATGAACGATAACATGTGGTAGGCAGGCAGTCAGAGTCACAGATTTCTACCCTGAAGTTATTTATTAAAGGTTAAAAGAATCTGAAATAAATAACTGTAGTCAACGTTCGTTGATTGAAACTGTGTTGTTGATTTGTGTACATACATGGAAGATCAAAGTAACTTGATAGTACGTACTTCGTTGTTGATAATGTCTGTTATGCTACAGAAAAAAAAAAAAAAAAGAACTGTAGCTACCGATCATTACAAAGGAAATGTTTTTTGGATTTCTTCTTGTAGTTGTACAAAAAATGAAACATCATAATGATTTTTTTAAAATATATTATTTTAAAGAGTTTATAGAATCTTTCCAATCTATGGTCATCGAATTGTAAGGGTCCTCGAATGGCGCCAAAAAGAAAAAAAAAAGTTATTCTAATCAGGGCCGAATCAACACGGAAGAGTGAGACCTACATATATATATATATATATATATATATATATATATATATATATATATATATATGTGTGTGTGTGTGTGTGTGTGTGTGTGTGTGTGTTTCAAATATATTAACCGATTGTGGATAGCTTTTACTATCATATTGAAATTGGAATTGATAGGCAATCATTATACCATCCGATTTCTTTAATATTCATTCTCATTTATAAAGTTGGACCTCAATAACTCGAATTTCTGATAACTCTTTTTTTTTTTTTTTTTTTACATTTTCTCAAACTTTTCATAATACTCAATGTTAAAGTAACTCTTTAAGTCGAACTGTTTAAAAATTACATCTTTGATAAGTCGAATTTTAAGAGTTTCATAATCATATTTAAAAACCTCGGTAACTCGAACTTTCGTATCTGCGAACCTTTACAAGTCGAAGTTTACCTCTACGGTATAAGTCGAATTTCTCTTGATGAAACCTCGATAACTCGTAGCTATATAGATAGCTCTATGCTTTTACGTAGTTGTCATTGTTGCTATAATTGTGTTTTGCTGATGTCTAGATATGAAAGTCCCCTTCCATAACAATACATGTACAATATTATATTTTTACCGGTCCTCTTATTTAATATAAGGAACTTTAAAAACTTCTTGTTCTAGCGGTTGAATGAATAAAACTCCGAGTTACAGAGATTATAAACACTTTTAATCAGGAACGCGGAACCTTGAAATCTTGAATTTTTGTTGTGGCCAACTTGATTACCCGAAAAACTGGATAACTCGAAATTTTGTCTATATTCCCTTCAGCTTCGAGATATCAAGGTCTCACTATTTACATAGTTTATATATATATATATATATATATATATATATATATATATATATATATATATATATATACAAGGGCGGATTCAAGGGGGGAGCTATAGGGGCTATAGCCCCCTCTTGACCCTCAGGTATACACTGGATAAAATGGACTTCAATCCTATCTTACACTATATAAAACGGCAAACTATGGTTTAGCCCCTCCCTTGATCATCTCCTGGATCCGCCACTATATATATATATATATATTTAAATTATTAGCAGTATTATTTACATTTAGTCAATATGTAAATAGTGAGAATTTCTAAGTCAAATGTTATTGGTGTCGCGAAAATTGCGATTAACAAGAAAGTAGCTTATTTCATAGTTATTATTATTATTATTATTATTATTATTATTATTATTATTATTATTATTATTATTATTATTATTATTATTATTATTATTATTATTATTATACAGACATAGCAACATTAATGATAAAATACTGATTTCGCTTACACTTCTCAAGGCTTGAAACTGGCAAAATAGTCAATCTCCCCCAAGTCTAAATAAAAGTTAATTGTTGGGAGCTACTACCAGATTTTCTTCCGGGAAAATTTTGTTTTGCCAACCAAAAACAAAACATGACGATACTACACTGAGACACTGCTAAATTTATTTGCCATTAAATGTTTATTAAAAACTTTTAAAGTCTATTAAAAAAAGCATCTTAACTATTTATTAGAAACCTTTAAATATCTACTAAAAATAAACGAATGTTTTGTAAAAACATTTATAATTTTAATACTGTAAAAGCATTAAAAGATTCATCATAAATCTTTCAAGTGATAACGTTTGAATATTTACTAAAACGTTTAAAAATTTACTTTAAAAAACTTTTAAACGTTTACTTAAAACATTTAGAAATTAACTAAAAATTTAATAAACATTTAAATATTTTCTTAAGAAATTTTGTTACTAGAAATATTTAAACGTTTACCAAACTCTTAAACATTTAAAAGTGTTTAAGTATTTACTAAAGGCCTTTAAACTTTTATTAAAGGACTAGTCTTGGACTAACTGGGGACTTCGCCTCCAGACGTCCCATTTACTTCGCCTACGACTCCGCACTTCATGTTTCAGCCTTTGCTTTTGTTTTTCACACGGCAAAAATGACATTATTATTTGTGCAAAATTTAAAGCCCTTACCCCCTTACAATACACAATTCAATCAAAATGAAATGGGAAAAAGCACCTTGGGCGAAGTCCTAACTGTGTTCATAAATTCATTTCCAATGTTTCACCCGTTTTCTCCTGATGATGAGATTGAAACTGATAATTGTCATTTTTATATGTAGAAAAAAAATGCCACCTTCTCTCGATAAAACAAGAATTTCCGATAACGATGTGACATATGCCCACTTGTTCTGAATAAGGAGGGTATACACCAAATCTCATTTCTCTAACATGACCCTAATCTTAAAGGATTTCGAGATGCTGCCAATCATATTTTAATAATTGCAAATCTACCTCTTTCCCTTCCTACCTGTTTTCTTTCCTTGTAAGAGAAATTTCAAAAAATATCTTTAATTATTTTAAATGAAAGATCTAACATCTAAATACCACATTTCATGACTAACCTTAAAGAATTTCGGACTATCGCCATCGTATTATAAAAATTGTAAGCTCACTCTTTTTCCTTCTCTCCATTTTTTTTATTCCTCCTAGGGAAAATATCAAGAAACGTTGAAACACGTGTCAAATTATTTTTAATGAAAAGTCCATATACCAAATTTTATATCTCTAATCTTAAGATATATCGAGATATGGACAATTTAAGATAAGAAATTTCCCACCCCTCTTCTCCCTCACTTTCCCGTCGAATTTCCAAAAACTTTTCCTTAGTAGTAACTTACATCACAAATCCTATATCCTGTCCAAATTTCAAGTTTCTAGCGGTTTGACCTTTCGCCTGGGCGTTGATCAGATAGTTACTCAGTCATTCACGCAGGACTTATTTTATATATAGAATTGATTTGAACTTTCAGCAGCGAGGCTATATGAAATGTGGTTCTACCGATTAACGTGGAATCCGAACCACGTGAGCTCCAACCGAGAATTGAACCCATGTCTCCCACACCAAAGGTTTATACTTCTGTATATAGAGATTTACGTGTTCACTGAAACGTTTCGTGTACTAAAGTTTCTAAATGGGTGTTTAAACATTTAATTTAAAGAAAGATTTTGCTCTCCATTCTTAATTGCATTGGAAACTGCTTTAAACTTCTTGGGCCTTATGCAGAGTCGTTCTGACGCGTGATTAGTGCCATACTTAAGAGTTCAACTAACGTGTTTCCTGCGGTAGTCAGACCTTTAGTATGATGCTAGTCATACATCAAAACGACTTTGCATAAGGCCTCTTATCTTTCCGTATTTCTTGACCGAGTTCCCTCCTGGCTAAGCGGTTAGCGTACGCGCCTTTGGCGTGGGAGACCCGGGTTCAACTCTCGGAAGGAGCTCATGTGATTGGATCTCACGCTAAGCAGTAGGTCCACCTTCCATATAGCCTCGATGCTGAAAGGGATGCTAAACTCTAAATCAAATCAAATTTCTTGACAGTGAAATTTGTAACAAGTATGAAACTGTACGGAAGTAGTATTAAGTAAACAAGATTACAATAATTAATTGATGGGTTGATTAGAGCTTAACATACCCTTTCAACACTGAAGATTATATGAAAGGAGAGCTACTGCTTGAAATAGTAAGCAAATCGCTACTCAGGTCCGGATTAAGGGGAGGCTTAGGGGCTATAGCCCCGAGCCTCCAGTCTGACCAAAATCTCAACTGGCTCTCTAAAAGAAATTATGAAAATAAATTCATCATCATAAAATAAAATATGTAGAAATATATGAAATATATTCCCTTAAATTTCCTACTGTACTTTCACTGAAATGTATTAGGTGAAGTCAGCAGGGACCACATATCTTTTCTAGCCCTGGGCCTGCAGTGGGTTAATCCAGCCCTGCACGCTACGGAAGTGTTTATCCCAAAAAAATATCCAAACTGAGATCGAAGCCCGCATCACGAACATAGAAAACACAAGCAAATTGCCAACGAAGAAATTATTCATTCATTAAAAAAAAAAAAAAATAGTTCTCTTCTAAAATATGCAAAAGAGGCATGGTTTAATAGATCTAGAATTCATGAAAAGGCTACCAGACTATTCTTGAGAGACGATGCTTCTTTAATGTTACAAAGTTCCATGACCGACAGTTTTACAACCTGACAGAAATATACAACCTTGTTGACGACCACATTAAACAGAGGCTTGTGAACACAATATCAAAATGATATATAGCGGTCTTCTGTGTAAACACACCAGCATGATCAAGTTCCCACGTACAATTCTCTTACGCTTTTTATATAGGCCGTAACTCGTTGTGTCAATCAAAGAACGTTTTTTCAACTATTATTACAACAGTAATGCTAGTTTCATCACTACAACAGTACGTATATATATATATATATATATATATATATATATATATATATATATATATATATATATTAAAAGAACTTTTTAAAAAAACCTATCTAACTAAGGTCTTGTTGCTACCACTACGAAACACATCCAACTTGTAATGATCTTGGCTTACAAAGTTGACTGCAAGTCATACTTAATGTCCAAAAATGAATTAAACTCAATTAAGTTTACTCGTAGTTACGTCGAATTGCTTTAACTTTGTAGATATCAATAACAGAGAGGTTAGAAATTAAATAAATTTCTGAACTCGGAAATTGAAAAAGAAAAACTGAAATTCGAAAGTCAAGAACTTGAAAATAACTAATTTTTGAATTTAGTAATTAAATGTAACTAACTTTCTGAAATTAAGAATTAAATGTTTGAAGTTTAAAGCTCCATAGCTCCAAAACTATGGGATCTATCGTAGTTGGGTCAAGACTTCACTTAAGAACTAATATGTGCCCTATACAAAAATCCATGTTTCAGAATCCTAAGGTACTCACGCAACGATTTTTGTAGAGGGTGTTTGGCTACGGGCATATAGTTTGAAGTAATCACCAACTACCTCTATAAAAATTGTTACGAAACTCCCACAGAATTCGGAAAAATGTATTTTTGGATAGGGCTAGTTCCTAAGTGAAGTCTTCACCCGACTATGGTTGGTCGCATAGTTAGGGATGCACACGAGACAAGATTTGTGGCTGTCTCGTCTCGAAAATGTGCTGTAAAAGTGATGTCTCGACTCGAAAAATGTATATTTCTCTATTGGAAGAGCCGTGTCTCGACTAGAATTTTGTCACGAAAATCCTGTCTCGACTTGTCTCATGCGCATCCCTACGCATAATTTTGGAGCTGTGGACCTTTAAACTTAATTTTTTCATGTTTTCGGTGGCCTGTAACTCCGAAAGGAAGCATTTGTGCACCCAGGTTGGTCTATACTTTTCGTCCTTTCTTGGTGTCGGGAATCACCTCCCAAACATTGTCGGTGTTGTTTTGAAACACCCTATATATATATATATATATATATATATATATATATATTTCTGTTATGTAAGCCCGCATAACGCAGAGGTAATGTGGGTTGCCCAGAGGCAAAACGTTCTTATACATAACAATAGAAAGTGCATGCACCATGTTTGACCTCCTGTGATCCCCACAGCCGAAAGTCGACGAAACGACTTCGTATGCGATTAGATACAGTGAAGATCTATCTGTATACCAGATTTACTTGCTCCTCCTTTCTGTGCAAAGAGTTGACTTTACACACACACACACACACACACACACACACACACACATATATATATATATATATATATATATATATATATATATATATATATATATATATATATATCCAGGATTTTCTGAGGGAGGTGCACCAATAACTACCAATCACACTGAAACTCTTAAAAGTGATATGCGACAATCTTCTTTACCCCTGACAACACTGGTACATAAAGCGGGGGGGGGGGGGAGAAGTATTTTAAAGAGGGTCGCAAGCGATATCCAGGAGAAAAATATTCCCTTCTCCTGGCTTCTGTTTTCTTCTCTACTTGATAAGTGTTATGTTGTTTTCCTTGGCGAATCCTTTTCTTTCGTGCGAGTTAGTTGGGAATATAGGAACTCCAAAATTGTTTCCAACTGAGCTCCGCACCTTCTTAAACGAGCCCAGGATAAATTACAATGAAATAACGAAATAATAGTGTATACATTCATCTAAGCAGTTGCTGTTGGTACCTACTTGATGACAAACATTAAGCTTTTGAATAGTTCTATTGGCTTTGACCTAGAAATAACTACCAACCTTTAAAAAAAAAATCCTTGAGAGTGACAGACCACGCCACCTACAACCATTTTAGTCATATTACATTTAGTGAATGTCTCCCTATGAAGGAATCTTCATTTCTTTAAATGGACTCGTTTAATTTTTGTTTCAAATCCAATCCCGTAATTTTGTGCTTGACGGTAAGTGGCTTTAACTATAACATTTCCACACACACTCCATAACATCCAACGCATCTTCTCTCTGACATGAGCCATATGCTCTGCTGATGAGATGGAAGGCAAGAGAAGGACCATATGAGAGAGATACATTCTTACTTGTAAATGACTGAAATAAATAGCTAAGGAAGCATGTGCTTGCAGCTATTTCAGATACGGTTATGGTTGTAAAGAGTTAACAAGTTCATTCAGTATTACTTCTTAATCTTTGCTGTATTATATATATATATATATATATATATATATATATATATATATATATATATATATATATATATATATATATATATATATATATATATATATGTGTGTGTGTGTGTGTGTGTGTGTGTACAGTATACACTTTTCTTGAAAAACTACCTACTTTATTTTTATCTTCTTGAAAGATGAGTTAGCTATGAAATAAAGAAAAATAAGGTTTTGTATATTTTATTCTTTGTCACTTCTAAATCTCTCTTACAAGGAAGGTGGTTGTAGATTATCATCAAAGACCACTGTCTTTTCTAAGCCTTGAGTACTATCTAACCAGGCACGTAGCCAAGGGGGAGGGGTCCGGGGGTCCGGAACCCCCTTCGAAACCAGAAATCAAAGAAATTAAGAAGAGATGAAACAAAAAGAAACGAGAAAAAGAAGAATCAGCGTTAAAAATAAAAAGCTGGAGCAAGCTTTTTTTAAAAAAAACTTTCTTATGAGAAGATTTGTGTTACTTGCAATACATGTTGGCGAATGAGCGGAATATTCTGGAAAATCAGGAATTTGAAATTTCTAGAAAAGTTACGGAATTCTCAGAATTTCTGCTAATATCTGGGGAAATGTCAAGCTTTTGAAAGCATAGTACCGTTCTGTAACAACGTGGACATTTTTTTAGTCAATTTTTCGTCATCGCTTCTCTGCAGTATCAAACATGTTATTTCAGAAACAGTTTTCTACTCCTCCTTTAACCTGTCATTTGGAACAGACAGTAGTTGACGAAATAATGAAAACAAATATATATATATATATGTGGAAAAGAAAGATCTGTTAACATTTGATCCAACAGAAAAAGGAACGCAGATATTGTAAAATATTTTGCAAGACATTATTGAATATGCACTTTCTATAATAGTTGAGGTCATAATGAAATGAAAATCGTTATATTTGAATGATCAGAAGAAGGAATATAAATACTGTAAAATCTTTTTCAATACTTTTTTTTTTTCTTTTACTCGAGATTTCTTCATAGTTTCTTACTAAAATACTTACTAACATATCCTCATTTTATTGTCCTAACAAACCAATATATATTGCCAGTAAAATAGTTTAGAATGATCGAGCCCCTTGTATGATGACTACAATATTTTATGTCACGCCCCCGTCCCCTTTACGAAATCGCACAACTGGCTATGTGCCTGTATCTAACAAACAGATCATTTTCAAGTCGAA
The DNA here is from genome assembly GCF_964235325.1 of Thermobia domestica. Lineage (NCBI taxonomy): Eukaryota > Metazoa > Arthropoda > Insecta > Zygentoma > Lepismatidae > Thermobia > Thermobia domestica. The sequence goes on from NC_137469.1 coordinate 57,664,601, forward strand.
ACTTGGACGTAATGCTTGCAAGAGGCTAAAAATATATATACGTAGTCAGTTTTTTAAAACGTTACGATATTCATCATGATTAATTATGAAAATGTTATTACAATAACTTCTACATTCTTTTTCTTTGGGGGGAGGCGTTAATAATGAGACGAATGATAATGGTGGAATGAAGAAAGTGGAAAGAAATACAAGAAACCCGAAAAAACCAACGGACACGATGTTTATTCACCATAAGTACCAGGGATCCCACAAGTCAGAGGTGAGAGTCTTACTATTGAATCCCCGCGCTCCCATATATCTATATATCTATGGTATACTATATACTATAGTATGGGTGCACCAATTACTATCAGTACATTTGAATCAATTTTTTTTTTTTTAAATGCCTTTAGGCATCTGTGATGTGTATGAGGAACTGACTTAAACTATTATGTTTAGCAAAACCGCTTTCTTTTAAGCCCGAAACGGAAACATGACATTAAATTTTAGGGAAGTATTGCTATTTTCACTGCCAGTTCCTCACTTTAGATAGTGTATATTCAGAACGAAGGGGGGGGGGGGTGCACGGGTGTCCCGACAAAACGTACCAGCGACAAAACGTACCAGCGACAAACCGTACCACTTTTGACGACCTGTCATAAATGACAACCTATCATGGATTAATTAAAGCATTTCTGATATTTATTCCACGACAAAACGTACCACTTATATAAATTACAACCTGTCATGGACTAATAAAAACATTTCGGATATTTAATCCGCGACAAAACGTACTACTTCATGTTAAGAAACTACTTCCTCATGAGCAGGTAAAACAACGGCAGTGTAAGGTTGAGAAGAACAGACAGGTAATGTATCGAGTTGTCAAAGTGCAGAAACTCATTGGTAAAAGAGGGCTCATTTACAGAGGAAATGTAGCAGCCTATAAACTGAAAGACACAGCTATAGATCATGGAAACTTTTTGGATATTATTCCTTTCTTAAGCAAATTTGATCTTCCGCTTAAAAGTAATTTAGATAAGGTCACCGAGAAGAGTCATATACGAGGAAGTAAGCAGGATAGTGGTCGCATAACTTTTACTAAACACTGTGAACTATGTTTTGAATGCTATCAGCACACTTATCATAGAAGATATTTCGAAAGAAGTATCTCAAGCTTCAATATTTTCTGTTCTATTAGACACTACTCAAGATATAGTAGTTTCAGGCCAGTGCTCTATTGTTTTATCTACGGTATGTTGTTAAAATGGTTGTTAAACAAAGTATTGTTGTCATTGTAAAATGCATATCTACCACAGGCCAGTGTCTTTGCGCTTAATGCTGGAAATTCTGAAGAAGTTGAACCTTGATATTAAGAAGTGCATTTGAAATTCAACCGATGACTCAAGTAACATGCAAGGACAATATTCGGATTTTTTTCAATTCACTTATGATCAGTTACACGTGTGATTCAGTTGATTTTGAGTTTAACGGCCTTTTTAGCAGCGAGGCTATATGAGACGAGACATACTGATTTACGGGAAATCCGAAGCACATGAGCTCCCGCCGGGATTCGAACCCAGGTTTCCCACTATAAAGGCGCATACGCTATCCGCTAAATTACTAAGAAACTCAGTTACACGTGTGGTGTTACTCAATATACTCAATCATATACTCAATCATGTCATATGTGATCTGACAAAAAATTGCATTGATTCTGTGTCATTGTTCTGCTGAATGACTGCGATATTTATGCGTGAGTCTTATCAGCGAATGTACATTTGGAAGATCAAATGTTAACAAAGGCGTCTTACAGTTATTGCGGAAACAAGATGGTAGAAAACACATTGTTTTTCAGAAAAAGTTTGGTCATTTTTCGAACCCAAAAAGTTGTATATAGAGTTGACAATAACAATTAAGAAAATTGCTTCTACATAAAATATCAAACCAAAAGCTAGGTGTAAAGCGAAAGGATATATAAAAGATCTTCTCAAGTTCAAAACAATTCAGACAGCAGAAATGTTCCTTAAGATATTTCAAGTGACGACCTCTCTGTCAAACTATCTCCAAATAGAGGATGCTGCTAGTGTAGTCCTATCGGATGGTGCAGACTACTCTGTTCCAAGTAAAAGAGTAGAGAGATGATTTTGAATCCGTTAAGAATGCAGCATTAAGCTTTGCAGAATGGGCCAATAACAAATTTGAAGACTTAAAACGTGATTTCTGTTTTTTTTTTTTCCTATTGACCTATCGACAATTTGCCATCAGGGATGGACAAAGATTTTTCCTGTGAATATGAAGATGAAGCTGCTTCTATCCAATGACCAGGTACTGCATCGAAGCATTCAACACAATATTGGACATGGTAGTTTTGAGCATTTCTTCAAGATTCAAGAAGCAATGTACTTTATGGATTATTTGGACCCTAGCCACTTCAACCAAATAACAGAACTTCCAGACGTGCCTTTCGATAAACTTACATATTTTCTGAAAAATTTCAGTTAAGAAGTTTCCAAGGATACTATAAATGTATTCTCTTGGACTTTTGAAGGGCGTGGATATCCTTGAAAGTCAGTCTTGATGACGAGCACAACCGAGGAAAAATGACTGTGCTGATGGTGCAAGTGATTCAGAATTAGGAGAAAATACATTTGTTTAGAAGGAAAGAGAATGCAAAACATGTTGCAAAATTGTCCAATGTGCTGCTTTTTAATGTTGCAGAATTGTAATTTGTGCAGTAATACTTATCCAGGTTTCCAGCATACAAATTTTTATTGACTTTGCCCGTAACTTAGGTAACATGTGAAAGAAATTTTTCAAAATTGAAATAAACTGAAATACATTAAAAATAGGCTAACGAGTACCATGTCTCAGGAACATTTGAAAACATTTTGTTGATGTCTATTGAAAAAGATTTATTAAAAAAATATTTCGAATGCAAAAGTGATAGATACAGTAGCATCAAAAACTAGTACACTAAAACATCTGCTAATTTTGTAATATACTATACGTTCTCCTTGAACTTCATATAATATTTTGAACAATTCAGAATAATATACTAATGAAAGAATATCAGGTTTTAATTCTCAATTGTTAATACTATTGACTTACTGTAGAAAGAAAACTGCAATTGATTTGTTACACTGAGATGCTGGTGGCCCTTGTGGGAGAAAGCGCCCGCGCCCCTCTAACAATGCCTATCCGTCTCTGGTCCAAAGCCTGGATAAAGTGTGATGGACATCAGCAAATATTCAAATATTGCATATGCAAGATTCTTGCTGGTCTTGGTCTGGCGAGAATCTTGCAGGTATGGTCTTGGTGTTGCGAGAATCTTGCAGGCATGGTCTTAGTCTTAGCCTTAGTCTTAGTCTTGGTCTTGCATCGGTACTTTTCTCAGCACCAATCTGTTCAACTTTTAACCTTATTTTGGCTGATATATATATATACTTATATACTGTCCTATCAAGTGGTACGTTTTGTCGCCTGACATTATTTGATGGCTGATTGGAAGACTCTTCGCAAGTAGCCCTCCAGGCAAGTGGTACGTTTTGTCGCTTGTCATTATTTAAAGTGTTTTTAGAAAACCCTTCACAAGCAACCCTCAGTGTAAGTGGTACGTTTTGTCGGTGGTACGTTTTGTCGCGAGTACGTTTTGTCGCGTATTCGGGTGCACGTGCTCCGGTGCACCCCCCTAAATCCGGCCCTGTATATATATATATGATTAGCGTATGCACCCTCGGCGTACGAGTTCCGGATTCCATACTTGTAGGAGCTTATGTTATTCGGATTCCATATTGACCTGCTGATTCCAGTGACGTAACTAGGGGGGGGGGAAACGGGACTTGTGCCCTGGGCGCCGGATTGGGGGAGGATGCAAAACTAGGCAAATATTTATTTTCACTAGATGGCAAGGAAAGGAGTTTTAGGAAACTAAAGATCATTGAAAATTACCTCAGAAACTTAACAGGACAACAATGACTCACCAGGACCATATTCATGGCTCATAAGTTAACTTCAAAGCTATCTTTTGAGGAAATCTTTGCAGCCAAAAGAGCCCACAAAGTTAAATTTTAGTTTTATCTTTTTATGTTTTCATTTAACTTACATCAATTTAAGGGATTTGTAAAATGTATGAGTATAATACTCGAGACAACAGCTTGGTTGTTTGTCATTATTAAATATTCTATCCTAAAGCAACAGTCTGTTGATTCATTCTGCATACATGCACATCCCGATATAATGCCGAAAACATTGTGATTAGCAGTTATTATGATAAGACTATAAGAATGTGTACAGTATGTCAAGCAGATTATTTGGCAGTCAAATATTAAATAGTTTAGTGTTTTATCTTGTACTAAAAATTAATACATTAAGGACGAACCTATACTCGCAGTGAAGGTTTTGTTCCGGGAAAATAAATCTCAGGTGTTACATGTTATACGTCTGTGTAAAGAGGAAGTTCTGTAGATTACAGAATGGTATAATAAATCACATCGTGTTGAAAACTATTTTCTACGAATTTTTAAAATATGCAAAAAATAAAAAATAAATAATAATAATAATAATAATAATAATAATAATAATAATAATAATAATAAAAGTCATCCACAGCGAAAAACTCGGTATTTAAAGGCCCGTCTGTGTTAAATTATGTATAATACTGCAATTTTGAAATCAAGCTTTACCTTTTGAAGAAAAATGGAATAGGAGAATAACTGTGTGATACCAATACCAGGTGTATCTATTTAGCCCATTCTCGCATGAATCCGTATTCTAACATAAAATATACAATCATAAGGAAGCGGAAAAGAAAAACAAAAACACTGCATCCTTTCAGGACCACTAAAGTTTAATCAGGGGCGAACTAAAGGCCGGGCAACCCTGGTAACTGCTCGGGGCGCCACAGTCAAGAAGGCGCCAGAACGAGCCTCAAAAATTACATTTTATAACGTGTTTTCTATTGACCTTTTTGGTATATATTCTTGTAAAGTAGCGTCAATTACATCATCTCGTTCCATTCTACCATGGAAGAAGAGAGTTTCATAGTACTAGTGGGACTGTATCGACAAATGGAGACAGGCAATTGACAAATTAACTGAGTTCATAGCAAAATTTAATTCAGTGATGGCAGAATCACTTCAAGAGTAACTTACGTTACTTATCTAGGAAAAGGAATCCAGAATGAAATCATAGAGTTGCTGGGGTCAAAGATAAGAGAGCACACTTTGAAATAAGTACAAGAGTATTATTCCATTATCTTAGATTGCATTCCTGATGTAAGTCACAAAGAGCAGTTGTCATTTGTAATTCGTTATGTGAGTTGCGTATCAGGAAAATAACCCCATATACAGTACATGAACATATTTTGGGATTCATCCATATTGACAGAGAAAGCATTAACAGACACACTTTTCACACAACTTGAAGAAATGAAGATATTAAGAAATATGCGTGGACATGGATACGACAACGTCGCCAACTTGAAGGGAAAACACAGTGGAGTTCAAAAAAGAATATTGGACATGAACTTTCATGCATTCTTCGTACCACGTAGCTCACATTCTTTTAATCTTGTCGTAAATGACGCTGCCTTACTTTGCACTGATGCTATTGAGTTCTTCAGCACTATACAGGAAATTTATAACTTTTTCTCTGCTTCGACGCATACCAGTAGGTCTGTACTAACAGCCCATGTCAGTTCTCTAACGGTGAAACCTTTCAGTGAAACTCAGTGGGAAAGTCATATTGATGCAATGACTGCTATTCGGCATCAAGCAGAGGAAATATACAATGTATTACATGTACTGTCTATTGATCCCAGAAATAATGCGTTTGGTGTTGAGTAGAGTTGATTTTGAGTTTAACGTCCCTTTCAGTAGCGAGGCTATATGAGACGGGACCTACGGAATCCGAACCATATGAGCTCCCGCCAGAAATCGAATATTGTGATGCGTTTGGAAAAAGCAAAGCTAATAGTTTAGCCCACAAGATTAAGAGTTTCAAGTTAATTTGCTGTCTCGTACTTTGGGATACACTCCTATTCAGAATGAATCTTGTAAGCAAAATGCTTCAAAAAGAAGAAATGGACATATCAAAAGCAGTTGAAATGATCGTAAAAGTGAAAAGTCATTTTGACGGAATGCGAATCGATAGAAGGTTTGAAGAGCAAGAGAAATAGCAGAGACTCTCGAAAGATGCAAGAGAAATAGCAGAGACTCTCGAAAGATGCAAGAGAAATAGCAGAGACTCTCAAAAGATGCAAGAGAAATAAGCAGAGACTCTCGAAAGATGCAAGAGAAATATCAGAGACTCTCGAAAGATACAAGAGGAATAGCAGAGACTCTCGAAAGATGCAAGAGAAATAGCAGAGACTTTCGAAAGATGCAAGAGAAATAGCAGAGACTCTCGAAAGATGCAAGAGAAATAGCAGAGACTCTCGAAAGATGCAAGAGAAATAAGCAGAGACTCTCGAAAGATGCAAGAGAAATAGCAGCGACTCTCGAAAGATGCAAGAGAAATAGCAGAGACTCTCGAAAGATGCAAGAGAAATAGCAGAGACTCTCGAAAGATGCAAGAGAAATAGCAGAGACTCTCGAAAGATGCAAGAGAAATAAGCAGAGACTCTCGAAATCGACCCCCTATTTCTAAATGAGTTACAATTATGACTACAGAAAACCAAATGTCAGTTTGAATATGTGGCCCGTCATGAGTACATTGCAGATTCGAACATTTCTTTCAAAAGAGCTTTATTTTCATGTTTTGGATCAACCCATAAGCTCACTAGAAGAAAGATCTTTTCTACTAAACCACTAAACCATCATCATGACTTTTATTATTATTATTATTATTATTATTATTATTATTATTATTATTATTATTATTATTATTATTATTATTATTATTATTATTATTATTATTATTATTATTTTCTTTTTACAGGATCAAAAATGAAGAGGATTCCCTTATGAAGAAATGTGCTAACCCTCAGGTGGCTTTAACAGATGAAGGAATTGTGATACTGAGGGTTTTCAACTTCAATAGGAAGTATTGGTTTCACTCTCCCTCCTACCAGATGAATTTCCTAAGCCCGTTAAAAACCAAAATCACCGTACTACAAAAGACATGAACCAAGAGAGTTAAATAAAATATTAAAGAAATAATTATTTCATAAGCACCTGTCACACACACAAATTGTTTTCGCCGAAAACTTCTGCACATTTCTCATGATATCATTGTTTACATGCTTGGTAGCGAATACAATCATATTTCTGACGATTCATTAAATGTATTCCTAGTTATTAACTATTACAGTTCACATGACACATTTTTCTCGAATTCAATTACATTGTAACATCGATCGTGGATATTATTGGTTGACATAGATCATCTAGGTTATTTTTCTTGTGTTCAGTTTGTTTTCGAGATAGTCTTGTTGCTCTTTTCAACATAATATCAAATATTTTTCAAATAAATTTCCTTCGTAATTGTATTGTCATTCGCGTTATACGTAAATTCCACATTGATATTGAGAAAATGTTTCGTAACCTTTTGCTGACTAAATTTTTCATTGGTCTAAAAACTGCTCTGTCTATCTAATTTGCGGGCATTGCTGTAAACACAAAATTTTAATCTTATGTTTTTTCTCAAAATTCGACTGTCTCAAATAGCTCTGTTGCAAATAAAGAAATGACACTCATAGACGACAACAAAATGGCGTCCGAAGTGTAGACATATTAAGTCTTATACAAACATAAACGCTTCAATACATATCAGCAGCTTTGGCACCCTATTTGCTGTATACAGCACATGATATCAGATTTTGCAGATCGCCATGCTAAGAAAATATTTACATTTCCGCCAACTGTTAAATAAATTGGGAAAAATTAAAAAAAAAAAAAAAAAACTATTTTTTTTTTTTTTTTTTACACGAACAACTAACTCAAAACTGAATAAAAATTTATGACGCTGCTACGCACAGTGAATACGTTGTGAATATTTTCGTTATTTTAACTTAGCCCGTTCACTCAAATATCCCCGGTCTCTCCTATTCTATTTTGGAATTTAACGTCCCACGATTCTGCTCTTTAGACTAAAGAAGACGATGCGAAATAATTATAATTATAAAATAAAAGGTGAAGGGACAATGTATAATGCACTTGCACTGAGCAGCATTCGAACCAGTGACAGATAAGGTTATGCCTTTAAACTGCTTAACCATGGGAACTGGAAAATTGCTTTATATCTCTCTACTTCGAAAATTTCCAAGAAGCTAGTAAAAAGAAGTGTTTCATTTTATATGGAAGAATGAGATTTCCAAACTACTGCAAGGATAAAATATTCTAGGGTGGGTTGACTAATTATTTCATTCATTCTAAAACAGAAAAGTTGCTTGAAACTATATACTAAAAAAAAAAAAAAAAAAAAAAAAAAAAAAAAAAAAACACTAAAGGTGGTTGGGCTGCTCTCTTAAATCGTTCATCGCTTTATTTTTTTCAGTTGAATGAACTTGGAAAACGTTATAAATCGCGTTCCAAATTAATTATGAAAGGTACATCTGTGTCAACATTAACATTGCCAGAGACAAGGTTTCTGAATGGGCGGAGATCCATATGTGTGTAGGTTTTATGTATGTATAACACAGAAAATCAAGATGTCCGATCATATTGCCCCGATGTCTGGAATACTAACACCTTCCAAAATATTTAAGAAGGCATCTTGTGTGGAAGACTTGTTTCTGTACAGAAAAAGAAACAAAGTAAAAGAACTGGAAGTGAAGCAATCATGGTTTAGTAATTCCAATACTGCTACGTTGACGGGTCCGAGTAATTAATAGACACATATATAATGCATAGATATCACGATGAGTATTCTGCCCTGATCGGAGGTAGGTCTTCTATATAGCAACAGTGCTGTTGAAGATTACTTAAAAGAATCTATTGGGTATTGGATATTCTTAAGATATAAAGATAATAGTAAAAAAAAGTCACGTCTTTTTCTAAGAAACAGCATTACATGATGGCTAGTATTGCCAATTTTAACACAGGAATAACTTGTTTGTATGCATGTAAATATCTGTGTGTATGGAAACAAATGTATCTAACTAGCAGAAAGGATAAATTTCCAAATTCAGAGTTAAATCGATTCTGCACAACACATCTTATTTCAGTTTAACGTCCCACGATTACGCTCCGAGTCTAAAGGTAACGGTGCTAATGAGATGGATGATAATGGTGGAATGAAAAAGTGAGAGGAAACGGAAGAACATCAAGAAAATCCATACATGCGATGTTTGTGCACCACAAAGCCCACTTGTTCAGAGCTGGAATCAAATCAGAGACACCACAGGTGAACACTCTACCACTGAGCTACCGCTCTCCCACACAATATACCTTGTAAATAAAGTTCCAGTTTTCAGTTGTTTGCAATATTCTATACGTCAGTGCAGTGGCGTAAGCAGAATTTTACCAAGAAGGAAGGGGGGTCAAGCTATCTTATATTCTTTCAAAACAAGTTTGAATTTTGTACATACAGTAAATTTTATTTTTTCATAATATCTTGCTCAAGAGGAGTATTTAAACTCCGAAACCTATCTCTCTTGGATACTCAAGTGCGTCAGTGACTGCCAACTTGGGGTGCGTGTACCCCTGGCGACTCGCGAAAGCTTTAAGAGGCCTCATCCCGGCGAAATTAAAATGGCTCAAATTTTACAATAATTATGTGATATCTTCAAATAGATAAAAGATAATTGAAATGTGGCACAAGAGCGCCATACAAGAGCGCCATAGACAATATTATTTTGCGTGAGGTACCGTTATCACAAGTCACCTAGTGTCTTTCCGTTTTCAGCGTTTTTGAAACGCGAAATTAAATGCCGATTTTCAAAATGGCTGGAAATCGAAAGCAGATAAATGAGACGTCATAACGGTATCTCACGTAAAATGATATTGTCTAGGGCGCTCTTGTTCCACATTTCGATTATCATTTATCTATTTGAAGATATCACATAATTACTGTAAAATTAGCGGTATTTTAATTTCGCCGGGATGAGGCCTCTTAAGGGGAACGCAGAAAATAGTTATCTACTGATGACGGAAAAGACAATTTAACTTTTGTTTACGGCTAAACAATACTCGTTTATTTTCTATAATATTATTGTTAGGGGGTTTAGCGTCTTGTTCAGCAGCGAGGCTATAAGAGAACGTGAACCTACAGCTTAACCCCTTCCACTATAATTTATTTTCTGAATTCTGATAATTAAAGTATAAGTTATAAAAGTGTATTATAGATGGTTTGTCATTGTATAACTTTCAAAACATCAATATAGTAACCCTACGTGATGCTACAATAGTTTAAATTTTATGACGAGTGTAGCTCGTCATTGTGCGATTTGGCACTGGGAGGCCATGACGAGCTAGACACGCCATTTCAGTGCAAACGGTTAACATGAATCCGCACCATATGACACTCCGCCGGAAAACGAATCCAGGTCTCCTGCGCCAAAGACGTCCACGAGGAAGCTCTAGCGTTTAATGGGGAAGCGGTATTAAGGATGATATATACTAACTGGTAAATCTCATCCAGCTAAATAACATGATATAAATGAATTTAAATTATCATGCGTAGTTTTCGAAAAAACTATTTTTTTCCGTAAACCTAAAAAATTGATGTGGCATAACCACGCCAAGATGAAACTGATACTAAAATTTACTCTCATGAACCTTTTATAACACTAGCAAGACAATTGTGCAGAGTATGATTAATAAAATATACCTCAAAATTATGATAAACTCTCAAATTTTATTATTATTATTATTATTATTATTATTAAGTATTGTTTTTTTTTTTTTTTGCAAGTCCTGGGACTAATGATTTTTCTTTTTAAATTTTATTTTATTTTTAATGTTAGGTTTGGGTCTGGAAATATTTCTTTGACGTTTCTCGATCTTCAGCTTCTAATTAACTCCCAGTATTTTCTTCTATTTTTTAAATCATCGGTCAGTTGTGTCTTCTTCCTATTCATCGCTTTCCTTCTATGTTTCCTTCTATGGCGGTGTGAAGAAGACAATTTCTTCGCAAGGTATGTCAAATCGAATTGGCCATTTTACAAAGGATGCTGGCTGAAAGTGTCCTTCTCTCTCCTATCCGTTTTAAAACATTTTCGTTTGTTACTCTCTCTGTCCAGTTTATCTTCTCCATCTTTTTCTAACACCACATTTCGAAACTCTCTTTAAATATTTCTTCTCTAACTTCCGTAATGTTCAAATCACTTAAGAACCATACAGTCCAATGCTCTATCGAATATTAAGGCTGCTAGTCAAGGGTGATCTTTCCTTGTTGAATGCTTTTTTTAGCTATGGCAATTCTTGACTTGATATCTTTGGAGCACTAAACGTTAATTATACTATTATGCAACGATGAGACATATATCAAATCAATAGATGACAATATGCTGAACAAAATTACGTACTTGAGGGGAAATTCTTATGGGTAGTGATCGAGTAAAACGAATATTTTTGGCCTAATCATATTTCGTTAGCTGCCAACAATAACTGATAATTTTTATTCCCCTGAATCTATTATCTATTTATTAGAATTACGCAGTGAGACTTATAAGATTGCGTTGTATCAGTGTGTCCGTTACTCTCGACGATAACTCTATTTGCAATAGATAGCTAGAATGATTACCTCGTTAACGGGGTCAACTAGTGAACAACTTAACGGATAACGGCGACTTTAACGGTGGCTGTTTACATTCCATACATGTGAGCGATTTTTTTGAATTCTGTTTATGTAATAGATAGCGGCCGAATTTGTTAATGGACTCAATCCATTAACATTTTAACGGTTAACGGCGACAATAACGGTGGCTATTTATATCTCATAGAGTGAACGATTTCTTGAATTATATTTATGCAATAAAAAGCCAGAGCGATTATCTCGGCCGAGTTTTAACGGGTAACTTGGACTTCAACGGTGGCTTTCCATATACATATATATGCATTTCGGGTGATTCTCTCTATTGTCTTTACCAGAGTTTATTTAGTACTTCATATGTTTCAAAAATTACGCTATTAAGTAGCACATTGTACTTATTATTTGTCGTCTCCTAACAGTGACGCACATACCACTTGCAGTCATAAAAATCACTCGCTAAAAATTTGTAGGAGAATAATGACTCGAAAATAATAATGATAGAACCTCTCTTGGAACTTTTTTCTCCTGAAAAACAAATATTAAACACAATATTCTATTTATATTTTAAATAGTTAGAAGTAAGTATTAGATTATTCAAATAGAATACGTGAGAAATTAAGCATAATGCTTCTCATATGAGCAAACAGACTGCAGAAATGTCTCAGTGTCGTACTAAGGAAAAGTAATTTATTAATTTCAAATGTTGTTCGTTATTTATGGTAAATTATAACACATAATTTTGACCGGTTGTCTTCTGGTGAAATAAATTGCAATTACATTATCTGGTGTTGCTTTATGAAGTTATTTATTCCAAAACACACAAGAACACGAGGTTGAACTTAGCAGGACCACTTTTGAAAATTATAAATATTTGCATACCATACGTTTGTACTGCGTTTGTACCGATTTGTACCCTAAAAATTTTCGTTTGTACCGGTCTCAAATTCGAAAAAATCGAAAAATAAAGTGGTCCTGCTAAGTTCACGTGAACTTAGCAGTACCAGAATACAAATTTCTACAAAACTGAAGATTTTTCTGTACGAATCGTTTGTACTGCGTTTGTACCGGATTGTACCATAGAAATTTTCGTTTGTACCGGTTTCAAATCGGGGACAATCGGAAAATAATGTAGTCCTGCCAAGTTCCCTTCAGAATAGCAGGACTATTGACTAATTTTCTCAAATTTTAAAAACATAAATATTCCAATAATAATTAAACAAAAAGTCAATGGATACAGAACACAAAAGAAACTTTATTTATATTGTAAAAGTAAGACCTGTTTTTACATCGAATATGCTTAATAGGGTGTCTTACTTAAAGTGCAAACAATATCCATAAACTAAACTGAAGGATTTATACACAATAAATAAGACAAATAAATTTACATCTAACATTCGATATAAGTAGCAAGATAATAAACACCTAGATAGGTCCTTTAGGGAACAGTATGGAATGTCGTGCTATACACACCAAAAATACATGTGCTACTGATTCTCTGTTGCATGCACTATGTGCTCTCTATTGTGACACTGAGAAGTTCAGGGAACAAGTTGACAGTATAACTCCAGATACAAATTCGGTTTCTATTATAAAACTAATGTGGAAATTTTACAAGGCGGCATTCGCCTTATCAATTGTGAAAGTACTGTTTTGAATATATTAAAACAAATCTTTTATTACTTTCCATCCTGGACAGAAACAATAACTTGCAGTTCTCTCGTTTGTACGGCACCGATAATTTTCAGATTGCACGTTTCAATACTAATACAGAAGGTCGATCCGCGTATATGTGTCCAATTTTGAAATAGCACTAACCTTATGAAAATCCATGGGACCGCCATCGGTTGGCCTCAATGTGATGGCCATGTGTTCTGGCAATAGCCCTGCACCGTAACTTCCACTGTAGAAGACTACGACGAAGTACAGGAAGTGGAATCTTCTCCCATTCCTCCCGGCAGGCTTTCCACAGGCCCCCGAGAGTAGTGACACGACGAGAAGAAAGTGCCCTTTTCAGTAGACCAAATCCGCAGAAATCCATGGGACTGGCATCTGGTGATTTCACTGGTATGTCGTGAAATAGAATAGCACGAATACCGGTGTCTGTCTCCATCTGCTTTAGAAAGTTCTGGGTAGAACGAGATGTATATGAGGAGGCCTTATCCATATGCACAGACACTTGCTTTATGGCATGCCCATACAAACGAGGCAGATCTTCTGTATAAATTGGGGCCAGTATATGTTGCTGAAAGAATGCAAAGTTGATTTTACAGTTTTTAGGAACCTGACGAATTGTTAACTTGCCCTGATAAGAGTAACCGGCGACAACCATAAATCCTTCCGAGAAAGTTGTTTTGCAATGACGGATGAACGCAGGACGGCTTTTTGCATCTCGCGAAGTGTAAGTTATCGAGCGAATTTTGCCACAATCTGATAGATACACCCATGCTTCATCTAGTGTGGCCACAAACTTCCACTTTTCCCCAGATAGATGGTGTTCATAGAGGCACCTGCTGTTGGTCTTTCTCTCACGGCGATGGGCCGCACTTAGGTAATGTCTATGACTTTTAAAGACCCTTCGGAGGTTTAATTTCCCACTCAGAGCGCGGTTAACAGTTGACTGTGGTATGTGAAGTCGAGCTGCCATCACACGTTGCGGAGGGGGATTTTCTTGTAAGGCCATTCGTCGCAACTTCTGAGCTACTTATGGAGTCACTGTGGTACACGCTCGCTTCCTCGACCCCTTAGTGGGTGAATGCTTACCTGGTATGTCTTCTTTTTTATACTGCTTGATTATGTTTTTGATAGTCGTCGAACCCACTGCACAGCCATTTTCTTTGCACTGCTTTTGAATTTTAGAAACCGAATATTTGGCGTGGAAAAGTCGAATTACGTAGCTGTTCCGAAAACGGTTCACCATTGGAGCCATGATGCACACGATACACAGTTTCGCTTGGCAGACGATAGAATGGACCTCCAGGTATAGCACACCCGTTTAACTACTTGGTTCGGTCGCTTCTGTGGTCAGGGGTATGGGTGTAAAATTGGACACATATACGCGGATCGACCTTCTGTATAATGCCAATAATTGTTGAGTATTGCAACAAATATAAGCATGGTTATAGAAATTTTAGGATACATCTTATCTCTAATATATCTTATCTCTAACTTAGCAGGACCACTTTATTTTTCGATTTTTTCGAATTTGAGACCGGTACAAACAAAAATTTTTACGGTACACTCCGGTACAAACCCAGTATAAACGATTCGTACAGAAAAATCTTCAGATTTGTAGAAATTTATCAGTGGTCCTGCTATGTTCACGTGAACTTAGCAGGACCACTTTATTTTTCAATTTTCTCGAATTTGAGACCGATACAAACGAAAATTTTTACAATACAATCCGGTACAAACATAGAATAAACGATTCGTACAGAAAAATCTTCAGATTTGTAGAAATTTGTATTCTGGTCCTGCTATGTTCACGTGAACTTAGCATGACCACTTTATTTTTCAATTTTCTCGAATTTGAGCCCAGTACAAACGAAAATTTTTAAGGTACAACCGGTACAAATGCAGCACAAACGTATGGTATGTAAATATTTATAATTTTCAAAAGTGGTCCTGCTAAGTTTCCACTCGTCACAAGAACTGAACAACAATAACTCTACCAACTGCCTTTCTGAACTGGTGTTTCACGCAGTAATATGGACGTTTACGCACGATACACATGGGCTCAGGTGCAGGGTGGCAAATTTCCAGGGGCAGTATAATTTTTAAAATGTAAGTATGATAAAAAAAAAGGAGGGTCTGTGATCGAGAGATAAATTTGGGGAAGATTATTACTGGGAACAAAGGTAGTACCTTGTTACTTACGAAGTTAGTTTCAGTGCTTTTTTTTTTTATTCTCTACTTTCTAGAGTTTTTGAAATCGGTTACTATCTTTTACAAACAGTTTTTATTTTCTGCATTTTAGCACTTTTTTGAAAGTAGTTAATACTTTAAAAAAATAAGCTATTTAATCACCAACACAATTCCAAACCTTTGGCCGAAATTGAGAGATTCAGAGCAAATAAAATCGGTTATTAAATGATATACCCATTTTTTTGTTTGTTTATTAGTTTTACAGAATTAAGTATAAATTTATATCAGTGCAATTTACATCATAGATTATACGAATTCTCATTAACCGACATTCTAAGACTTCATTGTTTTCATCAGGTGTTAGGTGCATTATAGAATATATCTTTTAAAAATAATTAATAATCTCTCAAAATTATTAAATATTTATATTATACGTAAGAACTTCCGTTCTGAATAGCTCATTACATTGGTAAAACCCTCAATAAAATATGACCAATCGTTAAAGAGATGATGGCTAATATTTGTTTGCTTTTATATATACAAGTTGAGATGTCCTTTCTTCGCATTAGAACTCGGGAAGAAAAAGTTTATGGAAAATAGTTATCCTTTTCCTCCTTCGGATAAACATTTCAGTAAAAATTGGAAATAGTATAAAAAAAATGGATTCTGTGTAACAAAATACATCGAACCCATACCCTGGGTTCTAGTACTCAGAACTTTTATTTATTTATTTATTTATTTATGTGTGTGGCTGTGTAATTAATTAATAAATAATAACAAAGTTAGCACGAACGCCTTCGGCACGGAATGTGCACGATCGATTCCCGGTGGGTGGCCATGTGTTTCGATCCCACTTTTAAGTAAAGGTCCAAGTTTTATAAAGCCTCATTACTGAAAGGGACACTAAATACCAATCCAATTGAATTCTACTGGGGCTGCGATGGCTCAGTGGTAGAGCGTTCACCTCTGCTGTATGGGGCCCTTGGTTTGATCCCAGCTCGCGCTAAGTGAGCTTTGTGGTGGACAAACACCATGAGCGTGGGTTTTTTCGGGGTTCTCCCGTTTCCTTCCACCTTCTTCACTCCACCATTTTATCCATTTTTCATCATCACCGTCTCCTTGAGCCTACCCGGCATAATCGTAGGACGTAAAACTTAGATTTCATTTGATTTTATTTTTCCAATTCAATTCAATCCAATAATAATAATTATATCGGCAAGCAATAAGTATCTCTTTAAAACATTAAAAAAAAAAGTTGTATTTAAGTATTTCCAAGTGCAGTACGCACGATATTTTATTGATATCTCTCACATTAATTGCCATCATGCATTGCTAATAGGGAACACGTGTCTGCAAAAGTCATGACCCTCTTATTCTAGCAATCCTCAATTGAAGCACCCTGCAGCAAGAAATGAAGACCTCACAAGAAGTAGTTTTATAATTATGATTCTACCATCTCCCTTTTCTTTCTTTCTTTTCTTACTCTTTTTTTTTTTTTTTTTTTGTTAAGTTTTGATTATTATATTCATCTGTACTAAATCTTTAATTGTACTGTAATGGTTCCACGGTTCTGTCTGGTTACGAAAGAAAGAGGAATATGCATGTTTCTTGACCGAATTTTCATACTTGTTATATCTTTCTTAATTAACGGAAGTTTTCAAAGATTTTTGGACGCCCAGGTCATGACCAAATTAATTGTCCTACTTTATCATAGCTTTATATTTGTTGACTAATGAATTATTTATTTATTTATTTATTTTTACTAGGACTAAAGTGAACAAAGATACAGATTATGTACACTGGCGTCTTTGGCATGTAAAATTGGGGGGGTGCATTAAAGGAAGTGATTTAAATGATATTACCTAGCAAAACTTATTTATTATCTTTGGTTCCACTTGTTACCTTCCCGCTTACCTTCACGGAACCCCTAAGGTATATCAAGAACTCTGTTATAATCGTTTCACAGCCTGAATATTATATTCCAAATAAATATAATTATATTAGACTATTATTTATATGTCATTCTGTTGTTAGTAAATAAATTAAATTTAGAATAACATATTGAATATTTTGCACTTCAAAATATTGCGGGGACGCGTCCCCTTCATCGCCCCCGTCAGAGACGCCCATGATTTTGTATCATTTTTGTACAATACTAGCTGAATACCCGTTCTTCGCACGGGAAGACTAACTACATTGTGGACATAAAGGGCTAAATTTAGATTTAAACGGCATCGGATGTGTCATTGTTCGTCTCAGCGACCCCGAAAACTATGGATTCGACAGTAATATTGGTCAATTTCGATCTTTTTTTATATATGTCTCCCCCTCCCCCAAGTTGCGAGACTGAATTTGGATTTAAACAGCATCGGAATTATCACTGTTCATCTCAGCGACCCTGAAAACTATGGATTGGACAATAATATCGGTCATTTTTGATCATTTTTAAATATCTCTCCCTCCCCTAAGTTGCACTGTGAAAGTGAAATTATAAAAATCATCCCAGCCTCGAACCTCATCTATGTTGAAAATCTAATCGAGATCGGTCGGTGGTTTAAGCGTTATTAAGTAACATAGTTTCATTTTTATTTATGTAGATAAGAGGTAGGGACACGGTCTTTACCGAAATTTCTCTCTCTAATTTCTTAATCTAAATCTCGTTATGCTGGTTATTACTGAAACTTTTATTATAATTTTTATTATTCAGAAAACTTCCTGCAAAGAGAACTCACCAAGAAAAGTAAACTGCCCCTTGTGGATACTTTCATGAAGTAATTTACGCAATTTTATAAGGTTATTAATGAATGTATTTATCTTCGAAATATGAACAAAATCTCCTAAGTCATGTTTGAGAAAAGTCAATCCAAAGCAAACTCATACCCTCAGAGTAAACTACCCATTTTGGCTCTTTTTAAAAAGGGACAAAAATTGGTTATGCTATATTTTAAGATTATTAATGTGATCTTTATTTATCAAATACGAAGTCGCCTTTGTCGTTTTTGATAAAGATCGTTTGAAAATAACTGACTCTCAACAGTAAATACTCAGTCTGGATTTTTCCCATAGAAATGACATACCTCAGTATGTTGTTGTTTGCTCTGATCTGATTTTTTTTTTTTTAAGTTTAGTGTCTCTTTTAGCAGAGACGCTGTATGAGACGTGGACCTATAGCTGAGACGTGGAATCCGATCCATATGAGCTCTTGCAGGAATCCAACCTTGGTCTCCTTCGCCAAAGGCGTATACGCTAACCGCTTAGCCACGAAGGAGCTCGTATATGGTTATTAATGAAATATTAGTACATTAAATTAAAAAAACAACAACGTTAAGAGCCGTTTCAGAGATTTTTTAAAAAATTTTCACCCTTCAGAAAATTACCATTATTTACGGGGGTAGGAATAAAATTCGAGGCCTAGCTTGGAGAATTATACATAAAAATCTTTGACTTAAAATTTCGTGCGGATATGTTGAATAGTGAGGGTACTTATATCTGGACTAAAGGACGAACTAATATTCGAAAATCTCTTTCTCGATATGTAGGGGACGTGAAACATGTCCCTTGCAATCTAAGATCCTTTTTTTTTTCACGATCATCATATTTTCTTCACTCCTATTGTTGCACGAAATTAATTCTTAAAAAATCATAGCACGAAACTAAATACAGAGCGTTTATATTAATTAAGTTTAATGAAAATACCAGCGGCTAGGCTATATGTCTTTATCATAATAATGCCTGTAGCCGACACTATGAATACAAATTACATATTAAGTATGCCATTTACTTAAGTCGATGACTGTTCTGTATAAGCATACCTTCTAACTCGAATTGACCGAGAGCTCCTTCGTGGCTAAGCGGTTAGCATATGGGCCTGTCGCGCGGGGAATCCGGGTTCGATTTCCGGTGGGAGCTCAAGTGGTTCGGAGTCCACGTTAATCAGTAGGTCCACGTCTTCATATAGCTTCGCTGCTGAACAGGACGTTAAACTCAAAATCAACTCAACTCAACTCGAATTGACCGACTTAGAGATATCATACATTTACCAGAAAACAAAAGATTGACATATATATATAGAGAATACTTTCATTTTTAGAGTTCAGGTCCCTTTTCAGTAGCAATGCCATATATAGACGTGTACTTACAGATTAATGTGAGATTCGAATCACATGAGCTTCCACCGAGAATCAAACCTGAGTCTTCCGCGACAAAGATGCCTAGGTTAACCATATAGCCACGTGGGACAACAAAATTGATATTCAAAGGTAAGACTATTCCTATTTATGTTTAGAAATGAATTCAGGGGAAGTTGGAAGGGGGGAGAGAATGTCTTACGGAAGAACTTAACCTTTTCCCCGCCTCAGCTGAAGTTGCTGTATTTGAATTGCAACACATAAAGAACAATACTTACAGGGGAAAAATTTCGCTTCCTCCCGAAGAAATCGCGTTCTCCCACGGTGAAAATGTTAAAATTCTTTTATTTTTTTAAAAAAATTTAAGGCACCAGCATACTTTGCTACATTGAACCTCTTAAAAAATATCAATACATACTTGTAATTAAAGCGTTTGTTGTCCGTTACTGCAAATGTCATAATTTTTTAATGAGACTTACAAGAGATATAAACCTCAGTAATGTTAGGCCAGTCGTTTCCCAGAACTTCCTCGTGCCCATATGGTTAGCGTATCTCCTTTGGTGTGGGAGAGGCGGGTTCGATTCCCGGTGGGAATTTATATGGTTCGGATCCCACGTTAAGCTGTAGATTCATGTTTCACATAGATGCGGTGCTGAAAGGGACGGTAAACTCTAAATGAAACAACCATATCAACCAATGGTTCCACATCTTTTTTTTTTAACAGACGAGACAATCTACTGAAGGCCATCAACATTGGGACATACTTAGGGAAATTTAAAATTAAGAGTTGTAGTATGCGTTGACTGGTACAATTTATCTCAAAATTTATTTTTCCTTATTATTAAATACTTTATGGTTAAAATAAAACGTGTCCGATAAAGTCTAAAATTATAGACACTCTCAACAATATAACATTTATTTTTAACCGACTTTTTAAACAAAGGAAAACAGTTTGGTCTATATGTATGTATGTATCTTTGTTCGCAATTATACCGAGAACAGTTGGTCATATTTCGATGCGCTTTCCACTAATCGAATAATCTATACCCAAGGAAGGTTCTTACGTATAAAATATTGATAATTAACTATATATATATATATATATATATATATATATATATATATATATATATATATATATATATATATATATATATATATCTTATATATAAAAGAGAACGTACAAATCCTTTGTTCCCTCATCACGCTAATACGGCTGAACCAATTTCTTTCATTTTTGGGGGGTTATTAGGATTTGGACCCTAGATGGTTTTTATCATATCACTTTAATTTTTAATTACCAGTGTCTTGAGATAATTGACCATTCAAGTGTCCATAACGTACAAATCCTTTGTTATAGTTCATCATAGGTAAAAATAAATGTATTTATATGCAACCCGCATGACCGTGTCACTCGGCGGGTTAACATAAATGACAGACGATAAAGCGAAAAAGTAAAAATTATCTAAGTAACAAAGTTTATTGCGTTCCGGGGTGACCGCAGCGAAGCGGGGTGAACGCTGCTAGTATATATATATATATATATATAAACATTCAAGTAATTCCTGCAACGTTTGATAAAAAATATTTAAAAAAATCGTAAAATATGCAGCAACTAGATAGACCCTAATCAACAACGTAAGGTGGGTTGCATATAATCAAGGAGTTAAGGACATTTTATCATCGTAAAGTTGTTTTCCATTAAAGTATCTTATTATAATAGTGATACTTTTTGTCTGGGTAACGCTAATTCCTAATAGTTAACTATTTCCGCTCCCTACGTTCGCTCTAGAGCAGGGCATTATTCAACAAGCTTTGCCGCCAACCAGGGGAGTGCCCAGACCCAGATTTTTTTTATTGGGAGAGATACAAGTTTTTGTGGAGGAGGGGAAATGAAATGAAATCTTTCAGTTTTAAGTCCTCGATTATGCCGGTGAGGCTAAAGGAGACGGTCATGATGAGTAATGAATGAAATGGTGGAATGAAGAAAGTGGGAGGAAACGGGAGAACCCCGAGGAAACCCACGCATACGGTATTTGTCCACCACAATGTTCACTTGGCAGAGGCTGGAATAGAACCCGGGACCCCAAGCACCAGAGGTGAACGCTTTACCACTGAGCCACCGCGGCCCCGTGGGGGAAGGGAGTCCAATACTAAAAGCCCCTAGGTCTATGTAGTATTGAACGAGTGTTATCCTGCACCCGAAAAAACGATAAGTAATTGTAAAATACTTCCACTTATATATTTTTTTTTTACAAAAGGATAGAATTAGATCGTTATTATTAGAGAAAGAATACAGACGAAGTGTAAGATCAAATTTTCATGCTACATTGTTAAACAAGTATAGTTTTATTGACAAAGTATACAAATTGATGTTGATGTTGTTATTAGGAAGTTTTAGGAGGGAGGTCCGGACCCAGTGGACACCCCATGGGTGCATCTCTGTCGCCAACCCATATGAAGCATACTACTATTAATATTCATTATTAATCGGAAATAGTTATAATTACATATGAAGGGTAAGGGGAAAAAACAAGGAATGTCCATCTGTGTGCTTTGTCGGGTGCTTTGTCCTATCTGTTGGTGACTCTTGGTACTATTTGACTGTATATTCCATGCTTGAGTAGATGTAGAAATGTCCAAGTAAAAGAGGCAAAAGATTTGACTAACCCCATTTATTTGCACGCGGTTTCCAATGTTAAAACTCAGTTTTCTCGAAAATGTAGTTTTGTGACATTCCTTCTTTTTTCCCCTTACCCTTCATATGTGAAATCCACATGTATTTATTCCATGTCAAGCAGAATATAACTTAGTAACTAAGTAACATGAACATAGTATATTAACTACAGATACTTGTTTATTCACTACAGCTAGCTTTTAAGCTGTTAATTTATTATATTCTAGGATCAAAAGTTATTTCACTTCACGAAACGTGGCATTTGTCTACTGCATTTTGTGGTGACTTAATCAGTTCTACGAGAGAAAGCAATGGCCAAATATTTCACAATTGTTGAAGTTAAATGAGGGCGAACTGAAAGAGCTCAAGAGACTTGAATCGGTATTTGTAAAATACAAAAAGTCAAATACAAATTGAATCAGACAAGAACAAAACACAGGTCCAACCAAAAAACTATTTGCATAAGTTTAGCTGATTTTTACGCTTCTGGGTGCACCGAAATCGAAAATGACCCCTGTTTCTTCCTGAGACGTCAAGTTTTTGCACAATCGAAATGTAACGTGGTCTAACTGGAAATCGCTAAATTGCAAATGCGTCACACGAAAATAAAAATGAACATGGAAGATTAAATGTTCTCCCACGAAACATAAAAATACATGTATATTGGTCCGGCTGGGGATCATTGACACATATCGTAATGTGTCATGAATGAGAGGACGAGATTACAAAGAAAAAACAAAAACAATAAAACTGTTCATAAAACGAATTTAGGAAGATTACATCTTAGATTTGTAAAACGTTGGTAAGTAGTTCTGGCTACACTGTTTGTTGCTCAAATACTACGAATACGCGGGGTTTTGTTGGCCCTGATATTAGAAAACTCATATCCGACAAAGACTTCATCAGTTCAATGACTCCAACTCAAAAAGAGACTTGGGTTGCCTTTACTGTGGTCATCAAAACGTTTTTGAGAACCCGGAAGGACCCACAGTACAAGGAAATGGTGGAAAAAATGTTGCACGCAATTCGAAAGCTTGGTTGCTCCATGAGCTTTAAAGTCCATTTTCTCCACTCCCACCTTGCCTACTTTCCTGACAATGTGGGAGCAGTGAGTGAAGAGCAGGGGGAACGTTTCCATCAATATATCAAATAAATGGAACGACGGTATCAGGAGAACTGGAGTGTTACGATGATGGCAGACTACTCCTGGATGTTGTTTAGGGATCTTCCGGCGGCCACCTACAAAAGGACAAGCTCCAAACGAAGTTTGACCTTTAAAAAACAACGATTTCACAAGTAATCTGATTGAAAGTGGTATTACTTTTTTGTCTTCACGTGTGCGCGTGTTTCTGTACATTAATTGGTGTTACGCTGTTAATGGTGTTTCTGTAAATAGCACATTTGTGTTCACATTTTTGTTCAACAATGACCACTCGTTTGTTCGAAACCCAGACGTCCCAGGACAAAGCGGTTGTCATTCCTGGATTCAGCGCACCCCAACACATACGAATTAGTTAACTACACCCAAACTTAGCATTGTTTTATTTTTGCAGACCTGCGTAAGCGTTTTTAAAATGAGCATCTACAAGCAATTTAGAAAAATGAGCATTTACAAGCAATAGAAAAACTAAATTTAAAAGGACAATGGTAGGAACACCGCCATATTCTTTCTTTTTAAGGTTGTTTCACTATTATTGTCCTTTAGCTTAGTATTTTTATTTTTTACAATAAATGTGTAGTAAGTAGTTCCAAATAGTACTAACATTATAACATGGATACCAACGGTTAAACAATAATCACACTTACTGACATCTCTTTTTCATACATTAACACGAGATACAATAAAAATGAACTTTTGCATTACTACCGAAGTATCAAACAATTTAACGTTGTTTCAGCTTTCTTATTCGTCATCTGCTCCGCTTCAGATGCCTTCTTTGAAAGATCGTTGCCTGTGGACCCATCACCTGTATCAGATGGCAATATGTGGTAATCTTCCGCGGATGATTTCAGATTTTCCCAGCATACGTTATACCAAACACGGGGAACCATGGAGCTGGCGTTCCCCAATACCTCAGACTTACCACTGACGCATTCCGTATTCACTGCTAAAATAGGCTTACTTGTTAGATCTTGCGTACTTTTAACCAATGTCTGAGAATTCTACCCTGTAGGGAATCCCTTACGCACACAACGCGCATTGCTGCAATATGGATTTTTGAGTGGCAAACGTGTGACTTGTTTACACTGATATGGACCACTACTCGACGGCTTCTCCCCAGCATGCGTTATTCCAAACACGAGGAACCATGGAGCTAGTGTTCCCCAATACCTCAGACTTACCACTGACGCATTCCGTATTCTCTGCTGTCAAGGTTTAGATTTTGCCTACTTAGGACCCACTTTTAAGTCAGAGCATATCTGAGAATTCTGGGGGGGGGGAGCATGTCTAGGAATTATGCCCTGTAGGGTATCCTTTGTGCACACAAAGCACATTGCTGCAATGTATTTTTGGATGGCATGCGTGAGACTTGTTTTCACTTAACATGAATCGCCACTCGACGGTTTCTCATGCTTGAAAAGAAAGCATGTTGCAGTGTAGCTTTTCCATAGTTTTGGACAGCCCTAGCTTTGAAGATTTAGCCCTTTTCCCCATAATTCTATATGAACCTCTTTATTATTATTATTATTATTATTATTATTATTATTATTATTATTATTATTATTATTATTATTATTATTATTATTATTATTATTATTATTATTATTATTATCATCATCATCTTGGTATCAGGAATCACATCCTAAACGTTATCAGTGTTATTTTGAAACACCATGTATAGATAAACGTAGCATTTTAAGATACAGGTACCGTATTATAAAATTTGAAATGTTTCTTTTTTTAAGTTTATTGTCAAAGGGCTATGTCCTTTAGGTTAAAGAAGAGAGGTGATTAATGGAAGAATTATTGTGAAATTATTTCTTGTGCTATCCTACCGGGAATCGAAAGCAGAACCACGAACATCAAAGACACAGCTCTAGCTATTAGACCAGTACTTGGTGTAGTGCAATGCAAAGATTTGTGTTCCACCATGTTTAGCAGGAGCACGACGATTAATTCATATTCATTAACATAAAAAAAAAAAGGAATCTGACAACAAGTTTAGCAGTTCCTGATTCCGAGAAGTTTCGTTCAAAAAATCAGTCACCATTTGGTTGGAAACTAAACTATTTTTATTACAGGTGACAAATCCTATCTTCTTGTCAATCAGAGTTGATCGTTAAACGAACGATAACTGCAAATTGGAATAATTATACCATTTACTTGTATCCTAATTTTGAGATAATTTTTCCTTTTGATCGCATGGACGGATATGTTTTTAAAATGGTAGCATTGGATTCAACCAGGGACGTCTTGAGTTTGGGGGGGGGGGAAGCATATTTGCAAATGGAATAACCCGATAATTTGCGGACTCTTTCCCGCTCAGCCGCAGTGTTGCCAGCACAGATAAGGATCTAAATAGTTGACATATTCTATTCTCTGTTTTGCCACAATCGTTATTGAACATAATAAAAATAAGAAAGTTAAACCATATTCAATACCTTCTCGTAAAACAATTAAAACGTAAAGTACTATGTTGCAAAACCCAGCAATTGGGGGGGGGGTAAATTCTGATTCAAATCGACCTTCTAGTTTTATCTTAGTCGGTTACGAAAAGTGCATTCGCATAGATTTTTAGCCCTTAGTACCTCAAGGCGATTATAAGGCTATAGTCACTCTAAGGGCTGGAAGAACCTCGCAATATTGACGAAGATGACGCCCGGCCCCCAACGTTACTGATATTATACTCTTATTACTGTTCACTTAACGTTTAAAGAATAGCCTGTAAACTTTTTTTTTTTTTTTTAATAATCTTTCTTTAGAAGTATGAATAATTTCAGTTTACTGTGGATAACTTTTCATTTTTTGTTGGATACAAATAATTTTAAATAAATATCTGAGGGGGCCACGCCAAGATTTGGGGAGGCCGGTGCCCCCCCTTAGCTACGTCCCTGGATTCACCGTCCTCAAATTAGTACAAAAAAAGCGCAATTAGAAAATTTTATGCAAGTATGAATACTGTTTTCTACCATTAGGCGGTACCATTGGATTCAATGTCCTCACATTAGTACAAAAACCGCAATTAGAAAATTTATGCAAGCATGGATACTGTTTTCTACCATTAGATGGCATCATTGGATTCAACATCCTCAAATCAGTAAAAAAAAAATAAATAAATAAATATAAAAAATGAAATTTATGAAAGCATGGACACTGTTTTCTACCATTAGTTTCAACGTCCTCAAATTAGTACAAAAAAACGCAATTAGAAAATTAATACAAGAATGGACACTGTTTTCTACCACAGTTCGTTCCTTGGTTAGCCAAAGTAGAAGAGGTTTGTAAGGAAATACCTATGAGCTCTTGAGAGGGAGCGAGAAAGAGAGAGAAAGAGAGAGAAGTTACAATAAACAAATACGGAAGTTTCCAGCTCATATTCTGTTACCTCTTTTGAAACTTTCTCACATTGGTGACGAAAGAAAAAAAAAATATGTATAATGTATTATACATCGTTTGCGAATACTCTAACCAACTACAGGTATGAATGTAGTAGATACCGTACTTAATTCTGCGTACTGCCTTGAGTATTTCAGCTAGGCGTTCCCTCTTTTTTTCCTTATCTAATAATTGCTAAGCAGAATTATGTATCTGGCTCAATGCTAAAGGGCTTTCCTTTTGTTTGTAATGTCTAAATGCATTACCCTTGAGCAAACAAAACACAGCACCCGAAGATTTAGCCAAATGGTTTAATGCAGACGCAATTTAACTGCTTGCGTTTACTCAGTCCGACTCTCTTTTCTCCATAGCGTTACGTTGCGTTACGTAATAGCATTTTTAGTTCCACTCCAATAAAGCTACAAGCATTCTTCTTATCTAGAAGTATCGGCTGTCAGAAAGCTCGGGCTATAAATCTAACGATGACCTCACACAAATACAGGTGCATACATATATGATCTGAAACTGGACTTCATAAGATGTATGGAATTTATGGCTTCCATAAGTGAAATATGGAGTTACGCGTAGTAACGTAATTTGCTTTTCCTGCTCTCGGTATGTCTTCTAAAAGATCGATTTCCGAGTGGTTAACACGATTACTTCTAGTATTTTTGGTCCTTGATTCGATTCCCAATAGATGCAGTCTTTATAATCACAATCGGGACGTAAAATTAATTTGAAAATTTGTCACGGAGATTCTGGAGGTTGAAGGAAACTGTCGCATTCAGAACAGCCTAAATATGATTGTCAAATGGTGCCCGAAAGCAGGCACGTAGCCAGAATTTCGTGATAGGGGGGTCAGTGAAAAAATACTGAAGTTATCACACCAGGGGTTCGATCATTCTAAACTATTTTGCTGGCAAAAGGTATGCGTTCGGTTAGCCAGGATTTCGAAATACTGTGCTTACACACCAGGGGATCGATCAAACTAAACTATTTTGCTCGCAACATATCCATATTGGTTTGTTAGGACAATAAATGAGGACATGTTCGTAAGTATTTTAATTTTAAAAAACTATGAAAAAATATTGACTAAAAGAATACAAAAAATATTGAAAAAGATATAGTCTTCCGGGGTCATTCGAACTCGGTTCGTTTTGTCTTCTTTCTTCTTCTTTTTCTTATCTTCGTTTAATACCGTCAAGGATAGCAACGAGATCTCTTTCGGCAGAAATGACATCCTATAAAATGGGCTAGCGTTGCCGCGAAATTCAAAATGGTCCATATTATTGGTGATATTGGGCATTTCATAAGTACTATCTGTGAGTATCTGATCGAACATGTTTATCGATTGTCATTTTTAGTCCATAGGATTAGCATGGAGATAGATGGAATTCGGAATGCTTCGTTACAATAATATCCATTTTAAACTTGACTTAGCTCCCTGCACATAAAACTCCTCATAAGAAAGAGTAGGGCTGACCAAACGCTTGCTGTAGCTTTATATTTTTGACGCTGATTCATCTTTTTCTCGCTTCTTTTTGTTTCATCCTCGAAGGAGGGGGGTCCGGACCCCCCAGACCCATTCCTTGGCTACGTGCCTGCCGCAAATTCTACCATTCGACTATCATCGTCATAGGTATTCTGCCATTATTGGGAGGTCACTTGCTGCATTTGAGTAGCTCCAATCCACTACGGTTTTCAGCTAACCTCTTGGTCTTCACCGTACGGTTTTCTGTTTTAATAGTGTCCCTCAACTGTAAAGCCTCGTTCTTAAGCTTTATTTACATATTTTTTAAAGTTTATAGTAAACTTATGATATACTTATCATGGGCTGGAATCTGGCTCCCCCCAGTCTTTACCTTCTAGATCCACTAACTGAATTTCTTCAAAATTAGCTACAAGTCCCTTGCTTTTTCAAAATGAATTTGCATTATTTGAGTGGCTTGGGGGAACATAGTGCCCCACATGTCACGTATGTCACATATTCTAACTTTCGGGTAAACTGAGAAAGATCATTGACCACTCTCATGCAATGAAACCAAACAAGCTTCCCCTGCCATCCGCAGGTATATTTCTGAAATTAAACTACCTAATGTTACATACTGTT
This sequence comes from Thermobia domestica, assembly GCF_964235325.1. Lineage (NCBI taxonomy): Eukaryota > Metazoa > Arthropoda > Insecta > Zygentoma > Lepismatidae > Thermobia > Thermobia domestica. The sequence continues at coordinate 57,693,586 of NC_137469.1, forward strand.
CTTGGTTCGATCCCAACCCATTCCACCTAATATCTCAATTTCAGTGAAAGTGACGCTTACCATTGATTCCCACGAGCTTCTCATTTACGAATTTAATATTTCTTAAGATACAGCTGATTATCCGAGCACAGGAGATCTCGCAACCTTACTGAATCGATTTTAATTTCTTTCATTTCAGTTTAGCGTCCCTTTCAGTAGCGAGGCTATAAGAGACGTGGACTTACAGTTTTAACGTGATACGAACCACATGAGCTCCCACCGGGAATCGAACCCATACGCTAACCACTTAGCCACAAGGGACCTCCTTTCTGAATCGAGATTTGACTCTTAACTGAGAAAACATTTTCTCTTTAACCTTTTGATTTGGTTACCAAGACCATTCTGCAAAGGTCGTTAGTACCGACTAGATTTTGCATACCAATTTCAAATGTTCGTTAACTCAGGCCCTAATTACAGATGCACAAAACAAGCTGCACATCCAAAATAGAACAAAGATTAAGAAAATGTATGACTTATGCACATTAAGTGAACTATCGCCTTACGGAGACACCCCAAGTATGCTTCTTGTTTGGTTCTAGTCCGCAATATGTTACATATATATAAATTGGGCACTCCTGTTTTAGGTCAATGGTTTTGCCTTGTTTTTCAATGCCAGGGTTCCTTAACGCTTACACTCTAGCAAGTCGTCAAAAAGAAGTAAATTAAATATATACCCTAAGTTTAGACTTAAAAATTAAAGCTATATTACAAACTAAAAAAGATAAATACAGGAATATATACCTTTATATATACATGTACAGGGTGTATCAAAACAATACAGACAACGTTTGAGACGTGATTTCTGACACCAAGATAAAACGAAAAGTATAGACCAACCTGGATGCACAAATGCTTCCTTTCTGGAGATATACGCTGCCGAAAACACGAAAGAATGAACTTTAAAGGTCCACAGCTCCAAAACTATAGGACCTACCATAGTCGGGTCATGACTTAACTTAGGAACTAGCATGTGCCCTATCCAAATATCTATGTTTCAGAATCCTGCGGTACTTCCACAACAATTTTTATAGAGATGGTTTGTGAGTACTTCAAATTATATGCCCGTAGCCAAACTCCCTCCAAAAAAATTGTTGCATGAGTACCATAGGATTCTGAAACATGGATTTTTGGATAGCACACATATTAGTTCCTAAGTGAAGTCTTGACCCGACTATGGTAGGTCCCATAGTTTTAGAGCTATGGACCCTTAAAGTTCATTTTTTCATGTTTTCAGCAGCCTATAACTCCGAAAGGAAGCATTTGTACAACCAGGTTGATCTATACTTTTTTGTCTTGTCTTCGTGTCAGGAATCACCTCCCAAACGTTGTCGGTGTTGTTTTGAAACACCCTGTATATATATATATATATATATATATATATATATATATATATATATATATATATATATATATATATACACAACTTCTAAGATATGCGGGAGTAGACCTGTAAGTTAGAATTTAAAGTATAACTTCAGTAAAATTTCAATCATAAAGGTTCGCTTATTTTTCACACGTAGTGAGCATAAAACAGCTAGATAAGCGCTCCCAACATGAAGTGCAAGTGTTTCTTTCTCTTTTAATTAATACGGTGTCGGTTCTAGGTACTGGGAATATTACGGTACGCGGAAATTTAAAGAAATCTTAGACAATGAAATTTCTAGTTTTTCTACATGCGACCGTAATGCCCTTTAGGCTAAAGCAGTGTTCATAGTTTGAAGGAAATTTCTATAATCAGGGGAAATTTCATAGGTAAATTTAACAAAAAGGGAAAAGGGATTTTATAGATAGAACATGAAAATCCAGGTAAATTCTCGCGCAGAATGATTGACCAATATAAATCCTTGTATTTTTCTTTGTTCTTCATAAATAAAATCAATACAATAACAATAGCCTGTGTGTGTGTGTTAGAGGTCTGCACGGGCCGGAATTTTTAACCTGTGCCCGGCCCGGCCCGTGAATTTACAATGTGAGGCCCGACCCGGGTTCAAAATATATTTTAGCATTTAGCATTTAGCATTTAGCATATTTTAGCATTTAGCATACGAGGGCTGTCTAAAAAGTATCCGACCTTTGGCCAGAAAAATAGTTGCGAATACCTGACAGATTTGGGACCTTAATCCCCTTCAAAGTAGGCCCCTTGTGCTTCCACACACTTAGCCCACCGATAATTCCACTGCTGGAAACACCACTGGAAGTCTTCTTTTGGAATGCTGTTCAGCTCTCCGTCGTCGTGTTCCGCATTATGTCTTCTCTACTCTCAAAACGGGATCCCTTCAGAGGCGTCTTCAATTTTGGAAACAACCAGAAGTCACAAGGAGCCAGGTCTGGAGAGTAGGGAGGTTGGCGAACGGTTGTAATTCCATGTTTGGCTAAGAACGTGTGGATCAATTGGGATGAATGTGCTGGGGCGTTGTCATGATGGACGTGCCAGTTCTTCGCTGTCCACATGTCTGGTCTTTTGCGCCGGACTGCGTCACGGAGTCGCCTGAGAACATCTTGATAGTACTCCTTTGTCACTGTTTGTCCTTCCGGTGCGTACTCGTGATGCACAATTCCACGGGCATCGAAGAAAACAGTCAGCAACACCTTGATTTTGCTTCGCACCTGCCGCGCTTTCTTCGGCCTTGGAGAATCGGGATGCTTCCATTGAGACGATTGTTGTTTTGTTTCTGGGTCGTACCCGTACACCCATGACTCATCTCCAGTTATCACGGAATTCAGATACCCAGGATCAGTGTTGGTGGTGTCCAGAAGGTCCTGTGCAACGTCAAAACGGGTGTCTTTTTGTTCCTGAGACAACAACTTGGGTACAAATTTAGCAGCCACTCGTTTCATGTTCAAATCGTCACGCAAAATTGCATGTGCAGAATCTTTACTCACTCCAACATCTTCTGCAATCTCCCGCACTGTCAAACAGCGATCTGCCATCACCAAATTTCGCACCCGCTCAACAACAGCTGCATTCCGAGCAGTTTGGGGCCTGCCGCTACGCTGCTCACTCTCGACTGATGTGCGGCCATCTTTGAATCGGTTGAACCATTGTTTAATTTGTGTTACACCCATCGCATCTTCTCCAAACACCTGCTGAATCTTACGAATTGTTTGGCTTTGAGAATCACCCAGCCTTTGACAGAATTTGATGCAGTATCTTTGCTCAATTCGTTCAGTCATCTTGCGAGAAACACTAAATCCGACGAACACTACCAACAGCACCTCACTTCGCGACCACCAGCTCACGACTGGCACACGCGAATGCGGTGAAAAAATTCAAGCATGCGCATTAAGGTTCCTCCTTCCACCGTGCACGGTGGCGCCACCTGAGAATCACTACTTTGCGTGGAAAAAATTAAGGTCGGATACTTTTTAGACAGGCCTCGTATATTTTAGTACAATATAGCGGTAGCCCATGGTGTGAGCAGCACGGCACTCTAACTGTTAAAGCAAGTAACCTGCCAATAATGGCAAAATACTATGATGATGATGATGATGATGATGACCAAATATCAGTGGCGTATTAGGGGGGCTATCGGGCTCAAGCCCCCCTCCCCAGAAATAAATTTGTTAGTTTTTCGCATTCCACGTACAACAATAATCCTTCTTACCATTTCTAAGGAAAAAATATAAATGCTTATTCACGTGTCGTGCATAGCACCCCGAAACAAAACCCTAAATATGCCACTGCCAAATATACTTCACTTTTTTACTTTACTCTTTGTTACTCTTAATAAATCTTTATTTCGCGGTGGATTACTATATTAGAGGTGGGGGTGAAAGCGTCTGAGTGAAACATTAGAAACCAGTGTTGTTGTACTTGATTCGTGCTCGATTCCTCACGTTTTATTGTTGTTTCATGCATAATGGCGAAAGAAATATAACACGCTTAACTATGTACGTTGACTAGGAGAGCTACAGCATGTTCAGATTACAACAGGTACGTTTTTACTTTTTAAAAATTGAAAAAAAAAGTAATGTTAACACCAGTGACCAAGTGAAGCACAAATAATAACAGAACAACATAATATGTTTAAAAAAATCATGCATCAACAAAAAATCGAATTATGTTCAAGCGAGAATAATAAACAGTAGCATGCCCTGTATTCTGAACACTTCGTTTTAAAAAATTACTACCATTGTTTTGACGAATGGAAAGAGAGTAAGTACTCTGAAATAGATTCACATAGTATTGATGTCCAATAGCATAAATATAATAAAACAACGCTACCAATTGTTCTCCGCCTGAGTGCGAATATGAGAACATAAAAAAATGCATAAAACAATAATTATTACATACGTACGTGATTTTGTTTACTTAATTTTTATTTATTCTTTCATTCTGAAATATTATATACGTGTAGTTCGGCATTACATTTTTTTTAGCACGCACAAAGCAGACATTTGACACCACTAACACCTTAATCTGTATTTAAAAAAAAAAAAATAACGAAACGTATTAAAGTTAAGCACAGTACGAAATGTATCACGTGTATTTACTATTTTTTTAACGTAAGAAAATTTATCTGCTGCATTAGTGGTTGTACTGTATTATAAAATATATGCAAACAACCTCTAGCAGCTATTCAATAAGAAATGAACGATCAATGCTACCTACATTCGAAGCAGAGCTCACACTCGTGGCTAAGCGGTTTGTGTACGCACCTTTAGCGTGGGAGACCCGGGTTCGTTTTCTGACCGGAGTTCACGTGGTTCGAATTCCACGTTAAACTGTAAGTCCACGTCTCATATAGCCTCACTGCTGAAAGGGACGCTGCAATAAAAATCAAATCGAAGCGTCAATTTGACTAAGTACTTCTTATAACTTCAATACATTTTTCTTTCTTCTTCTTCTTCTTCTTCTTCTTCTTCTTCTTCTGAACCTTTTTCACAATTAGCTGGGATTGGATTTTTGGACCGCTGTCCTCCATCTGCTTCTGTCTTGCGTCATATTCACCGTGACACTTAACTACCTAACTCAATCTATGGCCAAATGTTGAAGGCAGATTTGCGCCGCTGAACACATTCAACATTTACCTAAAGCCATATAACATCCATATATTAGCTCTAAGTTCGTTATTTCAGAATTTCTGGAACTAGTTAAAATATAGTTCACTCACTAAATATTCAATAATAACACTCAAGATAAAATATATTTAAGCTGATGTACGAGTATTTTCAGAAGATTCTGTGCATTTACCTTTTTATTTTTCACAAAATTACTTCTTTGTAATTGAAAATACATCCACTATTAATGGGTTCTTTACGAATTAAATCAGAACTGTCTAGAAAAACATGTTGGTCTGGCCATAAAAACAAGTTAAATGTTCACATCTGGCCATAGAAGAAATTGCTATCATATGATACGGACTATTGTCCTTATCAACATATACATATTTAAAAATGTTATCGTTATAGCCATCAAATCAAGTATCAAACAAAAACTCAACTAATTTTTCATTTACCTAGAGTTTATTTATTTATTTACAAACAGCACGCTACCAGCGGGTATCTGAATCTTAAAAAAAAAAATGCAGTCTTAAAAGTTGCAACGTCTCGCAAAGCTAAAACTATCTAAGTGCCAAAAGAGCATTCGGTAGCAGGCGGGTTTTGTCGGAAATTGTCTGAGAGGAACAATTAAGATGTCAATCGATTCAGTAGGGCCTAAGGAGTGTTTGAAAGTTGGTCTCATCACTTGCTGATGTGTGATTACCGAGATATTCGAAGTGTAAGGGTAGGGAGCCATAGACAAATTGTGAAAATCGGTTCTAAAGCGTACCGCATGCAGCAGAAGCTAGCACAACCTTGTGGAACAGTGAGAAACGGTCAGTCACAGTTTAAATGAAAAGTTTAAATACCATTTTTTCTGTTTTTTAAACTGTAAGGGATTCCGTGATATGAACATCTTGTTATAATAATTGCCATCTCCATTCTTCCCCTTCCAAGTAAAATTAGCATCAAATCCTTCCTAAGAGCTATCTTATGTCACAAATTCTATGTACTATCTAATTTCAAGTTTTCAATTTCAGCAGTTTGTAGTATGCAAAACTCATTCCATATATTTTTCCATCTGAACGTATTTTACTGTACTTCTTTCTCTTGTTATATATATAAAAAATACTTCTAAGATCTTTTCTTTTATCCATAAAGGTTAAATTTCTCTTTATTGATACTAATTTTCGACCTTGTACGAACTTTCGAAAATGGAATATGTATTACACAGAATCTACCATACACCTTTCTTCACACGAGGTTTTCCGTACACCGAACTTTCCTACACCGAGTTTTCTTCCATTGAATCTTCCTACATGAAAATTGCCTACAACGAATCTTTCAAGACCCGAATAATTCCAATTATCTGTAGCACTTTCTTATGCAGATTCTGAGCTTTTATTAGAAATTTGTTTGTTAATAATTGAGAAAGAAAGAAAACCATCGTTAAGACACTGAAAGTTTAATGTTTGTAATACGGAGCTCATATTTTAGGAAGATTCGTTTTAATTTAGAAACTGTTTTAGAATTAAGAGAGTTGTTAATTAAATAATCTATATATATAAAAGAGAACGCACAAATCCTTTGTGAACTCATCACGCTAATACGGCTGAACCAATTTCTTTCATTTTTGGGGGGTTATTATGATTTGGACCCTAGATGGTTTTTATCATATCACTTTAATTTTTAATTACCAGTGTCTTGAGATAATTGACCATTCAAGTGTCCATACGTACAAATCCTTTGTTATTAGTTCATCATAGGTAAAAATAAACGTATTTATATGCAACCCGCATGACCATGTGACTCGGCGGGTTAACATAAATGACAGGCGCTATAATTTTAACATTTACTGCAATTTGAAAGCGAAAAAGTAAAAATTATCTAAGTAACAAAGTTTATTGCGTTCCGGGGTGACCGCAGCGAAGCGGGGCGGGTTAACATAAATGACAGGCGATATAATGTTAACATTTACTGCAATCTTCTATGGTTTTTATCATATCACTTGAAAGCGAAAAAGTAAAAATTATCTAAGTAACAAAGTTTATTGCGTTCCGGGGTGACCGCAGCGAAGCGGGGTGAACGCTGCTAGTAAATTAATAAATATTATAAAAGTTTTTTTTTTTTTTTTTTTTTTTTTTTTTTTTGCTTGAACGGCAAGATACAAACTCAGGAACAAACCTTCATAATGGTAGTTACAACTTTGGGTTTGAAACTCGAAAAGTGGCTGTCACAAGATTCGAATAGAACAGATGAATGTATGACTGAAGTGTCCTTTGTTCTTACTTTTTGTAAATGACAGAATGCCAATGTGGACACAAGATAATCAGTGCACTTCTACATAAGAAAGAGATTCACAAACTCTGAAAACTCAACATATCCTTGATCCTGAAACTTTAAAAGCATAAGTAAGGTTCGTTTGTGTAACTTTGAACTCAATACAAACTTTCTTCTAACGTGTAATATAAAGTATTTGTCTGTGATGTACACTCAAGTCCAAAATGATTGTCGCATATCTATAACTGTCTTCTTGTAAGAATATAATTTGATAATGATTTTGCATGGTTACTGTTAATACTGATATTATGTGTATAATCCAGAAATGTATATTTGTGGTAAATTTCATAGGAAAAGAATTATAAATACGAAAATTGGAATGAGTAAAAGAAAATGTTGCTAAATGAACAAAAAAGTTTTATTTTCGTTTTATTGTTCTTATTTATTGCTCTTTTGACATGAAATTTGCCACACACATGTCTTTGCCGATTATACACATACTAACATTATAAGAAATACCGGGCGAATTCGTTATCAAATTATATTCCTATACAACAACATATTTCTGGACATGCGACAATAATTTTGGACATGAGTGTACATGTAAGGTTTGTGTCAAAAAACTATTTGAGCAATAATAATACCTCTTTGAGATATGTCATGATTTTAGGGAATACTCGACATTCTTTTGCCGATACCTTAGTTTCTGAAAAACATAATAGAACTCTATACTAGTTATGGGTATCAGACATAAGCTCACTGTTAAAAAAGGTATTTGACCTATTTTATCTCTTTAATGAGATTTTATCACTTTATATGGTTATATGGATGACTAAAGGGGTCCATTCCCCTTTCATAAGACATGGTACGTTGATGCTTCCTTTCAAAATTTGAGAGGGGGTACATAAGACCACCCCTTAAATTTGGAAATTGTCAAAAAAACATTTTGTAAACGTTCTCTAGGACTCAAGTATATAACATAAATCTGGGAGGTTCTGCTTGTCCCTTTTTAAGGGTAAAAAAAATATGCCAAAATATTTATATTACGTATCATATAGTCGGTTATTGAACTAATTCAGATGAATAATACATGTAAAATTACTAGAATAAAATTCGTATAATACATAATCTTCTAGAAGAGAAATCCAGGAGAAAATTTTAAACTATCAAAGCAGGAAATTTTAAAACTTTTTAAATTCAATGTGAACAAAAATAGGCTTGTTTCTGCATTTACTTTGTTTTTGTAATACATCGTATATAGTAGACACGTCAATCGGTAAATGCGTTCTAATACATAAAAGACACTGTGAAACTGTGTAATGGATTTTCATTCTGTATACAGTATATAGGGTATATATATATATATATATATATATATATATATATATATATATATATATATATATATATATATATATATATATATATATATATATATATATATATATATATATATATATATACAGGGTGCGGCACATAAAACCAACCCGTAAAGTGAACACATAAAATGAAATGTAATGTATTGAATATGACTACTCACCTTCACAGCAGGTGCTGAAAGTGTCCTCCGCCCCCTTCAACACACATGTGAGCACGATTGAGGAAATTCATATATACCCTTGTCAGTTCTTGTGTTGTAATGCTATTGGTGACATCCTGGATCCTGGTCTTGAGTTCTTCAAATGTGTGTGGATTTGTTTCGTATACTCTTCCCTTTAACAGTCCCCATAAGTAAAAGCCACACGTGGACAAGTCTGGTGACCGAGGAGATCACAAGCCTTTGCTGATTGTCCTCTCTTATCCGACAACACTTATAAGGTACGGTTTTAACTTCAGTCCCCTTAAAACACGTCTGCAACTTCTCCCACTCGCATGAACCTGTTGACTCAATCTCCTGGTTGACTTTCGAAGACTTCTTGTCATTATCTCCTCCACCTGCATCTTTAATTCAGGTGTGCAGACAGATGGTCGTCTGTTCCTGGGAGCATTTTGAACCGATCCTGTACGCCGCCATTTTTCAATCAATTCCTGAATGGTGCTTTTTGCTGGCACAGAACGTCCTGGAAATTTCTCCCGAAACAAATTCTTTGTTTTCACAAAAGATCCAGTGAGAATGAACCCTTCAACAATGGCAACACGCTCGGGTATCGAATACGGCATTATCACACACTGACACTCACCCGGCTTAACACAACGAGGCCTTTTTCTCAACTGGTTTCGACAAGTTTCACTGGCTGCGGCTGCACGTGACTGCTGCAGGTCACGTAAGTCGACCCGACCTCGACACGCCATCTCTTGGTAGGAAGGTAGATTATTTAAGTGTTGCCAAAAACACAATATACCAGAATATTACGACGGGCCGGTTTTACGTGCCGCACCCTGTATATATATATATATATATATATATATATATATATATATATAGAGAGAGAGAGAGAGAGAGAGAGAGGGCGCTGTTTTTCTTATTGTACCCCTTGTTCATAAATCCAAAAATCACCTATGATGCTATACCCTTTATCTCAAGACAATGATTTTTAAATATCAGCAATGGCGTTCATATATCTGTCTCACTTTTGGGAGGTCATTGAGATTTGTCAGATCATCTAAAAAGTTATCAATGAGGATTTTAATACAAATATATAGAACCAAGCAAACTTCAGGGGCGCAGATCCCTCTCCCCTCCATTGTGGCACCCATGAGTATAAGCAGATTTTATGAGGATCAATGGAAAATAAACATATTTTGTAAATGATGTTCTGCCCAATATATTCTCTTTAGCATCTACACTTTAGTAAGTATATTAACTTAAGAAAAAACGAAAAAATATGAAGGAAATTTGAAGAAATTAGTCACGTGTGGAATTTTAGGGTTTTGAGTAGAAGAACAATGAATTTTGCTTAAAAGAACAACCCAAATTAGTTTTGTTCGTGTAGCAATTATTGTCAATTAATGTAAAAAAGAAATGTTATATTTTCAATCAAGGCATAAGATAAATTAGTGTCACCTAGACAACTTCAACGTAAGTACACGTCCATTTTTCAGACTCGTTTAAAATCTATTCTGCAGATACATAGTATATCCTGTTCTAAGTTCCCAGACTGACGTATTCATTGATTTTATTTAAGTTTATGAGTCATTTAATTATTAACATTTATCAAATGACAATAAATATTCCCAAAATTTTGGATATATATACCAATAGATAGTTTTCGTTGAGTTGAACAAAACTATATGGGTAAATGCAAATTGTCATGCGTAGTTTCCGAGAAAATCAGGAGAAAAGATATTTTATAAACCTGAAAATTGATGCTGTAACATTTAGAGATTGAAGAATTAGATTTATGAGCCTTCGGCATCTATGACCATGTTAACCAGTCACACATATGAGGGATGACATCCCTCGGTGAGCACACTATCCGAGGATAAACATGGAAGAAAGAATTGGGAAGAGAAAGGAGGGGACCTGGGACCTATATGTTAGGTATTATCCCAGCATTTGCCTGGTGTCAATGAGGAAAAACCAAGGAAAACCTCACTAAGGATGGCTGGCCTGAAACAGCTTTCACACTCTTTCAACCGAGAGTCCCCACCGGGAATCGAACCCGAGACCGTTTGCACCAAAGACGTGAGCGTTAGTGACTACGCTATGCGGGGCCACCTGATTCTGTACGAAAATTACATCATATATTAAAGTGAAAAACCTTGTTATTATGGCACTAGCAAGAGAATAGTATATATTATGGTAAATTAAATATAGGGCCTAGTCCAAAATTATGATAACTCTTAATATTTAATTTTTGTTAACACTATAATATTGTCCAAATATAAGACATATACCGACTGATAGATCAAATTGAGCCGAACAAAGTGATGGTTAAGGAGATAAATTCTCATGTGTAATTTTCGAGAAAATAAAAAAATATTTTATGGTGTTAAAATGTAGAAATGAAGTTTGTTACTAACTTGATGCATTTGAAAGTTGTTATTCTGTAGAAATAGATTATTCATATACTGTATATGAGAAACATACAATGTTGGGTGGCAGATCAGCATTATTTAAAAAAAAAAATGTTTGTGTTTGCGTAGCAAATTGCAGAATAAATTTAAATTTGTATCCCAAAATTTATGTTTTTTTTATCGCATTTTCGGCAGCGAAGGAAATTATTATTATTAAATTATTTTATTCCATTATACGAAGTAATAAAGAATTTTTGTGTATCATAAACAAGTATGATAATGAAATCAAAACAAGGAAACAAGAATTTTAGAAATGATGCAAAAAAAGAAAAAAAAATGGATCAAAAGATTGCGATCTTGATCAATAATTAGATTTTGGATCAGGGGGCCACAACATTTTTGAATGGTCCCATAATCGAGTTTTCGTATTCTCTACGGAATAAGCACATCATACTGAGTTAAGTGATAGTTTGGGTTTAGCTACGCTATATGTTGTTCTCCAGATATAAGACATACAAGAACATTTTTGATTGAAATATATTGGATCTTTTAATCCAAGAAGTAGCAGCAATTATATTTTCAAGAAGTTCTAACTTTGAATTTTATAGCTTGTTTAAGCTGATAGCTGCTTTTGAAGTGTATATATGAAGTTAAGTTTTAAATACATAATAACTTTTTAAAAAAGGGTGATTTAGCATATTTTGAAACCTTAAATATAGTGGAAATTGGTGAAAATAAAAAAAAAAATACAAAACACTAAATACGCTTTAGGGAGCTCCTATCGGACTTTAATTACCTTTTAAATTCATGGCTAGTACTTCTTTGTTTTAAGAATAAATCAAGCGTTTAAGTGACAAAAAACACACATGCATGTGTCATGGATGCAAAATTCATGGAAGTTCGGAGAATTTTCCCGACAAAATATATTATTTCCTTTTTCGGGCGTTTCTAATGGGATTTCAGGTGTTGGCACCAGCACGAAAGGTACCTCATAAATATTAAGGTCCACGACTATAGTTTGCAAATATCTACATTTTGATATTTGCTATTGTGAGTTAAGAACCTCTTAGTCGTATCCTAACTATCATAGATTCATGATTTGTACATTACCTTTAGAGTTGCTAAATCTTAGTCGTATCCTAACTACACCATTACCTTCAGAATAGCTAAAGCAGGCTTTCGAATGACATCACACACATATGTTACGATTCATAAATTTGGATGGAATTCGGGAACTTTTCTGGCGTTTTCCTGAAGTTTTTAAAAATTTGAGTGACCTCGTTTGAGATCTGCACGAAACGTACTTCGAAATGTTTTTATATGCTCTATGCTTATATAGTTGTCAAGTTTCCTTGACATATGATTAGATGATACGAACATTTAAAGCTTTCCGAACAAGGACAACACTGTTTGTAGCAAATATGACTTTTGAGAGGGAGGATGATATTCATATGAGTGTTTTCATACATAATCGGCAGCACGTCTCCCTATGAGTATAATGCATGACAAAAATAGTACTGACATTGTAATTAAGAATTCTACTAATCGTCATTAATTGTGATTAGCAATCTCAACCACCGTATGGACTAAAGATTTTATAGGAAATTTTGAAGGGAAAAAAATAAAAGAGAAGAGAGGGTTGAAAATCCTGAGGAAGAACTTCAGCAACTTACCCTGTATGAGTAGATCGTGCGAGGAGGAATCTGATATGGACTAACCGCCACTGCTTTTGCTCCTTACATGGGCATATCACCATTGACCATTGTGTTCCCGTAACCGTCGAATTCATATTTTATATGAAATGAAAAAGAGTCCTTAGGTTATGGGCTGCAAAGAGAAAAATTTTCAAGAAAGAGCTGGAAGGAATAGCGTAACCAATGGTTAAAGGTATTTACGACGTCGATCGTTAATAGCGTTATTCGTTATCGTTCGTTTTATCTTATGTAGAACCGCACAACCGTGACAAAGAATGGATAAATATCATATAGTTCACACCTGGGGACAATGTACCACACACGTGTTCTTTGGTACACAGAAACATGCATTGTTAAGTTTTTCAAAAATACCTTTCGCTTATTGTAACTTCTTTTTGTCTTTGTTAATGAAGTGGAAAATGTATTGGTAACTGATTGATTTTTAAAAATCTGTTATAGTGTGTTGTTGCCGTGAGTTCATTCATTATGGTTTTCATTGACAGAACTTTTTTATTTTGCACTTTGCTACACATTCCTTTTAATCAAAGCCAATCTTTACGTATGACTAACCGAACTATGATAGCCTACATAATGGAAAGGAGAAAAAAAGTTCATGGCACATTCTCATTCAAAAAATCAAACTTTATATGAGTAATCCATGATATCTGATACATGATTAATTCCTTGATTGGATGTAATATTTCTTTTCAGCAATGAGACTATATAATACACAGTGGCGTATGTAAGGGCAGTGCCGTGCGGTGGGTTGGGGACGAGCGGGGTGACGGCCCGGAGCGCCGAGAGAAAAAAGAAAGGAAGGAAACAAAAAAGAGAGAGGAAAAATTCCTTGGAATATTTTAGATCAATAGCAGTATTTTTCAATCTAATATTTAATTTGACCAGGGTCAGATTTATACTAGGAAAATACAGATGCACGTACATGAGATGGAAGGAAAAAGTAATAAAAAGTGCTCAAAATCAAGGGAAAGCAGGGTTTATTTTTGAAAATTTTGTTACGCTTGGCGCACACCATACAACCACAGCGCATGCGTTTTCAGCGCTCATGCATCCAAAGATATAAACCGCTCTCTTCTTTCTGCTTGGTTTTTACATATAAATTCTAAAAAGACAGATCAATAAGGTCTTGCTTTGAAGAACAAAATTGCTATTTTCCTCAAACTCTACTTTCATATTTCAAAAAACAGTTTTTAGTGTGAAAATAGATGCTTATGGAACTATACTACCTAAGGTTACTACGACGCCTAGTATACGCTGAGATTTATATATGAAAGTACCACAAATCACTAATATACATATATTTCCATATCACCCTTGTTATTTATGTATGAATAAGCATAAGAAGATAATTGTTGATATTATAATAAACATGGATTCATTGTTATTCTTATATAGAGAATAGCTGAAATGCCCGTTCTTCGTACGGGGAGAATAGTTTTATAGAAAATATTTCAACACCCTGAGGATACCTATCTTACTGAAATTGTAACGATAAAAATTAGATACTCTAATTTTCGCAGAAAGCGTGAACCCCTACCCAGGGCCGGCTCTATATATCATATGTGCAACACGTGCATCGGAACAGCAAGTTTCGATGGGGGGCCAAATCTGTCATAACTATATTATTTAAAATAAATATTTCTTGTTGGAAACAGACTTCATGATGATAGTAGTTAAATTTACTAAGCTGACCTTCTATTTGAATACTACATTCATAAATCATGTTTAAGTAAGTCTCATTAGTTTAAGATCACATAGACAGTGTTAAAAAAAATGGTCAAACCCAGAATGAACTGCTTGATTGTTATCAAATACACGAACTCCATTCTCGAACAGTAGCGAACACCTGTTCCATTTAGTTAATTATCACAGTTTTGATATGAAAACTAGTCTTGTCTTTGTCACAAACGAGTTACTTATCATTTAAGGCGAAACATTTTTTTTAAAAAATTATTTATCAGATATAGAATTAAAACCAAGAAATAAAGATAAAGGAGCTAGTTGCACTGTAATTGGAAACTAATATATTGAGATTGAAGCCCGATATTGAATTCTATAAAAAGGGTTGCCATCTTTCCTCTGCCGGTGTGTTTGCTTTATTTTTCACTAACATAATAGATTATTATTTAAACACACACGCACACGAAACGAGATTGTAGTTTGTACTCTTCAGACCTTTCTGAGTGGAGTGCTCTTTCCCTTCCCTTCGTTGTTCATGATAGAGTAGAATATTTAAAATTGTGGTTTTTAAGATTTATTCTTTCTGAAGAAATGGGATGCGACAAATAATGCTACTGCACGGGGAGCAAGTTACCTAGGACCAACCCTGTTTTTATATAATAGATTTATTATTTATGTAACAATCGTACTCCTCTCTTTATCGTTACGCTTGATTATAATTTAACAGCGATGTTATGATTGTATGATTGGATATCAGTTCGTACATATTAAGTATTTTGACCAAAAAGATCCATGAGAGGTCCACTTGTGAAATAGAACTCCCATAGGCATCCTAACATCTCTTATAGGTCCAAAGGACATCTCTTTGCTTTCGGGCCAATCAGGATAGTTTGATTGTACGGATTTGAACCAGGAGCGTCCGAATCGTGAAGAAAGAATGTTTCCCTTTTCCGCTCTGTAAATACTTCTTTTAAATTAAGATAAGCATTGAAAAGATGCCAGTACGCCATACCGTTGAATATTGTCAATAAACATGTACAGTAGAAACCCCCCTTTTAAATCGTGCCACAAAACATCGCGGAATCGATGTCATAGGTATAAATGTGTTCTCCAAGCGCGCAATCTATTCAAATTTCCAAAATCTTCGGCACTAAGAATTATTATACGTACATATTAAGAATTTCCTGTCATCTTAACCCTGAAAACCAGTCGATCTGCAGTTTACAAATTTTCCAATTCTTAACCGCTATTAAGCGCTGAGAATTCAAGAAACACCCTCGTTGAATTCGTCGAAATACAGTAAATTGAGTAATTTTTATTGTAAATCATTAAAATATAAATACAGTACGCTGAGTAGCAATTCACTACATAATAATAATTAGTATGAGCATAATAATTAGTAATAAGACGTTAATAATATTGTGAAAATATGTTTTAACTACTATATAATACTAGGATTCATTGCATTTCGGTAAAATTCTAACGCAGGTGTAATGTATGTCTCCAAACGCTCGCGATAAAACGGCTTTCTATTGTATTTAATATATTCTACTGTACTTCAATGCTTTTACTTTTTGATATTTTATATGTACCCCCTTGGTTTCGACGCTAGAACACTTTAGTAGTTCATTTTTCAACGAGGGTACATGAGGTGTGCGCTTCTACAGTTTAGCATGGTATTCGAGCTATACAAGAGGACACATTCGCTCTGGGTAAGATTTCTCACTTCTGATGTGAGAATTCTCTGGTTCGATTCTAGGCCATATAAGTGATGGTTTGGAAGTTTAGCGTTTGTTTCAGCACCACGGCTATATGAGACCTGGATTTCTAGCTTAACGTAGAGTTCATACTGCATAAGCTCCCACCAGGAATCAAACCCAGGTCTCCCGCACCGAAAGCGTGTACGCTAATCATGCAGTCACAGGGGTGCCCTAGCCCAGTAATGGACATTTTTTGAGGAGGAGGGCCAAAGAAAAAAGAAAAATAGGAGAGCCAGTATTTATATATTAAAATTTTCCAAATTTTGTGTAGACTGTTCAGTTCTAATTGAATTTTTTTTTTTAAAATGGCCGTTATTTCTTTATTGCATTTTTTAGGAGTACACTGGAAGTATTTAAATTTTAAAAAGTAAAGCATTATATCCTACGAGTTATACATCCCAACAAAACGTAGTTGTACACAGGGGTTGTATATGTCCCAGGCGTTTGTTTCATGCCAAATATAATGAAGAACGAAGGATAACCATTCATCCACTTATGAACCTGTATTGTTTGGAGTGTTTTGCCCAATGAACACCATATATCACTGAAATTATGATTAATTGTGCGTGTAATGTATTTGCTTATTACATACTTCATTGCATGCAAGAAGAAAGAAAACACTGATCATACATGAATTAGAAACTCCAACCGGGAGTAGAGTTTCTTCATGGCTGAGTGGTTAGCGTACGCGCCTTTGTCGTGGGAGACCCGCGTTCGATTCCCGGTGGGAGCTCATGTGGTTCGGATTCCACGTTAATCAGTAGGTTCCGTCTCATATAGCCTCGTTGCTGAAAGGAACGTTAAACTTAAAGTCAATTCAACTCAACTCCAAGCGAAAGTAGGCTCAAATCTTGCAAACGGTGCGAAATATTGAAAAAAGTAATTGAAAAATCTCTCTTTATGATACCCCTTGCCAATTTTTATCAAGGCGTCTTTCACTTGTGTCTGTAAAAGGACATGTACAGATATGGTGAGAAATAACAAGAAGATTCAGGCTCATATGTGAATGATGCGCTGTGTAGAGAGCCCAGATTCAGCTAGAAATTTATTAAAAAGAACAAATATAAATTTTAGAAAATTCTTGTAATACGAATCTCCGGTAGAAATTGAAAAAATATGGAGAATGTGTCTATAATAACGAAACATTCCAATATCATGGATAAGTTAATAAATTAATCTGTGCTCACTAAGGTAAACATGGAAAAAGAAAGAAAGAAGACAATAATTCAGAATTATTTATTTTCCTTAATTATTATTCTTTTTATTAGTCAGATTAGGAATGATGATTTGGGCCGGAAAAGTACCTTTCAGAAGGCCGCGTTTGGTCCCCGAGCCATAGTTTGCCCATCAATGTCCTAGGCTATGTGAGTTTTTGGTGGGCAACATCATGTTGGTGGATTTTCTCGAGCTTCTCCTGTTTTCTCCCATATTCCACTGATTCTTTGGTAGCCGTTCACTGTCGTTAGTTATCCGTTTCCTTTACCCTAAACGGCAAAAGGTGGGAAGTCAAACCAGAAATCTAATTTCATTTCAAGTGGCCCCTCGTAGCCTTTGGTGCAAGCGGTCCTGGGTTTGATTCCCGGTGCGGGCACTCAATCGAAAAAGCATATAAAGCTTTTTCAGACCAGTCATTCTGAGTGAGGTTTTCCTGGGTTTTCCTCATTCACACTAGGCAAGTGCCGGGAAAGTACCTGATACAATGATCTCAAGCCGCTTCCTTCCTTTCCCTATCCTTTCTTTCTCCCGAATTTCCCGGGTAGTGTGATCTCCGATTGACGTCATACCTCATACTATGTGACGGGCTAACATGGCCACAGACGCCGACAGCCCAGAAATGTAATTCCTAATCCTAATCATTTCAAGTCAGGCATGGGCGCCAAAGAGGGGGCAGGGTGGGGCTCGGAACCCCCTGGCTCACGAAAATGTAAACGTAATATAGCAAACCACGTATATTAAATACAAGAAATACCAGATGTAATATAGCAACTATGGAGATGGCCCCTACAAATTTTCTTCGGGCGCTCCTGAAGGCTGGTGAGCTCCTATCAGAAATCGAACCAACGTATCTTCGGCCTTGAGTGTGTACGAAAAAAAGTAATGTGCAAATTAAAGTTGTGTCATAAAGAAAGATAGAAAAGCAACATCTGATGTAAACAATCACACGACGAAACAACATTAAAAACAAAAAGGTAAAGAATAACGTATGTAATATATATATATATATAAAAAAAAGTTATTATGTCAACTCACCTGCTGCCATCAGCTGGAAATGCGTTATTCCGTTGTGAAGAGGCACTCAAACCATAAGAACCTCTTTAACACGTCGTCTTGTATGTATAATGCTTGTCCAAATGTCACTTTATCAAACACTTTAAACAAAAACACGGAACACAAATATAATCGTAAATAACACGTCTAAGCACATTAAGTACTTTAGAAAAACGAAAGACAAGAAAAAAAAAAGAAACAGTAATCACTTAAAAATTGTGTAAACACTGCATTCAAAAAATGTAAATTTGATGAATCATACAATTAAAAAAAACACTATTTATAATAAACAAGTGAATGATAAAATAAATAAAAACAAATACGTTAAAATAAACACTACCGATTATAATATTATGTGATTATTAAAAAAAATAAAGTATTAACAGGTATGAGAACAAAATCACTTCTATTCACAAAGATACGCACACACGTTTACACGGTATAAAAATCACGGTTATGTTTTCAGTCACCGATTAAAATGAAGTCACGTGTATTACTTCTGTGTTTTTATGCGGAGTACAGAGTTAACGCACGCTCCTTGTCAAGGCAGTTGCTGCCTGCTTACTGTTGTTCTATCTCTCTGACAGTCGGTAAGTTCGTAGCTTAGCGCGTTAGGAAGGAAAACTTCTTGTGTTTTTTTCTTTTCGGAAAGTCAGCGACTTTTACACCAATACGACAGCGGCTGCTTGCTTGCCTCTTTGGTAGGCTGGTGTAGCGAAACTGACCGGGCATCCTAAGAGACAAACAATGTTGCTATCTATAGTTTATTCTTACTAAATTGTACAACCATTTAACGAGATTTTATTCTGAAATCTTTTTAGTTCCCGTGTTTTTATGTTTTGAAAGTTCATTTTGCTTGTGTGTAAAAATCGTTTGAACTGAAATCTTTCAGTTTAACGTCCCATGATCACACCCATAAGGTTAAGGGAAACGAGTCAAGGCAAGTAAATGATGATGGACGAATTGGTGGAATGCAATGTGGGAGGAAACAAGAGTACCCCGAGAAAACCCACGGGCACGATGTTGTCCATCACAAACGTACTTGACCAGCGATCGAACCAAGAACTCCACGCACCAGAGGTAAGCGCGCTGCCACTGAGCTATCATACTCCCTCTTGTGTGTGGAGTCGCAAAGTTTAATAATGCCAAGTGCATTTTTGTTGTGGGCAAACACAGTGCACATAAGCTTCTCTGGTTCTTAAAGTTCGCTCGTGGCTATAAGGTTAACGTACGTTTTTTTGGCGTAGGAGACCCGCGTTCGATTCCCTGTGGCAGCTCATGTTTAGATGGTTAATATACGTGCCTTTGGCATGGAAAACCCACGCTCGATTCCCTGTGAGAGCTTATATTGTTTGGATTACACGTTAAGCTGGAGATAAATCCATGTCTCATATAGTCTCGGTGCTGAAAGGGACGCTAAACTTACATCAACCAATGGTGTAATTATAGATTTTTTCGTAGGTATACGCTCGATCTTTTCATAAATATATTGTATACCCATCTCCAAACTCTATTCCTTTCGTAAATTTAAGGCGAATAGAATTGGCCTATAAAAATATCAAGTGAACATCCAACCACCTGTTTAGTTATTCCTTTACCTTCCATGGATGGCAGAAGTACAGTACGAAAAACATCCATTCCCTAAGTAAAATTCGAACTCGTGACATGGAGACTTTGATCAGTATCTAACAAGGAGACTTACGAAAGTGTCACTCACCGATTTGAATGAAACTTTGCACACTTGTAGAACATCGAAAAATAATCGACACGTATTTTTTTATTATTTCGGCAGTGGTGCGGGTTTGAGGGTAGAAACCATCCTTTGAACCGTTAGGGGTGGTCTCGAAGCATATACAGAAAACAATCATTTAATGCAAAAGAAAACATAATGCCAGGGAGATTTAGAACAGCTGATTCAGAATCTGACGTCAAATTTACGAAATACAAAATGGCGGATACAACATGGCAATTACAATTACATAACCGTGGGACATAAACCTCAAAGATTTCATTTCATTTCATTTATGTATAGTGAGTCCCCTCGCTTCTCACTATGTCAGAACTTTATAGTCTATTATTCTCAATTGTTATAATTATGAATTTATTGAGAAAACGTTTTGCAGTAATGATATTCTGTAAAAACAAGTGTATGATGCATAAACTTTGTTTACACCACACACACCGTATTACGGCAATAACTGGCCCAAATCGGAGAATGCTGCACAACCTTTGAAACAAAATTATATGTGATTTTCAAATACAGGTGTTTTTAGTTTTCCAAAACACCGCTTTTGTACCACGAATACCTAATAAGATTTGCAAATCTGGGAGATTATCAATCAGTGATTGGATCTTAGTTATATTATTACGAAGATGTAAAGTCATTTTATAATTGTAGAGAAGGACAATGTCAGAAGAGTGTCTCAAGAACTTTATTCTTTCGCCTAAAGAACAACACATCAAGAGGCTGAGTCCTACTAGTTATTCATGCAGAAATGGTTTCTATTTTGAGGTCCTCTTTTGTTCTTAAAGTTGGTTCAAAAGTTGATGAATTGTGACCACTTCACGAATCTAATAAGAAAACTGACTTTGCATTAGACACTGGAATAAGCACCCGGAATAGTGGGAGGAGAGGGGACTAACTAAATGAGCACCCCGAAGAGTGAAAGGAGAGGGGACTCACTTTAAATGTACATCTCGACCAGTGAGAGGGGAGGGGAGTCACTTTCAATAAGCACTCCGAATAGTGGTAGGCAAGGAGACTCACTTTAAATACGCACCCGCAATAGTGAAGGTGCAGAGACGCACTTTAATCAAGCATCTCGTTAAAATAAGTACAGAAAGGGGTTTCAAATCGGTCTGCAACCTCTTCGCAGTAATCCCTTCCAACTATGATTATTCTTGGTTAAAAGTACAACATTTCAAATCGGAAGACTTTTTGTAATTGTAATCGCCAAATTGAATCCACGATTTTGAATTTTGTAATTTTGACGTCAGATTCTGAATCAGCTGTTCTAAATCTCCCTGGCATTATGTTTTCTTCTATATTAAATGATTACTTTCTGTCTATAGTTCTATACCACCCTAACGTTCAAAGGGTGTATTCTACCCTTAAACCCGCACCATTGCTTAATAAAAAAAATACGTGTCGATTATTTTTCGATGTTCTACAAATGTGCAAAGTTTCACTCAAATCAGTGATTGACACTTCCGTAAGTCTCCTTGTAAGTGATGTAGGAATTTATTTAAGATAGTTGCACATGGATCACAGGTTGCCATAGTATGATTTATGGTTTTACTTGAAACATTGTCCTAATTTGGAAGAATTGGAAATTTTTACCAAACGGATCATACACCCAAAACTAAGAAAAGCACAGATTAATTCTGCAGTGATAAATAAATTAGCACAACTACTTCTCGAAAGTATATCTACTTTGCAGAAGGTGGAACTTCCACGCTCCGTCGTAGAGAAATATTTCCATCTCTTCGTGTTACTGCAATATCTAATAACTGAATGGGAAACTCGGGTTTGATTCCTGGCCAGAGCTCATATCGTTTGGATTCCACGTTAATCAGTAGGTCCCGTCTCATATAGCTTTGCTGCTGAAAGGGACGTTAAACTCAAAATCAACTCATCTAATAACTGAACTCACTTCTCCATATATATTGACCGAAGTTTTAATGCAGAAGACGTGGCGAATTTTTGTACACATTGGAATTTTGTACACATTGGAATTTTTGTACACATTGGAATATGGTATAAATGTAGTGAATTTCCATGTTATTATATTACAGCTATAAATGATATAGACTCCTTCCTGTCTTGCCTATTCCTGTTTCGCCTGCTAGCCTCACAGCCATATTTATCAAGATTTCTATGTTATCAAGAATGTAAGCGAAACAAGAATTCCAGTTTTGCCTATTCCTGTTTCGCCTACTGTTAAGACAAAGGGAAATTTTTGAGTTGGGGATTTTTCAGGGGATTTTAGCTTTATGTAAATCTAGGATATTGATTTAATGCAAGTCAACAAAAGGAAGTAAAAACGCTTTAGCATTAAATAAAACTAAGTGATCAGGATTAAAAGAAATGAAAAATAGAGAAGAGCTATGTTATTGTACATGCTCATTTGTTTGCACTTTTTTTCTGTGGTATACTCATACTCACAAGAGAAAGCAGACTTTGGTAAATGAACTTCGGGGCCATTTTCTGCAGGGTGATAGTGCACATTTAAATGTTGATTAGGGTGGGCCGAAAAAATCTTTTTTGGAATTTCGATTGGCCGGGCTGCGGAAAAGTCGCTTCGTGCTAGTGGTAGTCAACACACAAAATTTGGATTTTTTCGGTCAACACCTTCCTTTGCCTCATGGGACTTGAATATTTTTATAGAAGCGGCTATGCAACCCGCGCGACACTACGAAAAAAAATGTGCTGCACAGCTATAACCTTTGATTCTTTTTCACGCTGAAGCATTTAGAGGCCGAAAATAAAACGCAAGAGAAAAGCGAGATGCGATATTATTTCTATGTGGTTAAAATTGTAATTAATTAGGCTAAAAACTGTATTTTTATGTTTTAATTAATGTTCTTCATATATAGCGTGAAAGACATGTTGTCAACCTTACATTGCAGCAATTTCTTTTAGACTCGTTAACATTATAAAGAAAATTTTAATCAAGTAATCTGATATGAAGTAATTTTGAAATTGGCTGTGCAATAATAGAAAAATATATTTACCTACAATATTGTACACGACTATAATCATAATACGTAAAGCATTTTTTATAAAAAGTCCGAAACATTGTAATTTTATACACAGTCCAGCAGCCTGTGTCTTTCGGCGCCGGCCTGACGCGACAAAATGGTGTTAAAAGATTTGAGAAACGATCTTCATAGCTTTTGGACATTTACCGAGCCGTTTCAGAAGGTTTGTGTCCGCCAGACCTTCTGAAGGAAAAGCCTGGACCAATGGCCATGTCCCAATGGTTGACGACAACTTGTCGCACTCTCCGATTATATATTAGCACTGAAAGTCCCGAAAAAGCACTTCGTTGACTTGCACAGTATGTCAGCAAAGTATTGCAAAAGCTTGGTTTGAAATAAAGCGAAATTCTTCTCTCTCCCACCAACGGAACGCGACACTTGTGGCTACTCATTCGATCTACATCCTTTCTTCCAGAGGAATTAAGAAGAATCCTGTACATTGTGATGAGCTCCAACTCTTACTTTGAACGCTCTGGAAAATTTGTTGCTGGTAATGATCACCGACAGGAGCCAGGACATCCGAGTTTTAGGGTGAAGAACAATAAAAAAGTTTCGAAAGAAAAAGAGATCAAGTTTACGTGAATTTGTATTCCGAAAGTAAACTTAGACGTAAGAATATATCATGAGATGATCGATTCGTTCTCAACGGAAGTCACCGAGCCACCATTGACAGGAGAACTTTATTCGAGCCAGATAGAAGAAATTATTAGAACGGCGGCTATAGGTCCTGAGGAAATGAGATGTTCTCCATGCCATTCGCAAGCGGTGGAGAGAATGATAAAAGTATCTAGTTAAGAAGCGTCAGTATTACCGTGTGGAGTTTTGGCTCGAAGAGATGGCTTTATCATGGCAAAATTAGAGTCTCGAAGAAAAAAATGCAAAAGTTGGACTCCCAGCAGGACTACCAAATGTAAATGAGCCAAAAAACGGAAGCAAGTGGGTGGATGGGTGGAACTCGAAGTTGCTGCAACCTCTGCATGGTGGGTTGTGGGAAGTTTCTGAGTGTATGTGCTAAGACGAGCTAAGAGCTACAAGGGAAGGTTTATCAACAATTTTTCATCACTATATTCATAAGGTTTTTTGAAAACATCAACCTAATTTCTTCGTCTAATTAATTATAATTTTACTCACATAGGAATAATATTGCATCTCACTTTTATCTTGAGCTTAATTTTTAGCCTCAGAATGCTTCAGTATGAAAAACAACCATAGGTTACAGCTAGGATTTAGAATTATATATTTTTGGACTTTCGGCATCTAAGGCCATTTGGCTCGTCACGTTTTGAGGAATGATCCCTTGGCGAGCACACTACCCGGGGAAAGGGAAGGAAAAAAGGATTGGGGAAGAAAGGAAGCGGCTCGGTACCTATAAGTTAGGTACCACCCATGACGCAAAGGAAGGGAATGACCAAAAAAATCCAAATTTTCTGTGTAGACTACCACTAACACGAGGCAACTTTTCCGTAACCCGACCAATCGAAATTCAAAACAGAAATAGCTGTGCAGCATAATTTTCTTCGTAGTGTTGTGCAGGTTGCATAACCGCAGCCATAAAATTATTAAAATCCCATGAGGCAAAGGAAGGTTGGTCAAAAAAATTCAAATTTTGTGAGTTGACTACCACTAACACGAGGCAAATTTTCCGCAATCCGGCGAATCGAAATTCAAAAAAAAAAAAAAAAAAAAATCCGGCCCACCCTAGTGTTCATATTACAAACTGGGACAGCGCAATGGCCTAATATAGCAGAGAAAAAAACTTCTTAAAGTTTTCGACTCGTCTCATATGTTAATTCACCATATGTTTATAATGAATTAAAACAATAGAAATTTTCAAATCAGTTGTAATATCTTTCAATGTTCCATGTTAACTGGCAACGAAATGTATTCTATTCCGTAAATATATTGATATCACGAGTTATATTATCACCATCGTTGTGTAAAAAGTGTTCTTGATGCTTCGTGTCTACATTTGTTTACAGTGTGAGAATTACGAAAGGGATGAGAAGAAGGACATCCCCATTGTTAATACTGGATGTTACTATAAGCAATGATTTCTCACTCATTCCTCTTGTAATAAGCGGCGAAAATCTATCTCCAACATTGGGGGAAAGGGAGAGGACGGGTAAGATCCTTGCCATATATTGTCAAAGCGATGTTCAAAATATTTATGAAGGTGAAAAACAATACTGCGGAGCATCAGGGGAGCAGAGTTGTCTTCAACATTTGGAGGCGGGCAGATTTGAGGTTTATTCTGGAGGGATATCAATTTCATCTCATTTTCCTTTGTGGCAATCGGACACAAATCATCACATTTCTCTCCCCCCAAAAAACGCATTTCAAATCGGATTATTGGGGGGTAGTACCTCAGTTCAAGATTGGATGGGACATGTCCCCCCTCATCCCCCCGTGCCATTTGCACCAGTGCTTGTAATATACATACTATCAACAAAGTAGACACGAAGCGTGAAGAATACTTTTTAACACAACGACTGTGGTAACCATAATATAACTCGTAATATCAATATATTTACGAAATAGATTACATTTCGTTGCTAGTTAACATGGAACATTGAAAGATTTTACAACTGATTTGAATATTTCTACTGTTTTAATTCATTATAGACATAAGTGAATTAACATTTTACTTGTAGTTACAAGTGGTTACTTTATTGGTTGAAGCAAAAGAAAAGTTAAGTTGACTACAGCGGGAATCGAACCCAGGACCCTTGCCACGTGAGTCACAGATGTTACTTATTATTACTTAATTTTTACTTGCTTTACTCGTTTACTTGACTTTTTTTTCCAATCATTTAGAACGACAGGGACATGAACACAGAAACATTGACAGTTAAAATCACAAAGGCTCTCCCACCGGGAATCGGACACGGGACCTCGTACACCAAAGGCGCACGTGCTAGCCACTAGACTAGCGGGGAAGACCACTGATCTGCCATGCCGTCACTTGATAAATTTGCGCAACGTACGACATATGCACGAGTCGAAAATTTTAAGACGCTTTTTCTCTGCTACATTAGACCATTGCGCTCTCACAGTTTGCAACATGAATACTTTGAATGTGTACTATCACCTTGCAAAAAATGGCTCCGAAGTTCATTTACCAAAGTCTGCTTTCTCCTTGTCAGTTTTCCGAATGCAGGCCTACGCAATAGGATACAGCATCAACATAATCCATTAAACCTATAGCTAGAGACGAAACTTTTTCACTAATGATATGTGCGGAACGTTAAAAAAAATGCGTATATGTTTCAGAAAGCCTCAAACGTTTCGTTTAAGAACCAGAAATCATGTTTACATTATTGCGATTTCTTTCAGAAATTCGACATTACTTGCGATAAATGCGGATGAAGACGAAAAAGTGGAATTCTTGCAAATTATTGCTAAGAATAACTAAAAAGCGCATTTCTAGTATTATTTAACTTAAAAATCGTTGCATTTTACCGAAAACGTGCACTACGCTATAAGTTCTCCATACAATATGCAAGCTTGGTTGCTTGAAAAGTTTAAAAATTAAGGTTTATATACTGACGAATCAAATTTTTGCTTTCAGTATGGTTGCCAGTCTCGAGTGTTAATGTCGAGAGATTCTTTTCCAAGTATAATATGGTTGTTACTGACGAGAACAAAGTTAAAAGAAGTGGGCCGCGGTGGCTCAGTGGTAGAGCGTTCACCTTTGGCGCTTGGGGTCCTGGGTTCAATCCCAGCCTCCACCAAGTGAAATCAGAACTTGTGCTTGTGATGGACAAACACGGTGTGGGTGGGTTTCCTCGGAATTCTCCCGTTTCCTCCCACTTTCTTCATTCCACCATTTCATTCATTTCTCATCATCACAGTCTCCTTTAGCCTAGCCGGCATAATCGTGGGACGTAAAACTCAACGATTTCTTTTCATTTCATATTTAAAATAAGAATTGCTAATGTATTGCTGCATGTTATCCTTTAACTAAGGATGAGGTTAGAGGAAGTGTTTAAATTTTTCATTGATTTCTACGTATATTTCAGTGAATACATTAGCTAGAATGTGAACCTAATCAATGTATATCCTCATTCTTGTATTAGATGTACCTTAGTACCAAAAATGTACTGTTTTAAAATATCATAATTATAAAAAACTTGTGCTACATTTAAAAAAAATAAATGCGACATAAATGCGAAAATTGTGATTATTAATGCTACAAATTATCAAAATTGTGAAAAAGTTTCGTCTCTGCCTATAGCTCTAATTTTAATTTCTCTTTCAAATATTAACCCTCCGTAGTCACACTTATTTTTTGCGAGACGGAAGTCACACTTGGGTCCAATGGACTCCAGAAACTTTTTTTTGTCTTATTTGTTTTAAATATTTTTCTTGCATTTTTTTGTTTTTTGTTCTTACTATTCTGTGATAGACACAGGGACCAGCCATGACAACAAGCAGTGTAGCCAATTGAATTCACATGGATGGGAAAGTTTTCAAAAAAGAACAGGAAACAAAAATCAGAACTAAAAGTAATTTCGCTGGGGACTGTCAGACCCCAGTTGACCACGGAGGGTTAATTCGCTGATCTAAGCGTTTGTACTTCAACTTCTGCACTTTTGGCCGGTTCCCTACCTCCAGTAACAACATTAAACTTTCATTTTCCACTGTTCTTGCTTCAATAACTCCAACAATGTAAATATATTGGAATGATCAAAAGACAATTTTCTGTTCAGTTTTCAACACCATCCTTGAAACACTGTTAGTCGTTTAGTGTCCCCTTTGCTGTTGAAGTGATTCCACAGTACTCTCAAAACGAAAGAAATAACGAAATAATTACAGCAGTGTAATGATATACTTGAATTATCTTGTAAATCTATCCATAACGATTCTGGAACTTATTACAGGAATAACTAAACCTTTCTGACCAGAGCTAAATACTTAATTTATTAAAAACTAACGTGGCAAAGCTAGATTATTTCTATATAATATATTTCCTCATATTATTTTCTATTTAATATTGGCATGTAATTGCGAGAACTTTTGGTAATTACAGCTACTAAAATCTGTTGCTATAGTGCTATAAAAGAGAAGGAAGACAACAAACATTTTTAATATTTTCCACAAATACACCATTTTCACCAGTGTTGCAAACTTCATCAATGTTTATCATATCTCTGGGATGGTTTGAGATATCGAAGTACTGTAAACGGCAAAATAATTTACATATTCTCACAGAAGTAGCTAGATATGATACTTATCTAAGCATTTTTCGAAATAAAGCCTTTCAAAAAATAAAATTTCAAGCCCTGGCAACTTCGTTCTTAATTATTCGAAACAAGTCATACCATGACTGTGGTATCTAACGCTAAAGTTATACTAACGCTAACAGGATGTATTATCCTGTGCATCTCTGTTGTGCTCTATGTGTTAGGGGCTTCCAAACTTTGAATGTTTGTGATACTATAACATCCTTAGTTTGCAACATTGAATAATAAAAGTGGTATTTTAAGTTTTCATTTGACATGTTGATCTGAAATATGTAATAATCTGACGTAGTACCATATGAAAAATATAACTTTATATTGGGTTGGCAACACTGTTGTGTGTTTCTGTTTAACACATGAAAAGATATATATATATATCCCTCTCCTTATAGTTGCTTCGCGCAAAGTTTCGCTTTGTCTCTCTTTTGTTTTTTCAGTTATAGAGCATGATCAAGATAAATTGCCCACCCTGTTTATATGTTCACTGTTATAATCATTTATTTTTTTATTTTTTATATTTTTGTTATATTTTAAGTGTATGTCCGTTATATATCAAGCGAGTAAAGGGAAGAGGTTTGGCTTTATCGAAACAGGTGAACAGTTTTTCGCACGTTTGCTGTAAGATTAAAAAAAAGGTAAAAAAAAAAAAAAAAAGGTATTATAACAGATGTCTGTTTGAATTATCTACATTTAAAAAGTAAAATCAAAATATTCTACTAACCGTATCTGAAGGTAAAAGGAAAATACATACATTAATGTTAATAAAATCTTAAATCCAAAATGCAATGTTAATTACTAATGTACCCTTCTGACCAGAGCTAAATACTTAATAGATTACTTCTATATAATATATTTCCTCATATTATTTTTAAAAGTGATTTAACAGTTAATGGCGACTGCTTTGGACCAAATGCATAGTATAAGAATTAAATCTGTCATATCTGTAGTTTGGTGTGAAGAAGAAACAAAATTGTGAATCAAAGGTTTAAGAACAATTCACGTTATTAATATAAACTATGCCAAAGATTAGTGTCTTATAGCACCATAAAAGAAATACGAAAGAAGTTTTGAAACAAAGAAAAAAAGATCGTAGAAATTTGTAAGTGGATGCAAAGAAACCTAACTTAAAAACACACTAAAGACGAATCATTCAGCACATAGTGATCGTGTTTCAGTAGTCAAGGCGCTCGAACAGTAATTTGGAGGTCCTCGAATCGGAACCACAGTGTAAATATATTTTTCTACTTTAGAATATTTAGTAGCGATTGATCAGCAATTACACACATTGTAGTATTTTAAAATATTTAAATATTTGGATGTCTCAATATTTGAATTATCAAATCTTCAGTTAATTATTATTATTATTATTATTATTATTATTATTATTATTATTATTATTATTATTATTATTATCTCGTAGAAGATTAAAATTTAGGAGGTTATTATCGCTCAGGTCATACCATTACAAGCAGAAACGTGACACTTGACAAGAATATTTCGGTTTTGTTTAGTGTTGCCCACGAGAAGAGGAATTTCTAAAACAAAACCAAATCGAGACGAAAATTAACATTTTTTATTCGAAACGGGACAAGGCTAACTTAAATTATCGTCTCGCTTTGGAGATGAGAATTGAGACGAGACGAAAAGTATCGTAATAAATTTCTCGTCTTATCTCGATTCTCGAAATAATGTATGTCCATTCTTTAATTAACAATTGCTTTGTAGGTCGAATCTTAAAAACTATTTTGTTACTTTGTATTTCGGAGCTCATTGAATTATGGTGTGTGCAGCTATTTTTGCAGTAAAGCTTTTATAGTTCTATCTGCATATCCTAAACATTATTTCATTATTTGCCTTACTTTTCAGTGATATTCAGTTATTTGTATTTCAGTTACTTTTCCTTAAAACGTACTGGATTCCTAATTTAGGGGGTTGGCTGGGGCAATTGCTCTCCCCCAAGAGTTTGAGGATTATATTTAATCGATCGTCTGTTAATACACTAGTAGAAAACGTGAAAGTTTTATGTGGGTAGAGCCCGGTGTGTGGGATAGAGTCGCGGTGGCTCAGTGGTAGAGCGTTCACCTTTAGTGTGTGGGGTCCCTGGTTCGATCCCAGCTCGCGCCAAGTGGAGTTTGTGGTGGACAAACACCGTGTTCATGGGTTTTCTGCAGATTCTCCAATTTCCTCTCACTTTCTTCATTCCACCTTTGCATTCATTTCTCATTATCACTGTCTCCTTTAGCTTAGCCGGCATAAAGGTGTGACGTAAATCTGAAACAGTGTATCTTTCTACTGAAACGGAAAGATGTAGAAACTTACTCTCTCTTCCGGTTTCAGTATCTCATAGAGCATTGTATGGCTTCATATAAATTCATTGCCCGAGAATATGTTTAAGTTTCACCCTTATCTCTCTATTAAAACCACTATTACACTCCCAGTTTCCACTACTTCTGGTTTAAATAGAGAGCTAAGGTACGATATGGGCCTTATTCTTGAAATAATTAAAACTTATCGATAACCATGTCTCGCTATTTCTTACATATTTTTACCTTGTTACAGCTCTTCCTTAGACGAACGGATGAGGGATAAGTCTTTCTATAAGACTTCTTTTAGTTTAACGTCGCACGATTTTGAACCGAGGCTAAGGGAGGCGGTAATAGAGAGATGAATGATAATAGTGGAATGAGGAAGTGGGTGGAAACGAGAGAATCTCGACAAAATCCATGCACACGGTGTTTCTCCAATACAAAGCCCATTTGGTGAGAGCTGAGATTGAACCAAGGATCCTATGCACCATAGGAAGCACTCTACCACTAGCTATTCTGGCTCCTCAAATATAAGGATTCTCACCTTTATGCATAGCATGGTTTGTAATCCTAATATATATATCTAATAATTTCTTTCCAAATACGTTTAACAAAAATGCTCAGCTTTCATAACCGAAAGGATGTCGGTGAGGAAATTGAACGTCACATTCCAAATCAATGCTTTCCAACTTTCCCTTTATGGCGACACCCTCATTAGTACACCCAATTTTACACGACACTTTTTTTTATATACATATCAAACACTATGGTATGAATCATCCTTCATCGCTATAGTACGTGAAACTCTCTTTTAGGTATTCATTATACCGTATTTAAGTATATAGTCTCATTTACATGATCTTACACAATTACCCAAATATTTAAAACAGAAACTCAAGTGGTATCATTGGATGTCATTTACACAAAATTGTAGAAATCAATATCTCTATTACGTAGTTAGTACACTGACCGAAAAGATGGAAATTTAATATTGTCACTAGATTTCATACATTTTTTAAATTCTAAATTTATAACAAAAATCTCGCGATACCTTTGATGCTACCATGGGATGCACGCGACACCCAAGTTGGAAAGCTCTGTTCTAGAAAAATACTATAATAATCAAATATGGGGAGCTTGAGTCCCACTCTAAGATATCTAGTTCTTCTTTGAATTTGGAGTTGGTAACCCTTGTGTGAAGAAGCAGAGCAGACGCAAAAGACATTTTAAGAGCCGCAAATGAGCAAATCTGAGTGTAAAAGGTAAGCATTTTTAATATCAAAGTGAATGACTCAAGAGAGTACACACAGCATAATACGCTTTCTGACTTGAAGTGCTTTTGTCCATTTAGTGTGTGCGGCATGTCATCTAACATTGTCTACAATGAATGTATAGGGAGAAGAGAAATTACAATAGTGCTTGTCCCAAACAAACTCTTCTGGTGAATTAAGAGAACGAGAAGTTAAATTGATATTTTTGTTTGTTTATATTTTCTTCTCTCAATTGAGAGATGATTATTATATTCTTTACCCCCTTCTCTCTCTCTCTTTCACAGGCCCTGTCTCTTTTCCTCTCTCTGTCTATCTCGATTTTTTTTAACTAAACATGAGTGAAACTTACGGATAGCTCATTCCAAGAGACTGTTCCAAAGAGTGGCTACTATACTATAGTAGTCGTGTAATTTACTAGTGCACAGTTAAATACTATTCGAACTTTCACGGTTGTTTATACTACTAGCAAAACTAGCAAATTCACAGACTTATTGCGCCAATATTTTATGTTCCTCCTTTGTGCCTCTTTTGTATAGGTGAAATTCATCTGAACTCAAAATCTTTACACCAGGCAAATGCAGGGTGGTATCTAACATAATTTTCCCAGGCCACTTCTTTACTTCTCCATTCCTTTCTTCCTACCCCAATTTCCAGGACGTCACCCCTCCTATGTAACAGGCTAACATAACAATAGATGTCGAAAGCCCGGAAATCTAATTCCTAAACTTGACGCAGTTCACTTTTTTACTTTACAACCTCTTGTAGTTCAAATAAGTAACTTTAATAAAAAATATTTTTTAACTGCTAGAATGGTGTTTGAATTAAAAATAAAACTTAACTCTTCGGTACAAGAATATATTGATGGTCCTCGCCAGGGACGTACGCAGGAATATATTTCGGGAGGGGTCCAAAGCTTTTCGGGGGGGTCCGAACACAATTTCAGGCTAAATTATATTAAAAATTGTAAAATTGCCCCTAAAAGTAGAATAAAATTTTTAAAAAGTCCGGATTTCGGGGGGGGGACCCCCAGGACCCAACCCCTGCGTACGTCCCTGCTCCTCGCTACGTTTGTAGTTACATGAACGCTGCCCCAGCAGCGCCCAGTAACATTGAACATATGGCTGAGAGCTTATAATTCTGAACATGGAAAAGTCACATTTATATCTACATTAATTATATCTTCTAGTTGCAATCACCTAACAACCCCAGAAGTGTATTTCCACAGTAGTTACAAATTTCATGTAATTTGCCAGTTTGTGTAGTGTACACATATCTTTGATTCTGCAATTGCTGTTTTCAGAAAGATATGAATTTTTGATGTTTCAACAAAAGTAACCTTTGAAGTGTTTAGAGTGACGGTGGGTCATCGCTGTGTGCGACAGAAATGGATTATAGACAAATAGTATTTTTACTGCCTTCTAACTTGCCTATTCATATTGCAGATATACGCACATCTGTACGTGAAAATCAAAGGAGGCGTGGTGGCTGACTTCTGGTCCGAACCGTCCTTAGTTCGATCCTTGGCCACCCACGCGAGTTTGTGATGAACAACTTTGTGTCTGTGTTTTCGGAGGGTTGTCCCGTTTCCTCCCACTTTCTCAAATCACCAATCGTTTTAAAATTATTATCTTTCAATACGTTTGTCTCCTTTAGCCTAAAGAGCATAAACTAGACATTTCATTCCATGATAGGCAAGGACATGTCAACCGTGTTTCTTCTTTCAATTAACTTACAATGTGCAATTGCAAATATTTTGCTACTAAGTCGCTGCTGTTTACAATGAAGTACGTATACTGTGGATTTTAGAATGATAACGTTTGCTTACAAACATATTATCAATTATAATAGCAATTAATCACATTATGTTTGATTGTAAATTTAGCAATATATTACGACGGTATGATTGTCGGTCGTTTGCTGTAATCTGGAAAAAGAAAAAAAATACAAATGAGCTACAGAAATACAACTTCGTTCCAGGAAAACAATTCAGCTAGCAAGACTTAGACCCTACTATATAAATTATATATTATATATGTAGGAAACAGTGAATAACTAGAGATCTGCATCCGCATGTGTACCCCATCCTCCACGTTCGCTCATAATGAGATGACAATTATATCTAACTTGTTTGTTCGATGATTATAATATCAAAAATATTTTCTACCATATACATAACAGTTGCGAAAACTTCCTTTATACTTTTGTCAGTATGTGTTAATCAATTATTTAATTAAATCTATTTGTAAGTCAATTTCACTAAATACAATCGATTAAATTTCATGCAGACAAAAATTAAGAAATTAATAGAAAACACAGTATTTGCTTAAGGTACCCTCAAATGTCGATTTGTAACTCGAAATTTAATTTTGTAATATCACATTTATCAATTAATTTCGAAGTAAATTGTTATTTATTTTTAATCTCGCTACTCATATAACACATGAGTATCATTATTCAGATCACAAAGGAGAAACGGGAATAGAAAGCTCCTTGAGAAAGAAGATTAAGCCACCTTGATCAAATCCGCATAGAATCACATTAGCATTTCATATTCATTATTGGCAGTGGCGTATTTAGGAATTGGTTTCGGGGGGGGGGGCTATGCACAACACGTGAATGAGCACTTATATTTTTCCTTTTGGGTGTCGATAAATTTTAATGAAGTTGCGCATATAACAAATTTATTCCGGGGGTGGGAGCTTGAGCCCGGTAGCCACCCTCCTAAATACGCCACTGATTATAGGGTTTTGTAATGTAAAAATAAAACAACCTCACATAGGTTGGGATAAAACCTATTGGGCATCCTATGAAATCTATTGGGCGAAACAGATTTACCCTCGAACCACAACCTTTGGATGAACTGGAGAATTGCATTTGGTGTGTTTTTACCAACACACCATCGGATTTCCTGCAGAAGTCAGCCGAAGCTCATCTCAAGTAGTTCTTAAACGCTTATAGGAAAAGATGAACAACATTAGGTCCTATATAGAATGTTAAAATTGCATACAATTTGTACTATTTAACTGCTGTACCCGTTAAAACATATTTCACCAAAAATCAAACATCAGTTAACAAGCTGTTAGAGACTTTCAGTAGAGAGTTAAATTTTCAATTACATTGTATATATTCCAATACAAGAAATTGTTTTTCGGGGTATGATGACACAGTAGGTATAAGAGCGCTCATCTCTGATACATCGTTCGTATCCTGGTTCGAACCTAGACCATGTAAGTCTGTACTGGACAGCATCGTGTTCGTGAGTTTTTTCCTCGTTTTCTCCCACATTCTCAATCCACCAGATGGTTCATAATCATTCAATTTCTTTAATCATCCGTCTCCTTTCGCCTAAAGAGAATAACTGTGGGGCGTTAAATTGTAGGTATTATTTACAAGAACTCATGTTCGGATTAATGTTTCCTAAGAAACGAGATCAGATAGAATTTCCTTCACGAACTACGAGACGAGAAAGAAGTCTTCCAATAAACATTTCGAGACGAGACAGAATTTTGATGACACCTTTTTAAGACGACATAGCCTTATATCGTGTCTCGTGGATAACACTAGTTCAGTACTTCTTCCTCCTTACCGAAGTTCCTGCACTCAGTACTAAAACTAATATTTTCTTATTACAATTTTTATACAAATTCGTGAAAGTTTTCTAGCATTTTATTTCCCTCAATGTAAATAGAGAACAGTAAAATATTGATGGGCCCATAGGCGCCGACTTTGGGGGAGCAAGACACTTTTGGCCCCACCAATATTTAAAGGTGGAGTCCTCGCCTCTCCAATATAATCCAATCGATGAAAAATTAGCAAAGAGAGCATTAATTTCTGTCGTAAACTTCATCGTGCCTTTAATTCAATATTAGGAACAACCTTCTTATTCGATAGAAAATGCCATTTTCAAAACAGTGTTTTCAATAGAGCACTGAAGCTTCAACCAACATTCTGGCAGCACTGATATGAAAAGTAAAGATCAGTGTAGTGCGGAAAGTTGCAGTGAAGTTTCCAAATTTTGAGCTTGAATTTGTTTTAATACCTTTAAGCGAATTTGACTTAGGTCGTGAATTTAGTAGCGGAGTAGCGGCCCGAGATATGGAGGAGTGAAGGGGGCCTTCATCAAGCAGTTGATAGAAAACAGCTGAATATGATGATATATTTATTCATTATCCCCCCCCCCCAATATTTTCTTCAAGTTGGCGCCTATGGCTGGGCCAAGGTTCATACGCTTTTGTCCAGAACTGTACTCACAGCTATATTCAAGAAGTGGCGTACGCAAGGGGATTTCCGGGTTTTACTCTCCCCCTTTGAGCAAGATATTATGCAAAATAATATTTATGAACATTTACCGCGTTAAGATATGTTGTATACAAACATCTGAAATGTTATGAATTTGGGAACTTGAACCCGTTCCCCTTGTACGCCACTGTATTAATCTGTTTCAGTTATTCAAATACATGACCCATGATGAATGTCTTTTTTGCCGCAGTTGTAACAAAAATTTGGTCGTTCTAGCTTATAGTTATAAAGCCTCGTCGAAGGACTAAAGTGGACCAGCCAGTGAGTTCTAGTCAGGGGATATGTGGTCAGCATACTGCATATCTGATCACCCTTGACGTTAGTTTTCTTGACTGGTGTCCGTCTGCTCTGGAGTTTCATTCAAGTAGCAGTATTCCAACTTTCTCGACGACGGATGAAACACATATTTTTTCTTCTTCTCAGTTATCTATCCAAGTACTGGCAAGACTTAACGCTGATTGACTTCTGTAATTTCATAGAAATCACAATGATCATACTATAATGATCATACTATATTATCACGACTAGAATGTTGATTAGTGTTGTTAAAATTATAATTGTAAATCGAATAGTTTATTTGAACAATTATTTGAATAGTGAATGTATTTAAATATTGTTAATGACTTTTTTTTAGGAGCAACTGCAAACACTACAGCCATTTGATGTAAATTGTCCGATAGCCTGATCCGTTGACACACGCAGCATCAAGTTGAAACACGTTCTGACTTGTCAGAAAGTGTCTAGAGTGAGACTGTGTTTACAGTATCTGTCGCACATCATGGATTTTGTAAACATTAAGTTCTGTTTCAAGTTGCGAAAAAGTGCCAAAGAAACTAATGCAACGTTGAAATTGGTGTATGGTTGATAATACTGTAATCCTGAAGACTGTTTACAAGTGATATGAGCGATTTAAAAACTGAA
Source organism: Thermobia domestica (assembly GCF_964235325.1). Lineage (NCBI taxonomy): Eukaryota > Metazoa > Arthropoda > Insecta > Zygentoma > Lepismatidae > Thermobia > Thermobia domestica. Next base: position 57,731,063 of record NC_137469.1, read on the forward strand.
ATGAATCGGTAGAAGACGAGCAACGTTCAAGACGTCCACTAACCTCAAAACCAGAAGAAAACATCCACAAATAGCAAAAATCGTTCGTTCAAAAGGCGAATAACTATTCGAGAGCATACGGAAGAATAGAGTATCTCGTGGGTCGGTGCAAAGCGTTTTAACCAATATTTTGCAAATGAGACTAGTAAGTGCAAAATTTGTATTGGTTCGTGAGTTTTTGATTGGCGAATTTTTGGCCGGAAAAGTGTTCCTGTCTGTCCACATCCACCTTATTTACTAGATTTAGCACCATGTGACTTCTGGCTCTTCCCAAAAATTAAACCCGTACATAAGAGTCTTCATCCCGGCGAAATTAAAATACTGCTAATTTTACAGTAATTATGTGATATATTCAAATAGATAAAAGATAATCGAAATGTGGAACAAGAGCGCCCTAGACAATATCATTTTACATAAGAAACCGTTATCACGACTCACTTATCTGCTTTCGATTTCGAGCCATTTTGGAAATCGGCATTTATTTTCGCGTTTCTAATCAGCTGAAAACGGAAAGACACTAGGTGACTTGTGATAACGGTACCTCACGCAAAGTAATATTGTCTAGGGCGCTCTTGTTCCACATTTCAATTATCTTTTGTCCATTTGAAGATATCACATAATTACTGTAAAATTAGCGGTATTTTAATTTCGCTGGGATGAAGACTCTGACACCATTCCTGACATTGAGAAGGCCACGATACAGCAGCTGATTTCCCTTCCAAAAGAAGCATTCGAGAAATGCTCTCAGTCATGGATTCAGCGTTGGGATAAGTGCATTGCTAGCCAAGAACAATATTTTGAAGGAGAGTAAATCAATTCAATGTATGCTTTTTATTACTTTGTTTGTAATAAAATTATTCACTGATTTTTTTTGAGTTGGCCAATTTCCCTTCCATCAAAACCCGGAGCAGGGCTGCCATTAGATTTCATGGAATCCCTGGAAAATTTTATGCACCCCTCGACTGTTGCCAACTCCGTTTTCATTAAAAGAACCTACTAACAATTTCAAAATCGCTAAATTAATGTATTGTCAACGGAATAAACTTTGTTCCTGTCACCAAATGGTGTTAAAAAAATCGCTAAATCCATATATTTTTTAGAAGTCTAATTTAATTTAATTTAATCTAAAAGTTATGATTATTTTGTCACTACCGAAAAGTTACGAAGTAGAAAAAGTTACAATTGAATTAAGAAAACTTGGAAAAAAGAATGTTTTCAAGGGTTCCTCACAGTTCCGAGTCCTTTGACATTGTCAGGGTTGCTCTGCCGGAGCTATGGTAAATTAAATTATAATTTACACGTAATGTTTTTGAGTAGGACATGTTCTTTAGCCAATAGTGCCCCAGTACAGCCACCTCCCATTTTGATTTTGCCTTCTGGACAAAATCTTCAGAAATAAAGGCTGCTAGTATTGGTTGCACAATGGTGTATGCAGAATTTCGTCATGACGGGGGGGGGGGGGAAGGGAGGGCGTTCAGGCTTCCAAGTTCATATAATTTCAGATATTGTATATATGCAAATCAGTGATATCTTGTTCAAAACACCGAAACCCTACTTCTTTGCGTACGCCACTGTGGCTTCATACAACTTACCGAAATCAAATCCAAATTTGTTTCGAGCTTCCAATAACCACGCATGGAGTGCTGAAATAAATGAAGGTGTGTCGAGGTAAAGTAAGCAGATTTGAAAGTACCGTACAGCAAAAACAAGAAAAGCAACACCACCTGATTAATTTGACAGGATCATCTTCCAGAACTAACCCATTTACTTTATATACGTCAAGAATATACATGCAAGCCTCACATTTTCAACCAACAGTTTATGAGTATTACAGTGGAAATACGGGATTCTATTGTCCTGTCAGTTTCTAGTTTATTATAATGCGTTTTTAAGAGATACACTAATACAAATAAAAAGAAAACTTATTTGATTGTTTCTGGAATGTTATAATGCGTAGACTATAATAACATGTCAGTCTATACTGCTACTACACTTCGCATTATATATATTTACTGTATACGTAAGGTCATTAGTTCTATTGTTAATCAAGAAAGAAAAAGAAAAAAATAATGAAGTGATTGCCAAGTGGGTAAGCCATTTGTGGGCGCTCAAATGACAAAGTGTTGTTATTTGGTGAAACGTGCCGAGCCACTCTAAAACCAAGTGACTCGGCTAACTTTTTACACACAAGCCAAAGCTGAGTAACGTGACCAAAATGTAACAGTGTGTCAAAGCATGTTTCATACGCACAAACACACGCATATGGCAAAAACTAAAACTTTACCAGTGGGGATGCTATGCTGTTGGTCTAGGGTTGCCACTTTTAAGCAGCAAAATCATCGGGTATCATCATGACATATATGTGTCCTATTTTAAAATAGTGTAATTCTTGATATTAAACATTAAAAGCTTCACTGTAACATTTTTCAGTAACATTACAGTAATTCATTGCCAATTTGTTGTTAAATTACAATAAAGATTTACACAGGAATCAGTCGATATTAAAATGATTGTTATTTGAAGTTTTGTGTTTCGGTTCCTTATACAACTCCGAGGATATGAAGGACGAGAACTACTATTAATGTGGGCTCCTTCACCTGAAATGTAGCGTCATTTCAGGTTTAACTTGAGGAAGGGAAACTCTCGATATAAGAAGATTTTTCACGTTTTTCATTAATGTATTACCATATTATTGATTAAACTATATACATACCTCAAACTCGTGGGAGGCAATTGCCCCTCTCTCCCTGAAGGCCCAAATGATGCCACCGGCTCCTAATCATTACCGGGGCTTGAATTGTGAACTGTTGTCGGGTTTGAAAATGATTTCATTTCTCTGATAGTAGGAGAACGAAGGGTAATGGCGAACGTTTAAGAAATTCCATTTTTTTTCTCCCTGAAAGACAAGGGCGCCGATCCTGGGGGAATCAGAGGGCTCGGCCACCTCCCAATGCTCATGAGGGCCCTCATGTACTTTTACGAATATGTATTTTTTATTGTTATATGTATTTTTTTAATGAATATACAATATTTGGCATAATTTTAATTCGTCTTAAAATCTCATATATTCCCTCTCAGAGGCTTGTCTGCAACCAAACACACACCTGAGCCCCCCCCCCAAGTTACAGAGAAATCAGCGCCCTTCTGAAAAACCGTAAACTGCGAAAAAAAATATTTGTACCTTCGTATACCGGCTGCAAGCTATGAATAAATGCCTGTAGCTCCGAATTTGTTGGAGATAGAGCATTGAAACAAACGGTACTGCATTCTCCATTAAGTTCTTTAACAAACTTTCCTTGAGTGCGAAAACATAGACAAATAATGTCAAAAGAAACGAAATAAACATGGTTTTGATCTGTCAAAAGTATTCGTACACTGAAATTAAAGACAAAAACGTCCAACTGTTCGAGCTGTTGTTGACATAGAACGCCCTCTGGAGGTTTGCAAAGGTAAATACAACTACAGGCAAGCGAAATATCATTCAAGTTCAAAGAGTGATTCAAGACGGAAGAGGTAATGGGTCAAAAGGGATGGAGACAACAGATGCAGAAAGTAAAATAGTTATAAGGCTTCATAACGATCTACCATTGACTGCATATTCTTACAGGAGATATCAGATATCGGACGACCACATTCGACCGTGTAGTCAATCATAGATAGCTTCTGCGAAACAAACACAGTCAAAAACATGCCGCGAAGTGAACGTCCACGAAAGATCTTTGGACGACGTGAGCGCATAGTGCTGAATGAAATTAAGAACCCAAGAATCAGTGCTCCACTGATGCTGGCAAAAGCAGCCAAATCAGGTATGTTAGTTTCGGAAAGTACTGTGCGTCGTGCGCGCAACAAACAAGTTTATAATTGGAGCATTGCTTAAAAGAATTTTTTTGCTTCCGAGATGAATAGGAAGAAGCGGCTCCGATTTGCGAAAGCTTACGTGAACAAAGATGTAGCCTTCTGGGAAAAAGTGATACTCTCAGATGATAGTAAATTGAATGTGTTTGGTTCCGACAGTAGAAAAATAATGTGGCGGAAGCCACATACAGAGATGAACCCGAAATATCTGCAGGAAACCGTCAAGCATTGAGGTGGAGAAGTGCTAGTTTTGGGGCGCATGCGTGCTTCGGGAGTGCGAAAGTTGACAATTATCGACGGTATTATATACCAGCATATGTATACTGATATTTTGAAGAAAAATCTACGTCCTATTGCTGATCAAATGGGCCTGCAAGACCACTTTATATTTCAACAGGATAATGATTCCAAACATACGGCACACAATACAAGGCTCTGGTTACTATACAATGTGCCAAAGCAACTGGCCAATCCTCATCAATCGCCTGACCTCAATCCGATTGAGCGTTATGGTACTGATTCGAAAAGAAACTCCGCAAGCGCAGCATTACGAGTAAACGTTCTTTGCAAACTGCACTTGAAGAGGAATGAGTTTCTATAACAGTCGAAGTTTCTCGACATTTGGCGCACTCGATACCGAAGCCCCTTCTAGCTGTAATTAGAGCCAAAGGGTACTCATCCAAGTATTGAATCACGCACAATAATTTTCTTTCTGGACGTTTCGTACTTGTACGAATACTTTTGACACATCAAAACCATGTCCACTTTTGTTTCTTTTGCCATTATTTATCTATGTTTCCACATTCACGGAACGTTTGTTTTGTAAATACTAAAGAACTTAATGCAGAATACAGTACCGTTTGTTTCAATGCTATATCTCCAAGGAAATCAGAGCTACAGGCATTTATTCATAATTTGCAGTCGGTATAGACCATAAATGTGGAACGAAAAGTTTCATTTTCAAAAGAGGCATATGTTAAGTGAAAGATTAATGTGTACCGATCTACTACTTTATAATGTTCTTGAACAATACATGGAATGTTAATATATATACAGGGTGTCTCAAAAGCCCCCTGACATAGGGCAACCCTGTTATTATGAGAGTTACAACAAAGTGTAAGAGAAGAAACCGTCTCTAAATATCATATAATGTTTTCAATCTAAAGTGAAGGATTTTTTTTTTTTAAATCGGACGAGCTATTTGGCCTGTACGCTCTTTATACGTCCAATGTTAAATGAAAATACAACGTTGCCATTTACCTGGACCCACAATGGCCAGCTCCCATTTCAAATGATAACTTCATTCACCTATGTTGTGGGTCCAGGTAAATGGGAATGCATTTTTATTTAACATTGGGCGCAGAAAGAGTGTACAGCCCAAACGGCTCGTCCGATTTAAAAAAATTCCTTCACTTTAGATTGAAAACACTATATATATATATACAGGGTGCGGCACGTAAAACCGGCCCGTAAAGTGAACACATAAAATGAAATGTAATGTATTGAATATGATTAACTACAACACATAAATGAAATGTAATGTATTGAATATGACTACTCACCTTCACAGCAGGTGCTGAAAGTGTCCTCCGCCCACTTCAACACACATGTGAGCATGATTGAGGAGATTCATATATACCCTTGTCAGTTCTTGTGTTGTAATGCTATTGGTGACATCCTGGATCCTGGTCTTGAGTTCTTCAATTGTGTGTGGATTTGTTTCGTATGCTCTTCTCTTTTAACAGTCCCCATAAGTAAAAGTCACTCATGATGAGCATTAGTGGATCCAAGTGGGCCAACAATGGCAACACGCTCGGGTATCGAATACGGCATTATTACACACTGACACTCACCCGGCTTAACACAACGAGGCCTTTTTCTCAACTGGTTTCGACAAGTTTCACTGGCTGCGGCTGCACGTGACTGCTGCAGGTCACGTAAGTCGACCAGACCTCGACACGCCATCTCTTGGTAGGAAGGTAGATTATTTAAGTGTTGCCAAAAACACAATATACCAGAATATTACGACGGGCCGGTTTTACGTGCCGCACCCTGTATATATATATATATATATATATATATATATATATATATATATATATATATATATATATATATATATATGGAAATTCGGAGTTACTCCACTTCTGAGGTACGAAACGAAATAGACCCCTATAAAATAAATATTATTTCTTACATAACCATGTCCTATTTAACTTAAGAATGAAACTAAAAGCTACACTGTGGTGCTTCTACTAAGTATCTAAATACACTCGATTATGCAGCAAGAGGGCGCGGTAGCTCAGTGGTAGAGCGTTCACCTCCGGTTCTTGGGGTCCCTGGTTCGATCCCACATCGCGCCGTGTGGACTTTGTGGTGGACAAACACCGTGCTTGTGGGTTTTCTCGGGGTTTTCCCACTTTCTTCATTTTACTTATCTCTCATCATCACCATCTCTTTAGCCTAACCGGCATAACCGTGGGATGTAAAACTTAAAAATTTCATTTCATTTCATATTTCGATTATGCAGCTAGCATATGATAGAATACAAATTATGCAGTCTTCTTAATTCACTGTAGACTTATTTTTAAACGACAGAATTCTTTTTAATAACAGCACAGGTCACAATAATATTTTTTCCCCGAGCTTTCTGGGTTGGAATCATTACATTGCTATCAGCATGATACCATATTGTACTCTTACAGCACTGAATCCCATTTTCCGTAGAAGTATCCAAACACTTTTCCTTCAGAAAATGCAGGAGACTCTGTTCAGTTTTGAGTAATTAGTTCGCACATTACAAAAATTACATTAATATTTTAACTTTATCCCTTCATATGTTTAGTAAATTTTCTCTATCATCAACACGATTTATAAGTGACATTGCGCATTCCTACTCCAATGATTTTTCATTTAATTCCTGAAAAATACGATACTCAATCTATATTTTGTAGTAAGGAAAGTACGAACGGGCCACACGCCTGCCATTTGGCACTATTCCATTCGGTACTTGAATTAGTGTTGTAAAAAAACGGTTTTTTTTTCTGTGAAGTTTTTTTTCAATAAAAAACATCGTTCTTTTTCATGTTTTTTTTCAAATGTCTGTTTTTTTTCTGGCAGCTATTATTTATTGATTTATCTTGAAGATTATTGAAATAATCAATAGAACTTGAATCGAAGCCCTCGTAACTTACAAATCGTTTGTTTCCTTGTACCTATACGAGCAAAATCGTGTGATTATTCCATTCGGACCCAGATCATTTTTGGCGTTTTCCTACTTTGTCAATTAGTGACTTATTGCTCAAAAACCATTTACCCTATTGAGCTGGTTAAGACCTTGTTTTTTAGAAAAGGAATGTGGCTATTTTTGGGTGTACATTACATTGCAGTTTTCCGAGCGGGTGGGAAATTACTGAGGGAAATGTAGGGGTGAAAATTTACAAAAAATCCCTAACCGAATTTCAAGATTTTTGTATCTAGCACCACTGATGCCATATGGGTCTAAGTCACCTAAAAAAATTCTTTGGTGGTTGACAAGGTATAGTGAAAATCTAAAGTCGCTGTCTTCCATTCAAAGAGAGAAAGAAAAATTCTCTGTTTCCATACACATGAAATGTTGACACTTTTTACGCCACAGAAGCAAAAACCAACAGGTATGCCGGGGCTACAGCTTCTCTAATTATCCTATTGAAACTTTTTATGGTGCGTTCTGTAGGCTAAAGAGAAGGCTTTCAGGTAGTGGTACATTTGTGGCAACGTAGCGACCAAGAGGGAAATAATAGAGGGGAAAGGGAAATTTGCCATTTTTTTAACTTAAAATCAGGAATTAATTGTTTTGGCTGGAAACACTGTCATAAAACAGACGTAAAGTATCTGAAAGTAAACCTTCGTACCCCAAGAATACTTCTTACAAGTATCATGGCGATATCTAACAAAGTAAGCATGATTTTTTTAAAAAAAAAATCTCATTCTACCTCAGAAATTCACAATTTTCTTAACATTTACAGAACATAGTTTATTATAAGCCTTCACTGTACTTCCCCTAATTATTCTACCGAAACTTTTTATGGTGTGCTGTGTAGGCCAAGGCGAGGCTTTCAGACAGTAGTACGTCTGTTCGAATGTAGCCAACAAGAGGGAAATAATAGAGACACAAAGGGATTTTTTCACAAAATTTCTTCCTAAAATCGGAAATTAAAATTTTCTGTAGCTGGCAACAGTGCTAGCAGACACACACAAACTATCTTAAAAGAAGCTTTGGTATCCCTATAATATACCCTACAAGTATTGTGACAATATCTAATAAAGTATGCAGGTCATTAAAAAATATTTCAATCTACCTAAAAAAAAAATCACAGTTATCTTTCCACTTAGAGAACAAGATCTACTGTAAACCTTAACTGTACTTCCCCTAACTATCCTATTGAAACTTTCTATAGTGCGTTGTGAAGGGTAAAGACAAGACTTTCAGATACTGGCACTTTTGTTCCTATGCAGCCAACAAGAGGGATATAATAGACAAAACACGTAACTTTCCCCTAACATATTGAATTAAAATTTTCCGTAGGTGGCAACACTGCTACCAGACAGACGAAAACTATCTTAAAATAAACACTGGTACATTACTAATATATCCTAGAAGTATCATGGCGATATTTAAGAAACAATGCTTTTAATTACCAAAAATATATTTCGATGAAGAGAAAAGTAGGGGAAAATCAAGAGTTAGAACCTTAGTCCGAATTTTTCGTGCTTCTCCTAATTACCCCACTGTAACGATATGTACCCGAGTTTGTTCAGTAAGAACAAATGTTCGACTGACGTAAGTTGACTTGCATTCCGACGTATAGGTACGGTTTATAACAAAAATTTCGAATTTTTTGCCCAAATTAAAGGAGATTTTAATTTCCGTAGTTGGCAACACTGCGCGCAAGCCCGTCCAATTTATGTCAACAATTAGGTATCCATCGGACGTATCTACCTGACAAGTCTTAAGGAGGTCTCTCTACAACGAATGAAGCTACAGGGGAAAAGTAATAAAGAAAATTCGAAAATTCTCGAATTTTTGACTGGGGTGAAATTTGAGAGGGAAATTCGACACACAGAAGAAAAAAGAAACTAAAATGATAAACTATGGACCAACCATATTTGGCAAGAAATATATATATACCGATATCTTAATTAGTGACCATACAGGAGCGGATTAAAAAATTGACATATCCGTATGTGCCACTTTGGCCACCTGGGTCCGAAAGGGTTACGAGTATACATTTAATTACATTTTTTGACTACTAACTTGTGTTGTTGTATTAATTATAGTCTTGACTAATAATAATATCGTTGTTGTAAACAATCACAATTTCTCCTTTTTACATCTTAGTTCCAATACTGATGCTGAGAAATGCAGGGTGTTTCAAAATGAATATCGGGGAATTAAGTCTTCGCAGTACTTATTACATTTTACGCACAATTATAAACAATACATCAAATAAAAGAACACCTCAAACAGTTTTTGCTTCAAGTGTTCGATGTGAGCTTCATTCGTCACATGGCACACATAGAGAAGAGTCAATAGGTGAGAAAGGCCCATAAACTTTCCGCCATATGGCACAAAACATTCAATTCACACAGACGGTTGCACTGTAACTACAGATTCAGTCTTTGCAAAGTTAAAACACACAAAGCTTTCTGGTCTCTAGTCTCCATCTTTGCTACTTGCTCTTTCTAACGGCAGACAGAGGAAACAATGCATGGCATGCGTGTGTACAAAACTGTTTGAGTTGCTCTTTTATTTGATAATACTTATAATTGTAAGTTAATTGTAATAGATACTACAAAGTTTCAAAACCCTAATATTCATTTTGAAACATCTGCATTACTTCAAATTATGTCATCCTATATTCATGTCTTGTATGTACACTCATGTCCAAGATTATTGTTGTATGTCTATAAATATGTTGTTGTAGGAATATAATTTGATAACGAATCCGCCTGGTATTTGTTATAATATTAGTATGTGTATAATCGGCAAAGACATGTATGTGGCAAATTTCATGTCAAAACAGTAGTAAATAAGAACAATAAAACAAAAATAAAACTTTCTTTCCATTTAGCAACAGTTTCTTTTACTCTTTCTCATTTTCGTATTTATAATTCTTTTCCTTTGAAATTTACAACAAATATACATTTTCCGATTATACACGTAATATTAAAAGTACCCTGCAAAATCATTATCAAATTATATTCTTACAAGAAGACAGTTATAGATATGCGACAATCATTGTGGACATGAATGTACATATCATCGGGCCGACCCCAGACAATTTGTCGCCCGCGCAATGACGTAATTTGCCGCCTAAATCTTTCTCCAGAAAGAACAAATCTTAAAAGTCACGATTTTAAGTATGCTACTCCAGCATGAACAACGAAAGGGAGGGAAACTACACTCGCACTCAGAAAGGCTTAAATACTTACTACAAATACAATATTGTTGTGTCTGTTTTTTTCTTTAAATATTAATCTATTATGTTAGTGAAAGATAAAGCAAATACATCTGAAAGATGGTAATCCTTTTTATAGAATTCAATATCGAGTTTCAATCTCAACATATCAGTTTGCAATTATAGTGCAACTAGCTCTTTTACCTTTATTTCTTTATTTTCCTTCTACATCTGTTATTTTTTTTTTTTAAGTGTTTCCACTTTCCATGATAACAATCTTATTTGCGACAAAGACAAGAGAAGCTTTCGTATCAGAACTTTGATAACTAACCAAAGGGGACAGGCATTCGAGAATTGAGTTCCTGCATTTGACAACAATCAAGCAATTTATTATGGGATTTATTTTACCATTTGCTTTAGCACTGATCATGTTACTTAAAGTAATGCGACCTAAACATAATTTATGAATGTAGTATTCAAATAGAAGGTCAGCTTAGTCAGTGGTGCCCACCCCCCTCATGTCCATGACGCACCCCTCTCAATTGTCTATCCGTAGGTGTTCTTCCATGAAAAAAAAAAAATCTTTTCGATTAATTTTTACATACCCTCAAGCATATTTATATAGATTTTTAATCCCCCCAAATATTTCAATGACGCAATTTGCGTCATAGCCCCCCTGGCTTAGTAAATTTAGCTACCATGATCATGAAGTCTATCTCCAACAAGAAATATTTATTTTAAATAAAACACTTATGACAGATATTGCAGCCCAGTGCAAATGCACGTGTTGCATATTATATGGTAGAGCCAGCAATGCATATCATATATCTAGTCGACAAATTATTTATATGATATTCAGAAAATATTAGTAGGCAAATTAGTATTAGTTTTTACCTTTAGACAAGTTATTTGCATTTTATACTGTTCGTGATATTATTTTCGTACTTATTAAAGGCCTACTTTCACGAAAAAAAAAAAAAAAACAAATTTTCATTTATACTTTTATTTCTTCGTTGATATTGGTGAAACAGTACAGAAACACGGATTATTAGTAGGTACGCTACTCATATAAATTGTAAAATATTTGTACCGTATCAGTATCTAGTGTTTAATTTATGTTGCATTTTATGGTAATTACACCTACATAAAAATACTTCAGACTTAAATGACGTAAGATACATTACAAATGACTATTTGAAAAAAAACGAAATTTAGAAAAAAAACGAGAGGCAATGTTTTTTTTTCTAAAAAAAACGTACATTTCTGAAAAAAAACGAACGGTTTTTTTTCTATTTACAACACTAACTTGAATGGAACTTCCCACTTTCCCCCTGAATAAAGAAAAGCAACTTCGAAATCGTGTTACACAGTATTTAGGTCAATGTTCAGCAATTCATTAATAAACATTTTGTTACACACATTGAGATTTTATTAGTGCTATGTGGCTACAAATAATTACTCATGTTTATAACAAACAGTATGAATTGGTTCCTCTGAATTTTTTATGCAGCTTCTCTATACTCTTACACTTCAATATTTCTCGTGCAAGTGCGTTACGCAAAGAAACAACTTAGCACTGTATTACCTTGGCAATGTTGCAACTTCCTGGAAATTAGCGTGTTCGGAATTCCGTGGAGGTCGATATTACCCCTCACTTCCTTAATCGAAAATTACTAACAAGCAAGATCACTTTTCCTTCCATGTAACAACTAATATCATTTTCAGGTGTTATCCAACCATGCACAGCATATTTCGTGTAACAACCAACATCATTTTCAAGAGTTATGCAACCACGCACACCATATTTCATGTAACAACCAGTATCATTTTAAGGGTTATGCAACCACGCACAGCATATTTCATGTAACAACCAATATCATTTTCATGGGTTATGCAACCATGCACAACATTTTTGGTATTGAATTATGGTATTGAGTTTCACGTTTGTTTTATTAGTAAGCGCAGTTTTTGAAACTCAGGGGTAAAATTGCCCCCACCTTATAATATTCTTGTTCTCTAAGCAGTACTGTGGTCTGCAAGATTGTTTTCACGTCAAGTACTTACTGCAACTTAGGGTATCGGTAAAGATCTCTGAGCCCCTCTGAACCGCGGATCATGCGTTAAAAACCCTCAGCTATAATCTGACTATCATAATTCAGTTTATAGCAGAGGCGGAACCACGCTGGGGATAGATTGGATCTGGACTGCCCCCCCCTAAAATGATTTACTAATTAATTACTAATGATTTACTAATTACTAATTAATTAATTCACTAATGATTTACTAATTACTAATTAATGATTTTTAAATTTAACATTCCTTTCAGCACTGATATTATATAAGGTGTGCACCCAGAAGTGCCTATACTAAAAAAATATTGGAGGGTTACTCAGCTATTGCAAACTTTTATCATATAATAATTTCCACTAATTCCTCCAAACGTGGGCACCTACTTTTGTTTTTTTCAATAGGTGCCCTCGCTTCGGTACATGTATATGATAAATCACGTCTCGGAACTCATATTCTAATTTACTTTAACAAATCCAATAGACTAGTAGTTCCCAAACTGAAGGTCTTCCCCTGGGGAGTCATAAAGGGGACAGGAGTAGGTGGGAGGCACTTGAAAACCGGTAGCTGAAAAATCGCCTTTTTTTCCAGGGTCTCCTGAGAGCAAGGACTCAATTTTCCACTGTCTCACGATACGCTATGACCCACGCACCGTCAGCCCACGATCTTTTACGACCTCCATGTTAGGGGTGAATTTGTTCCCTTTTATGAGCCCTTTTTAGGAGGTGTATTCATTCTCTTTTATGAGCACTTTTTAAGGGGTGTACTCGTTCCCTTTTATGATCACTTTTCCACCCCCTACGAACACACATAGAAGAGCAGATAACACATAAGAGTACGTAACATAACAAGGGTGTACTCGTTCTCTTTTATGAGCATATTTTTCAACCCCTACGAACACATAGCAAAGCAGATAACACACAATACTACGTAACACACAGCAGAGCAGATAACATATAAGAGTACGTAACATAACAAGGGTGTACTCGTTCTCTTTTATGAGCATATTTTCCAACCCCTATTTTAACATAGGAGATAACACATAAGATTACGAACACATAGAAGAGCAGATAATACATAACATAGCAAGGGTGTACTCGTTTTCAACCCTTCTTTTAACATAGCAGAAATTACACTGAGACTACGAACACATAGAAGAGCATAAGACTACGTAACACATAACAACCTCCATTTTAGGGGTGGACTCGTTCTCTTTTATGAGCATATTTTCCAACCCCTACGTACACATAGTAGAGGTGTTTTCGTTTTCAATCCCTTAGCATAAGACTATGTAACATAACAGTTACTAACATACAGCAGAGCAGATAACAAACACAACCACCTCCATTTTAGGGGTGTATTCATTCCCTTTTATGAGCATATTTTTCAACCATTATTATAACATAGCACAGATTACATAGCAGAGCTAATACAAGAGTATGGCTTATTTTTCAACCCTTATTTTACCATCACAGAGACTAGGAAACATAGCGGACATAGCACAGAGGGTGTATTCATTTTCTCCACCCCTAATTGAACATAGCAGAAATTACACTGAGACTACGAACACACAGCAGACCAGAGAATACATCAAATTCATTCCCTTTTATGAGTACATTTTAAGGGGTGTACTCGTTCTCTTTTATAATTACTTTTTCAACCCCTATTTTAAGACAATGAATACCTATGTAACATAGCGATTCGATACGCTCTTTGAACCGTTTTGGATGAAACTCAGCATATGGGGGTTTTCGACCATGCTGAGTACGAATATCATACTTATTTTTACCTGGGTCCTATAGTTTATGTGGCATACGCCCTTTCTATGACAATTTGAACCGATTTGGATGAAACTCGGCATATGGGGGTTTTCGGACATGCTGAGTACGAATATCATACTTATTTTTACCTGGGTCTGATAGTTTATGTGGGATACGCCCTTTCTATGACAATTTTAACCGATTTGGATGAAACCCGCCCTTTCTATGACAGTATGACTTATTTTTCAACCCTTAATTGAACATAGCGCATCAAACAGAGACTACGGAACATAGTGAAGATTAAAGGGTGAACTCGTTCCCTTTTATGAGCATATTTTCCAACCCCTAATTGAACATGGCAGATAATACATTAGACTACGTACTTTTTCCAACCCCTATTTTATCATAACAGAAATCACACAGAGACTACGAAACATAGCGAAGTCCACCTCTATTTAAACATAGTCCATTTTAGGGGTGGACTTATTCTCTTTTATGAGCATATTTTTCTAACCCTTATTTTCACATAGTAAAGAATACATAGCAGTTGGCCTATCTACGGACATGGCAGATTACATAGCAAAGAATTCTTTTTTACCTGGGTCTTATAGTTTATGTGGCATACGCCCTTTCTATGACAATTTGAACCGATTTGGATGAAACTCGGCATATGGGGGTTTTCGGACATGCTGAGTACGAATATCATACTTATTTTTACCTGGGTCTGATAGATTATGTGGGATACGCCCTTTCTATAACAATTTTAACCGATTTGGATGAAACTCGGCATATGGGGGTTTTCGAACATGCTGATTACGAATATCATACTTATTTTTTTTACCTGGATCCTATAGTTTATGTGGCATACGCCCTTTCTATGACAATTTTAACCGATTTGAGTGAAACTCGGCATATGGGGGTTTTCGACCATGCTGATTACGAATATCATACTTATTTTTATCTGGGTCTTATAGTTTATGGGGGATACACCCTTTGTATGACAATTTTAACCGATTTGGATGAAACTCAGTATATGAGGGTTTTCGGACATGCTGATTACAAATATCATACTTATTTTTATCTGGGTCTTATTGTTCATGTGGGATACGCCCTTTCTATGACAATTTTAACCGATTTGGATGAAACGCGGTATATAAGGGTTTTCGGACATGCTGATTACGAATATCATACCTATTTTTACCTGGGTCTTATAGTTTATGTGGGATACGCCCTTTCTATAACAATTTTAACCGATTTGGATGAAACTCGGCATATGGGGGTTTTCGAGCATGCTGATTACAAATATCATACTTATTTTTACCTGGGTTCTATAGTTTATGTGGGATACGCCCTTTCTATGACAATTCTAACCGATTTGGGTGAAACTCGCTATATGAGGGTTTTCGACCATGCTGAGTACGAATATCATACTTATTTTTATCTGGGTCTTATGGTTCATGTGGGTTCCGCCCTTTCTATGACAATTTAACCGATTTGGATGAAACTCGGTATATGGGGGTTTTCGGACATGCTGATTACGAATAACATATTTATTTCTAGCTGGGTGTAACTGGTCTAACAAATCTTGTAACTGGTCATCAACTACTACAAGTTCCAAAAATACTGATCATCGAGGTCAAAGGTCAACATACTTAAAACCTAATAACTCGAAAACGAAGCAACGTATTGAGGTGGTGTTTCCACATTTAGTAATTGGTCATCAGGTACTACAAGTTCCAAAATAATTCGGACATGCTGATTACGAATATCATATCTATTTCTACCTGGGTGTTATAGTTTGTGGGATACACCCTTTGTATGACACTTAAAACCCAATCACTCATAAACGAAGCAACATATTGAGGTGATGTTTCCACATTTAGCAATTGGTCATTAACTACTAAAAGTTCCAAAAATAATTACCATCGAGGTCAAAGGTCAACATACTTAAAACCTAATAACACGAAAACTGAGCCACATATTGAGGTGCTGTTTCCACATTTAGTAATCGGCCACCAACTACTACAAGTTCCAAAATACTGATCATCGAGGTCAAAGGTCAACATACTTAAAACCTAATAACACGAAAACTGAGCCACATATTGAGGTGCTGTTTCCACATTTAGTAATCGGCCACCAACTACTACAAGTTCCAAAATACTGATCATCGAGGTCAAAGGTCAACATACTTAAAATCTAATAACTCGAAAACGAAGCAACGTATTGAGGTGGTGTTTCCACATTTAGTAATTGGTCATCAGGTACTACAAGTTCCAAAATAATGATCATCAAGGTCAAAGGTCAACATACTTAAAAGCTAATAACTCGAAAACGGATCCACATATTGAGGTGGTGTTTTCACATTTAGTAATTGGTCATCAGCTACCACATGTCACAAAATAATGACCACCGTGGTCAAAGGTCAAAATACTTAAACCTAATAACTCGAAAATGGATCCACATACTCAGGTGCTGTTTCCACATTTAGTAATTGGTCATCAGGTACCACAATTTCCAAAATAATGACCATCGAGGTCAAAGGTCAAAATACTTAAAACCTAATAACTCGAAAATGGATCCACATACTCAGGTGCTGTTTCAGCATTTAGTAATTGGTCATCAGGTACCACAATTTCCAAAATAATGACCATCGTGGTCAAAGGTCAAAATACTTAAAACCTAATAACTCGAAAATGGATCCACATACTCAGGTGCTGTTTCCACATTTAGTAATAGGTCATCATCTAGTACATGTTAAAAAACGTACTGACTTTCGAGGTCAAAGGTCAAATATTTAAGCCTTAATAACTCGTAAACGGAGCCAGCAAGAGATATCTATGGCCTATTCAATTTTCTGTTCCAAGCAGAAAAAGTGAAGAATGAATACATTTTAGTGACTTATTTGCTATTGTACTAACGAGGGAAAAAAATCAAAACAACGCCATTTTTAACTAGCTCCGAATTTCTGTACATTTTGGGTTATTCAAAATAAACGAAAAAAATAATTTGGATAGACTAACGAAAAAGAAAGCAAAGATATGCCATTTTAGCTAGCTGAGAATTTAAAGAAACAAAGGGAACCTACTCAATTTTCTATCAACGAGAAATGCCATTTCATCTACCTCAGAATTTATGTGCCTTTTTGTGCTAAGGTCTGTTTTAACTTTTCTTGACTAATTAAATAAACGAAGGAATATTGTACCAATGAGAAATACCATTTTTTCTAGACATGTTCTAATATTTAAACAAACGAAGGGGTGAATTTGAGTGACCTATTCAATTTTGCACCAATGAGAAATAATCATTTTTTTAAAATCATTTTTTACTATTTAAATAAACAAACAATCGGATAAATTTAACCGGCTCAGAAGTGTACTATTTAAACAAACGAAGGTCTCTTGAGTGAGATTTCCAATTTTGTAGCAAGAAGGACTATTTTCTAACTAACTCAGAATTTCATTTCATTTTGTAATACTCAAATTTGGATGGAGTGTTTAGTTTTGTACGAACCAGAAAAATTTGATTGGATTATTTCCTTATGTACCAACTGGACAAAGTGAAGGGGCATTAATCAAATAAATGAAGGAATAAATTTGGGTAGAATATTTAGTTTTGTACCTAGCAAAATAAGAAAAAGAAGTGAAGAACGAATAAAATTTGGATGGACTATTTTCTTATGTACCAACAAAAAATGGAGCACCAGCGACAAAAACAAACCGAAGGAGGAATAAATTTGGGTGACCTATTCAGTTTGTACTAAGCAGAATCAGCATTCTATACTTTTTTCTGCCATTTATTGGGGGGTGTCCTATTTCTTTTTGTGCCGACGAGACCATTTTTAACCGACTTAGAATTTGTACCAAACAGAAAAGAGCTACACAAATAAACAAAGCAATCAATTTTTAACTAGCTCAGAATTTCTAGACCATGTTGTACTATTTAAACAAACGAAGAGATAAATGTGTGTGACCTATTCACTTTTGTACCAAGCAAAATAAGAAAAAGAAATGAAGAACGAATAAAATTTGGATGGCCTATTTTTTCATGTACCAACAAAAAAATGGAGCACCAACGACAAAAAGGAAACCGAAGGAGGAATAAATTTGGGTGTCCTAATCAGTTTTGTACTAAGCAGAAAAAAGCGAAGGTAAAATTTAAATAGCTCAGTATTTATGTACATTTTTGTACTACTAAAATAAACGAAGGAATAAATTTGGGTGTTCTACAGAAGAAAACGGGGAAGGGCCATTTTATTTAATTTTGTAGTACTCAAAATATACAAAGATATAAATTTGTGTGACCCATTCAGTTTTGTACTAAGCAGAAAATTTGTTGGCTTTTTTAGAAAAACCATTTTAGCTTTTGTATTCAGATTTTCCGAATACTTTTTGTGCTTTAACTAGCTTAGAATTTATGTGCCTTTTGTAACGAATAAACAAATTTGAGGGAGGTTCATTTTAACTAATCCTGCTGCGAGTAGTAAAAAAAAATAAAACAATATGGCATTATTGCGACTTTCATTTTCGAATACATACGGATTAAGCCACTATGGCAAAAAAAATACTACTCTCTACTTATGCTTATTTGGAACACACTTAAGAGGACCAAGCATTAGAAACCCGCTAGTAGGACGACGGTTCAGTAATCCATATTGGAGTATACCTTTTATACAACAAACAAGCTTCTTAGCCCCACTCCAGAAATTAGAAAACAAATTCTTTCTTCTACGGTCTTCGGCATGCATTTTAGACCAAGGGCAGCAAGATTAATATTAAATAACACTGCTGCTGGATAGAAATTCGATTCTCTCGATCTTCTGCTTTATCCGGCAACTCCAATAAGCATCTGTAAATATTCTTTGATGTGCAAAAATTAGTTCTAAACAGTCTTGTATTGGATCCACTCATCAGTATAGTAGTTAAAGATAATTGCTTCCCATCTCGTAATACCCTGTAAACGCTTGTCTGAACAATGAAGAAAATCAATTAGATAGTTGTAAATTTTAATGGAAGAATTACCTGTATTCTATCTAAGACAATCTACACCCACAGAATCATCGTTATTACAAATAGTGTTAATAGGCATGTTTTTCCACCCCAAAATTAAAATAGAAGTTCTGAAATTTTTCTATTGACACATCCTAGTACTTCTTAGTTATATCTCTCAAATACTGTACACCTCTTGCCCATTTAATTTAGCCTTAAATCTGAGAAATTGGATCGTATAAATGTGTTCGCAGAATGGCGGTGTAATTGGTTCGCCACTAACTCTCTTAGAGATCATTATTGTTGGTAGACTACAATACACCTTTAAAACCTACTCTCATTCGAAAAATAAACTGCACTATTACAGACTATTATAAGTACAGTGCAATACCGCTATTAATTGGAAATTCTTACACAATGTAACGTTCTTGTTATCGAAGTCTACTCCAACTAAGCATAAGGAGAAAGTAGTATTTTTTTTACCATAATGTATGTATAGCTTAATTGTGAGAAAAAACATTTGTTATTCTTTTTCACCAAGTTTCCAAATACCGCGAGGTCCAGCAGATAGGTATCAGGAGATACCGCAAAAAGGCCAGTTTTACCACATCGTGTAAAGCAACCAAGTAAATCTGCAATCTGGATACTTGGCCTGAACTCGCACACATGATTCCAAAACTTTAATAACTCATCCAAAGTGTCCTGTGTTCCCCCATAGCGAAAGAAAGCTGTCACAGTATAACTATTACCCTTAGTTTTCATGGCAAAAAAGGTAGCTGATTGGAAAAGAGAACTGTGTGCGGTTAAACGAGTAACCAACGACAAAAAGTCTATCTTAATATCTACCTGCGATAAATGCTTAACAAATTCTATCATATACCATTTGTTATAGTGACTATTAAACAAATATCTATCCATCAAATAATTGTCTACCACATCGTTATAGTGGGCATTGTGCTCAACAAAACATGGCTTTATACCATTATCCAATCGAAAATATCTAACTGTAGACCTAGAATAAGCGGGGCGACCATTACGTTGTACCACAGGGAAATGAAAAACTTCGGCCATTGTAATGTATACAACCAAGTATGTGTTAAAGGTTTTAGTCGTTAATACAAAATAAAGAAGCCAACAAATTTCTGCTTGGTACAAAACTAAATATTCTACACTTTCTCGGTGGTACTAAAAGGTACAAAATACTTAAATTGATACAATGGTACAACACTAAATTCCCAGCTGGTACAAAATAAAATATTCCATTCAAATTTTATTAATTCTTCACTTCATTTTTTTGCCCGGTACAAAACTAAATTCCGTACATATGCCACTCAAATTCATTTATTCT
Organism: Thermobia domestica; assembly: GCF_964235325.1. NCBI lineage: Eukaryota > Metazoa > Arthropoda > Insecta > Zygentoma > Lepismatidae > Thermobia > Thermobia domestica. The sequence goes on from NC_137469.1 coordinate 57,751,557, forward strand.
TCCTTTTGACCTCTAAAATAATAATAATAATGATTTAAAATTTAATTTTCCATTTTTTCACTCTCTCCTTATCTCTACTTAATTAAAAACTATCGTTTCTACTAATACTGTATTTACCCATATGGAACTGTCTCAAAATCATCTATTCGTTTTCTTTTACTAGATGTAACCTGATAAATTCTAAGATGTGGATAATTTCCAAGTAAAGTTGCCGGATAAAGCTGAAGATCGAGAGAATCGAATTTCTATCCAGCAGCAGTGTTATTTAATATTAATCTTGCTGCCCTTGGTCTAAAATGCATGCCAAAGACCGTAGAAGAAAGAATTTGTTTTCTAATTTCTGGAGTGGGGCTAAGAAGCTTGTTTGTTGTATAAAAGGTATACTCCAATATGGATTACTGAACCGTCGTCCTACTAGCGGGTTTCTAATGCTTGGTCCTCTTAAGTCTGTTCCAAATAAGCATAAGTAGAGAGTAGTATTTTTTTTTGCCATAGTGGCTTAATCCGTATGTATTCGAAAATGAAAGTCGCAATAATGCCATATTGTCTTATTTTTTTTACTACTCGCAGCAGGATTAGTTAAAATGAACCTCCTTCAAATTTGTTTCTTCGTTACAAAAGGCACATAAATTCTAAGCTAGTTAAAGCACAAAAAGTATTCGGAAAATCTGAATACAAAAGCTAAAATGGTCTTTCTAAAAAAGCCAACAAATTTTCTGCTTAGTACAAAACTGAATGGGTCACACAAATTTATATCTTTGTATATTTTGAGTACTACAAAATTAAATAAAATGGCCCTTCCCCGTTTTCTTCTGTAGAACACCCAAATTTATTCCTTCGTTTATTTTAGTAGTACAAAAATGTACATAAATACTGAGCTATTTAAATTTTACCTTCGCTTTTTTCTGCTTAGTACAAAACTGATTAGGACACCCAAATTTATTCCTCCTTCGGTTTCCTTTTTGTCGTTGGTGCTCCATTTTTTTGTTGGTACATGAAAAAATAGACCATCCAAATTTTATTCGTTCTTCATTTCTTTTTCTTATTTTGCTTGGTACAAAAGTGAATAGGTCACACACATTTATCTCTTCGTTTGTTTAAATAGTACAACATGGTCTAGAAATTCTGAGCTAGTTAAAAATTGATTGCTTTGTTTATTTGTGTAGCTCTTTTCTGTTTGGTACAAATTCTAAGTCGGTTAAAAATGGTCTCGTCGGCACAAAAAGAAATAGGACACCCCCAATAAATGGCAGAAAAAAGTATAGAATGCTGATTCTGCTTAGTACAAACTGAATAGGACACCCAAATTTATTCCTCCTTCGGTTTGTTTTTTGTCGCTGGTGCTCCATTTTTTTGTTGGTACATAAGAAAATAGTCCATCCAAATTTTATTCGTTCTTCACTTCTTTTTCTTATTTTGCTAGGTACAAAACTAAATATTCTACCCAAATTTATTCCTTCATTTATTTGATTAATGCCCCTTCACTTTGTCCAGTTGGTACATAAGGAAATAATCCAATCAAATTTTTCTGGTTCGTACAAAACTAAACACTCCATCCAAATTTGAGTATTACAAAATGAAATGAAATTCTGAGTTAGTTAGAAAATAGTCCTTCTTGCTACAAAATTGGAAATCTCACTCAAGAGACCTTCGCTTGTTTAAATAGTACACTTCTGAGCCGGTTAAATTTATCCGATTGTTTGTTTATTTAAATAGTAAAAAATGATTTAAAAAAAATGATTATTTCTCATTGGTGCAAAATTGAATAGGTCACTCAAATTCACCCTTTCGTTTGTTTAAATATTAGAACATGTCTAGAAAAAATGGTATTTCTCATTGGTACAATATTCCTTCGTTTATTTAATTAATCAAGAAAAGTTAAAACAGACCTTAGCACAAAAAGGCACATAAATTCTGAGGTAGATGAAATGGCATTTCTCGTTGATAGAAAATTGAGTAGGTTCCCTTTGTTTCTTTAAATTCTCAGCTAGCTAAAATGGCATATCTTTGCTTTCTTTTTCGTTAGTCTATCCAAATTATTTTTTTCGTTTATTTTGAATAACCCAAAATGTACAGAAATTCGGAGCTAGTTAAAAATGGCGTTGTTTTGATTTTTTTTCCCTCGTTAGTACAATAGCAAATAAGTCACTAAAATGTATTCATTCTTCACTTTTTCTGCTTGGAACAAAAAATTGAATAGGCCACAGATATCTCTTGCTGGCTCCGTTTACGAGTTATTAAGGCTTAAATATTTGACCTTTGACCTCGAAAGTCAGTACGTTTTTTAACATGTACTAGATGATGACCTATTACTAAATGTGGAAACAGCACCTGAGTATGTGGATCCATTTTCGAGTTATTAGGTTTTAAGTATTTTGACCTTTGACCACGATGGTCATTATTTTGGAAATTGTGGTACCTGATGACCAATTACTAAATGCTGAAACAGCACCTGAGTATGTGGATCCATTTTCGAGTTATTAGGTTTTAAGTATTTTGACCTTTGACCTCGATGGTCATTATTTTGGAAATTGTGGTACCTGATGACCAATTACTAAATGTGGAAACAGCACCTGAGTATGTGGATCCATTTTCGAGTTATTAGGTTTAAGTATTTTGACCTTTGACCACGGTGGTCATTATTTTGTGACATGTGGTAGCTGATAACCAATTACTAAATGTGAAAACACCACCTCAATATGTGGATCCGTTTTCGAGTTATTAGCTTTTAAGTATGTTGACCTTTGACCTTGATGATCATTATTTTGGAACTTGTAGTACCTGATGACCAATTACTAAATGTGGAAACACCACCTCAATACGTTGCTTCGTTTTCGAGTTATTAGATTTTAAGTATGTTGACCTTTGACCTCGATGATCAGTATTTTGGAACTTGTAGTAGTTGGTGGCCGATTACTAAATGTGGAAACAGCACCTCAATATGTGGCTCAGTTTTCGTGTTATTAGGTTTTAAGTATGTTGACCTTTGACCTCGATGATCAGTATTTTGGAACTTTTAGTAGTTGGTGGCCGATTACTAAATGTGGAAACACCACCTCAATATGTTGCTTCGTTTATGAGTGATTGGGTTTTAAGTGTCATACAAAGGGCGTATCCCACAAACTATAACACCCAGGTAGAAATAGATATGATATTCGTAATCAGCATGTCCGAATTATTTTGGAACTTGTAGTACCTGATGACCAATTACTAAATGTGGAAACACCACCTCAATACGTTGCTTCGTTTTCGAGTTATTAGGTTTTAAGTATGTTGACCTTTGACCTCGATGATCAGTATTTTTGGAACTTGTAGTAGTTGATGACCAGTTACTAGATTTGTTAGACCAGTTACACCCAGCTAGAAATAAATATGTTATTCGTAATCAGCATGTCCGAAAACCCCCATATACCGAGTTTCATCCAAATCGGTTAAATTGTCATAGAAAGGGCGTATCCCACATGAACCATAAGACCCAGATAAAAATAAGTATGATATTCGTACTCAGCATGGTCGAAAACCCTCATATAGCGAGTTTCACCCAAATCGGTTAGAATTGTCATAGAAAGGGCGTATCCCACATAAACTATAGAACCCAGGTAAAAATAAGTATGATATTCGTAATCAGCATGCTCGAAAACCCCCATATGCCGAGTTTCATCCAAATCGGTTAAAATTGTTATAGAAAGGGCGTATCCCACATAAACTATAAGACCCAGGTAAAAATAGGTATGATATTCGTAATCAGCATGTCCGAAAACCCTTATATACCGCGTTTCATCCAAATCGGTTAAAATTGTCATAGAAAGGGCGTATCCCACATGAACCATAAGACCCAGATAAAAAATAAGTATGATATTTGTAATCAGTATGTCCGAAAACCCTCATATACTGAGTTTCATCCAAATCGGTTAAAATTGTCATACAAAGGGCGTATCCCCCATAAACTATAAGACCCAGATAAAAATAAGTATGATATTCGTAATCAGCATGGTCGAAAACCCCCATATGCCGAGTTTCACTCAAATCGGTTAAAATTGTCATAGAAAGGGCGTATGCCACATAAACTATAGGACCCAGGTAAAAATAAGTATGATATTCGTAATCAGCATGTTCGAAAACCCCCATATGCCGAGTTTCATCCAAATCGGTTAAAATTGTTATAGAAAGGGCGTATCCCACATAATCTATCAGACCCAGGTAAAAATAAGTATGATATTCGTACTCAGCATGTCCGAAAACCCCCATATGCCGAGTTTCATCCAAATCGGTTCAAATTGTCATAGAAAGGGCGTATGCCACATAAACTATAAGACCCAGGTAAAAAAGAATTCTTTGCTATGTAATCTGCCATGTCCGTAGATAGGCCAACTGCTATGTATTCTTTACTATGTGAAAATAAGGGTTAGAAAAATATGCTCATAAAAGAGAATAAGTCCACCCCTAAAATGGACTATGTTTAAATAGAGGTGGACTTCGCTATGTTTCGTAGTCTCTGTGTGATTTCTGTTATGATAAAATAGGGGTTGGAAAAAGTACGTAGTCTAATGTATTATCTGCCATGTTCAATTAGGGGTTGGAAAATATGCTCATAAAAGGGAACGAGTTCACCCTTTAATCTTCACTATGTTCCGTAGTCTCTGTTTGATGCGCTATGTTCAATTAAGGGTTGAAAAATAAGTCATACTGTCATAGAAAGGGCGGGTTTCATCCAAATCGGTTAAAATTGTCATAGAAAGGGCGTATCCCACATAAACTATCAGACCCAGGTAAAAATAAGTATGATATTCGTACTCAGCATGTCCGAAAACCCCCATATGCCGAGTTTCATCCAAATCGGTTCAAATTGTCATAGAAAGGGCGTATGCCACATAAACTATAGGACCCAGGTAAAAATAAGTATGATATTCGTACTCAGCATGGTCGAAAACCCCCATATGCTGAGTTTCATCCAAAACGGTTCAAAGAGCGTATCGAATCGCTATGTTACATAGGTATTCATTGTCTTAAAATAGGGGTTGAAAAAGTAATTATAAAAGAGAACGAGTACACCCCTTAAAATGTACTCATAAAAGGGAATGAATTTGATGTATTCTCTGGTTTGCTGTGTGTACGTAGTCTCAGTGTAATTTCTGCTATGTTCAATTAGGGGTGGAGAAAATGAATACACCCTCTGTGCTATGTCCGCTATGTTTTCTAGTCTCTGTGATGGTAAAATAAGGGTTGAAAAATAAGCCATACTCTTGTATTAGCTGTGCTATGTAATCTGTGCTATGTTATAATAGGGGGTTGAAAAATATGCTCATAAAAGGGAATGAATACACCCCTAAAATGGAGGTGGTTGTGTTTGTTATCTGCTCTGCTGTATGTTAGTAACTGTTATGTTACATAGTCTTATGCTAAGGGATTGAAAACGAAAACACCTCTACTATGTGTACGTAGGGGTTGGAAAATATGCTCATAAAAGAGAACGAGTCCACCCCTAAAATGGAGGTTGTTATGTGTTACGTAGTCTTATGCTCTTTTATGTGTTCGTAGTCTCAGTGTAATTTCTGCTATGTTAAAAGAAGGGTTGAAAACGAGTACACCCTTGCTATGTTATGTATTATCTGCTCTTCTATGTGTTCGTAATCTTATGTGTTATCTCCTATGTTAAAATAGGGGTTGGAAAATATGCTCATAAAAGAGAACGAGTACACCCTTGTTATGTTACGTACTCTTATATGTTATCTGCTCTGCTGTGTGTTACGTAGTATTGTGTGTTATTTGCTTTGCTATGTGTTCGTAGGGGTTGAAAAATATGCTCATAAAAGAGAACGAGTACACCCTTGTTATGTTACGTACTCTTATGTGTTATCTGCTCTTCTATGTGTGTTCGTAGGGGGTGGAAAAGTGATCATAAAAGGGAACGAGTACACCCCCTAAAAAGTGCTCATAAAAGAGAATGAATACACCCCCTTAAAAGTGCTCATAAAAGGGAACAAATACACCCCTAACATAGAGGTCGTAAAAGATCGTGGGCTGACGGTGCGTGGGTCATAGCGTATCGTGAGACAGTGGAAAATTGAGTCCTTGCTCTCAGGAGACCCTGGAAAAAAAGGCGATTTTTCAGCTACCGGTTTTCAAGTGCCTCCCACCTACTGACAAGCTACTGAAATAAAATAAAATAACAGTGAAATTATTTTAAACTGCAAATGTGTCATTTAAAAAAAAATGTAAATATTGCATTGAAAAATACTAAACTTTGACATTTTGTTTCTCTATTTTAAATGTGTTTATCAATATTGGTCGAAGAAAAGAGACGGGAAAATCTAATAAAATTTCAGGACCCATTAAAAATGTCCAATGGGTTCTTGAATCCTGGGGGACCGATATAGTCAGCGCCTATGCCTCCAAATATAAACAGGGTGTTATAAACTACACCGACAAACTATTAACAGGTGGTTACCAACACACTCACAAAACGGATTTGTGGGGAAAATTGTATTCAGAGCTAGGGCCGTCCAAAAGCGTGGTAAAACTACATTGCAACACAGTTATCTCAAACATGAGATACTGTGGAGTGACAGATCACATCAGCGTAAAGAAAGTTAAAATATGCCGTCCAAAAATACATATTACAGCAAGCATTGTATACATTATGATGTATTGTATTACATACAGCATAATGCATTGTATACGCAATTACCTACAGGGCATAATTGTAGGTAACAGAGCTGCTCCCAGCACAGAGCCCAGACATTCTCCCAACAAAATTCGTAAGAGTGGTCCAAAGTGGACGAAAGGTAAACTTTGGTAGCAGCGAACAATGTATTTTTTACACTTACAGTGTGTGTGTAAAAAAATAATAATAATAATAATAATGAAACAATACGTCGTAGCCTAGGTTATTCCGAACAGAGGAACCGTGAAGCTGCCGCTCGCTAAAACATCCGACTTCCCGCCAACGCATTACGTATCCACTGCTGTCAAAACTTACCTTTTGCGTACCTTGGACTCACCTTCAACTTAGCGCATATCTAAGAACTCTGTTGTGTGCAGGGGCGCCGGAACCGGGGGGGCAAGGGGGCGTTGCCCCTCCTGAAATTTTCAAAGGGGGCAAGATACCCTTTTTGCCCCCTCACTTTCAGACTGTAGAAACATCACACAACACTGATTATATGAACTAAATTTTGCTTTTTATAGTAATGTGAAAAAAAATATCTATTCCAGATTCATCTTTCTCTTTGAAACATGAGACCGGGCGCTTTTTCTGCCCCCATGTTAGACAGAAAGAGTTAGGAAAAAGAATTGAAAATTCTCTTTATTTCCATTGGTGTACATTCTCAAAATACTGTAAATTCTTTTAAAATTTTTGTTTAAGTAATCGTAAGTCTGCAATATGAAACGAGTCGTCGAGCGAGATTTTAAAGTTTGAAAAATATAACAGTTTAAATGAGTAACAGGACATTTATCAACTAAATACATTTTCCATAAAGTTAAATTAATGTTCTCATAAACAATATGCAGAGTGAAGTAAGATTTATAGTGAGGAGGAAAATGTATAAGGTAGGATTAATAATTCAGAGCATATGAAAAATGCGAACTCTATTGTCGGTCCGTTCGTTTAATCCTACAAATATTTTACATTACAAATATTTTACATTTCGTAATCCTTTTCCAAATTACAGTACATGCAACCACTGCTTTATCACTAGTACATTGTTCCTCACTTTCATCTGTTCCATTATCATTTTCATTCTTCACGTTCACTTCCACTACTGTCTATTGGATAATATTAATAAGAATTCTGTGAACCATTAGCGGGCTTCTCTTTACCAGTGGAACGTCGATTCATAGCAATAAAATGTGGTAAATTACAGGGGTTCTCTGAGAATGTATCGTGGGACACATATATCCCAGTGGTAGTGAAAGGGTTCAGATATGAGTGCAGAAACAGAACCCCCCTTTCAGCTCTCCTTTCAGACCAAGTTTGTAAACAAGAATAAGAAAGACAGTCACTGCTTATAATAACTAGTAGTGTTAGATATTTAGCTCGAAGTGGTCAAGCAATCAGTGGACATTTGCATAGTACGGGTAATTTGACGTCACTCCTGGATGAAAGAAAAATGGATGTGCCTGTTCTCAACCAATGGATTAATCGACATGATAACTGGCTTAGTGCTGATTGAAAGAATTTTAAAGATTATGGGACATGCAATATAGAGAGACTTGTTAGCAGAAGTTAAAGAGTCTCCATTTTATGCAATCATAGCCGACTCCACGACTGATATTTCAAAGAAAGAACAGTTGTATCTGTGTGCGCTGTATTGACTCTGATTCATGAAACCCAACAAAATATTTATGGAAATGATCACCCCACATGGCACAAAATCAGAAACAGAATTCACGATCCAAGATATTCTAACGAAACCTAACCTGAATGCAGAAAATATACGCGAACAGTGTCATGATGGTGCAGCTATTATGTCAGGACGAGTGAGTGGTATGCAGAAGATAAATTCGACTCAACATCCGAAAGTTGTATACATTAATTGCAGTAAACATGCATTAGATCTTCCATTGCAAGAAGTAGCACGAAAATGAGAACCTTTGTGTGACGTGCGGGCCATAGTGAAAGACGTTTGAAACATCAACCTGGATTCTGCAAAACGATAGACAATATACGCACGCCGACATTGTTCTTGAACCCTGTAAAACTATCAACAAAAGTAATCCTAAACATTTATTGCCTGTTTGTCCTACTCGCTGGTGTGTTAGGCGAAAATCTCTAATCAGATTTCAATCTACTACAAACGAATTCAAATCACGTTCGAAAAGAATCATCAGTAATACAAGTGGTCCAAACGATGATCAAAAAGTAATTCTAAAAGGACATTTGAAAACAATGAACAAATTCGGAATGATATTTTTTCTGATAGTCAGTATACGTGCTTTTGTACCTTGCGAACAACTGGCGAATGTGCTTCCAAATTTTGATGCTTCTGCTTCTGGACCTAAAAGAGTAGCAACACTCTGAGAAACCTACGAACGGACAGTACATTTGAAAACATCTATAAGGAAGCAAAGGAAAATGCAGACATACTACACTTAAAATTGCCCACTTCATCAAGATCAAAGAGAACACCAATTAGGTTGGAGCAGACTGATAATCCTTCTATAGCAGCTACCCTAGAACCTGTATCAGATCTTCGAAAAATGTACTTCAAAATCATTGACTCTTTGTTGAATGAAGTGCAGTGTCGTTTCAATCAGCCAGGCCTCAAACAACTCATAAAACTCTAGAAGATACTTTCTGGAGGAGCTATATGTGCTGGTGGGCCTCTCTCAAGAGAATATTTGAAGCAGGAATTGGGAGTTCACTTGTCGGATTTTAACCTGGATAGATTATGAGCTCAGCTCAGGCTGCTTCCACCCACTTTGATGACGACTGAGTCGCTGATGACCATCAGAATACTAAAAACTATTAGTGGTGAAACCCCAACTGTTCGCAGTCTTCTCGACCAAGTTGTTCGTCTAGGGACTTTTTTTCTCACTATGCCAGCTTCTTGACCATTTGCGAAAGATCATTCAGCTATTTGCGTACAGGGGCGTCATTTAGGAGAGCCAGGGAGGGGCATTTGCCCCTCCCCCTGAGTGAGATTTATATAGATTTTATCAATAGAATAGTAGTAAGTCAGTGAAAAACGCGAAATTTTACATATATCAAGGGGTCTTGTCCCCCCAAGCCAAATCTGAAATGATGTTACTGTTTGCGTAGTCTAAAGACATATTTGAGGATGTCCATGACGCAGGAAAGATTGGCTCATCTGCTGTTGTTGCATATGTGTAGCGACCAGATTTAAACACCATTGCAAGATAATTCATATCAAAGACAAGCGAAATAAAAGACACTATTGGTCAATTTTGAAAAGAAATAAATGTAGAATTACGTAAGTGAAAATATTATGCGTATTATAACGAATTATTTAAATTAAAAAAAGCACTTAAAATTCAATATAAACTTGAATTATTTCTTATTAATTGTGTCGTACTTTATTAGTGTAAAGTGAAGTGAATATAATGAGATTAGGAAGAGAGGTGAATGTAATAACAAACTGGATATATTGAAGTAAGTGTAGTAAAAAATACAAATAACTCTGTATAATTAGTGTAATTGAATTTTCTATATAAATTTTATGAAGTCTTTAGTGAAAATTCCATTTTTCCATTTCTGGTACGAAGTCAAGTAGGTAGAAAAAATATTTTTTCTTATTTTTTACTTAATTATGTAGCCTGTTTTACAATGTACAAGTTACTTTCTACTACAAGGTGCTACAAAGTTTGTAGTTCTAAATAGCAATTGCTAATATTACAGTGTACTGCAACACCAGAACTGGATTTTTAAAAATATAATTTTAATTTCCTCATTTCCAAGTGATTTAAGTAGCTTTAAGATTCTTCAATAATGTCCGTGTGACCATGCCCAATACAGTTAAAAATATGTACCAGTATATAAAATAGTAAAATTTGTACTTACAAACAGTCATTGTGAGCAGTACAAATTTTACAATTTTATTATATGTTTTTAATTTTGATTTCAGTGGTTGAAAATTTCTGCAACAGACCAAAATCCAGCACAAAACTGACACGGGATTAATTAATCTAAAGATGTAAACTAAGATGCCTCTAATAGATGGAAATTTCACTCTCACGAAACTGTTTACAGCTTCATTATATTATTATTATTATTATTATTATTATTATTATTATTATTATTATTATTATTATTATTATTATTAACTAATCAAATCAAATTATTGTTACATTACAAACATATATTCGTATAATCTTACCTATGTTACATTCCCGTGTCTATTTTCTAGACAGCAGTTTGCCCCCCCCCCAGCTGAAAAATACTTCCGACGCCACTGGTTGTGTGCATGGTTCAACCCACCCTAATGACAATTTTTGGGAACTGAAGAGCTAGCCCCCAGGTTCCCCCTGTTATATGTGGACCTAGAATTTAAATTGGAATCCAAACCACCGTAATACCTTAAATGTTCTGGACTCGGACCTGGGACCATGTGCATCAAAGACGTGCGCGGTAGCTACTAGACCACTTGGGAGAGGTGATTTGTTCATATGTTGTTTGTAATTCACGTGAAGGATCAGATACTGACGATGATGTCCAGACAAAAGGAACGAACATGAGAAATTTTGTGGAAAATTATAACATATGGCAACCCTCATTCGTTGGCTTACCAATGGACATTTGATAAGAAAAGTTGCACTTGTTCGTTATTCGGAACGAGACATGAAGTGGGAGAGGAATACTACATACTTGGTTACACAAATTCGTGCTTTCGTGGACAAAACAATAACACTTCTTCATTCCTTTTTATTTTTTCCACAGATGTTTTTCGCGTAAGTAACTTGTTGGTTCCCTGGACTTGGAGGCACCAAGGCCGAGGTCGTCGTACCGGCCAAAGAACCAAGTTTGGTTTTAAAGTCCGAACTCAGCTTGAGTCGCTGGTCTGCAAGTGGGTATCAACATTTTTGCATCCCTTTTTTCTCTTTCTTTTGTAAACCTTACTTCTTGCGCGTGCTTATTCGTATGATACGTTTGTCTTTCACGGCAGCACAAACAATTAGCATAAGCAAATTAAAATTGCGTATCACAGAACACGCTCGTCGATAAACTACAAGGGTTTTGTTTCGTGCTGCCATCTTTGTTTATACTCTTGACTGTACGAACTTAAAAGGTTTTAGCTCTATAAATGAATTTCTGTTTCTTTATTTGTGAAGGTTCATACTATATACAGTTTACAATAACAAATTGCTTACTCCTTCGTTCTCTTTAAGGTACTTATTTACAAAGGAATACTTTTACGGTTTTCGTGTTTGAAAGATCGTTTTGATTTTGCGTGACGTTCTAAAATCAATTTTGTCTAGAACTTAACGAATGACAACTTCGTTCAGTGAAGCGAGTTTGACACCTTATATTACCTAAACTTTGTAACATGAATATTTCCGAATCAATATCAATACATTATTTCGTGTACGTTTTATTATGATTTATTTATTTAACTCTTATTTTAAATGGCGAAGTTAAGGCACTGTGCCTACGTCTTACACTTAATCATACATTTAATATATGTGAGAACACAAATAAGTAAAAAATACAAATATCTATCTATTAAAACGCTACAATAGCAATAAAAATTTTTTTAAGGTTAAAGGGATAGGAATTGGTAGGTTACTCATTTATTGATCGATTTTCATTTCAAAATTGTATGCTTTTAGAGTATATCCTAACCCTAGCCATTAGAGGGTTACGCCCTCTCTTTGGCAAAGAATTGACGACACTGGCGGAGTATATCATATAAGATGGTCTAAGTGCAGTTTTATAAACGAATAGCGCTGAAAGTAACAATAAATAAAACATTAAGTGAGTGAATAAATATAAATATGCATACAAGAAAACAAAATTCATATCCAAATGGTGCAGGCATAGAAAAAGTAATAGTGTAAAATGAAAAGCAGTGCGTATACGCCACAGTCACAAACATATTGTTAAATACACGAATGCATGTTAGTTCTTCTGTCTCGGGGCGACTCGAGACTGATGGAAACACGGGGAAAGCCCAAAGTTAATATTGAATTGAGACAAAGTGCTAAAATGGAAACAAATGATGATGATGATCTGGTATAAGATATATATATGAAAGATGTCGTGTTCTTCAGCTGTAGGATGTGCAGATTTTAGATATAGCGTGAGGAGAACGTTTAACGGTGTATGCAGGTATTTATGCGGTGTATCAGTTTCAGCATCATATTGGAAAGTATCTAGGAGTAATGGATGGGAGACTGGGAGGCGAGATAGTATGTATTTCAAACGGAGGTCTGCAAGATGTTGAATAAGGTGAAAAAAGTTGATGTGTTTGTATGTCATGAAGTTCGGGTATGGTAACTTTATGCGATACGCAAGTCTAATGGCATGGCGTTCTAGTATCGATAATTGATCGTAGAACTTTGTTGGAGCATTGTACCAAGCAAATGATGTTAAAATGGGCCTGAGGTACATTTTGTATGTATTGATTAAAAGAGGTGCGTGTAAACCCCAAACAGTTCCTGTTAGACGCCGTAGAAGATTGAACCGCAAAGTGGCCTTTTGCATTATTTTCTCTAAGTGAGCTTTCCAACTTAATTTAGAGTCGAAAACAACCCCGAGATATGTAGCTGTAGGTATTGGTCGAAGTGGATGACTTTGTAAAGATACATTAAGATTGCGAGGGTTATGATGAACCTTGGACCGGCGTTTTGGAGGTAGAAAGACCAATGCTTGTGTTTTGGCTGCATTTAAAGTTAGTCGCCAAGTGTTGAACCATTGCATAAAATTATTAAGAGTTGATTGCAAGGTTGTATTGATCTGCTGCATGGTCTTGTTCAGAGCTAGAAACGCCGTATCATCCGCGTATTGAAATAAGTACACATTCTGTGTAGGTTGTGGTATATCGGAGGCGTACAGTATATAGAGAAGTGGGCTAAGTGCAGAACCCTGTGGAACTCCGGAGTATGGAAAAATAGGATGGGAAGTGGCAGATCCTATGCAAACATTTCCGATTCTATGAGTTAAGAAGGTATATATAAAACGTAACTGATCGGAAGGTATAAAAACTTTTTTTTTACCATGCTAGCCAAGGCTAGCTACCTTTTACAGGGTTACGCCCTGTTTGAGGGAAGAGGTGTAAGAGAACTGAGGTTTCAAGTTCTGGGGATGGTCTAAGTGCTGGACTATACCTTTATTCATTTAATTGCTGGACTTAAGGAACTTTACGTTCCCGAACATTTGGCGTGGATAAAGAATGATCACAATTGACAAACATTAAATACAGTGAGACATGTTAATATATACAATCATACAGTTGTTATGAATTGCAGGAAAAATAAATAATAGAAATAATGAAAGTGAGGTTTTCAGTATGTATGATAGTTACGGAAAAACACACAGAAGAAACGTAAGAGGGAAACTAGAACATGTATGAAAAGAGAGAAATTTTGAAATAGAGATAAAAGAGAAAATATATGTTTTTAATATATGAGTCGGTAATTAGTTTGTTGATGGAAATGAAGAATGAAGTGAGGTGCGATTTACAGGACAACACAACTGCCGTGTCGTGACAAAACGCTGTAACTTTGGCGGAGCAGTTTTGAGAAAAAGAGCCGTAAAGTTTTCATCCGAAAATTTGATTTGTATCGTGTAGGACCGGTGTATCTTGACTTTGGAAACACGTGGTTGCATGTAATGTTACGTAAATGCATGTTGTGTGATTAAATTTGGTGAAAATTGATTGGTTGACTATTATTGCCTAGTTACATCGTTTTGTCGCTATAGCGCTGAGCTTGTATTTAGACTTACATCAATTTGTGGCTACAGCATCTACTATGTATCTACAGTTACATCATTTTGTGGCTACAGTGTACACGATTTAGCAGCATTATTTGAAATTGAATTCATTTTAATAGCAAATAGTACCTATTTAATAAATGAAATAACTGAAATACCCAGGCGTTAGGAGTACGTAATTGTAATTTAGGCATAGGGACTTGTTAAGAACCCCACTTTTCCACGCCGGGAAAGTCGTACGGTATAGAGGCAATTCCTATGTTAAATAATAGCGAGCTCACACAGATTCTTTGTTTCGTTTATTGTAATAGGCCTAATCGAATTTGCCTATGATATAAGCAACATATTTTGTGTTCAATGTGTTGGTCATGTTCCATTCACCAAGTATAACCAAATCGGCTTACACAACTTAAGATACCCATGAATATCACATGTTTTCCTTCGTTCGTATTGGCAGCTCATGGCATACACAAAATTCACTGTTAAATGGTAACTGAATGTTTATTGCAAAATATTGGGGAAAACTGCTAATAACCAAAGAAAGCCCATAAATAGACACACAAAATAAAATTGCTGAAGGATTGAGTATGCTATATTTGCTAATACGTAATTTGAACGACCATGCATGTTGATTTAGTTTTGTACCCTTTTTTAATATTTCGCTCGGTATTAACATATTTTCGTTACATTCCCTTAACATTATTAAATAAAACATTTAAGGCTCTTCACTACATCGAAATTTAACTGCCGCTAATTTCACCTTTTTTTTGTAACGTCTTCAAAACAAATAGCAGTATAGGATAATGGATCCGCAGCTTACTAGACAATATTATTTTACATGTCATATCGTTGTCGCGGCTCACCTGTCTGCTTTCGCTGTGCAGCTAGTCAAAAAATCGCAAATAAATGACAAATCTATGAATAGCTACAAAACGGAAGCAGAGAGAAGTGAGTCACGCAAAATGAGATTGTCTAGCAAACTGCGGATGCACTTTTTGTACTGTTATTTGTTTTGAAGATATTACAAAAAACACTGAAATTAGCGGCAGTTAAATTTCGATGTGGTGAAGAACCTTAAGAAGAATATAAAACGAAAACCGAAGCTGTTCTTTGAAAAACGTACTTATCGATCACATACTATTCCTTCACATAATAGCGACAAAAAGGGAAAATGACATACAAGTGACCAAATTATCTGTCACAAATTAGTCTGTGCTTTGAAAAACTTATTTAAAAGAATTTACACACTAGACAGTTCTTTGATGTGTCAACGTCAAATGTCACTTCAAAAATCGACGTCAACGATCCTGTCGAGATCGAAAACTCCGCTCGTGACAGGAAGCTTCTGAAAAAACCCTCGTCTGGTTTGAGGCATACTGACAGAGCTTGAGGAGATCCTCCTTCTTCTCCGCACTGATGCCTCTTGGGGATTCCTGCCTCGGCAGTGCTGACAGCAGATCTGGGCTCTGTTTCCCCAACTCCTTAGCAAGGACTCTCTTCGTGGCTTGCTTAAGAATTGAAATCTCGCGAAAATCTTCTGCATCGTAGTCCTTTTTCACGTAGATTGCCAAACTACCTCTCCGAAATTCCACAATCTTCATGTTGCTGAAGGACCATCCTTTCGGGAGTTTGGCTTTCGTTTCATCCCGGAACAATATCATCTCTTTGTGGGACAGTGTTACCGTCTTGAGGTTCTTTCGACTGGCCTGTATCGTCGACACAAAGTCATCCATGTCGTACAGGTCTTTTAGTCGAATTTTGTTGCTGATGCACGCATGCACGCTGTCGGCACTCATGTAGGTGTGACCTGGCTCCAGATATTCCAGTCGGATCCTGGAACAGGATACAGTGCAATCGTTGACGACTCGTAACAGCGCCCCGAAGAGGATTCGGTTCTTATTTTGGGGGCCGCAGTTGTCTGCAAACAGGTAGATGTTTTCCAAATCTCTGGCATGACCTTGGATGAAAGCCACGTAGGCAGACGCAATGTTGCTTGCCCTTCGCCCGCCTTCCGCTTCGTGCCACAGCACGCAAACTGCCTCCGCGCCTTGGCCAACCTGAGCAAAAGTCTCATTGAACAGTACAAGTTTTCGCAAGAAGAAGCTGTCTTTGGTAGACAGTTTTGGCATCGAGAGCACTTTCTGCATATCGACAGTATAGACTGACACACGAGTTCCTTCATTGCTTTGAAAGTCGTGCATGTGCCCCCGGGCCAGATCACGGTTCTTCAGGTGGGAGATCTGTTGTTTGCACAACGCGCACCCACAGGCTTCGCAGGAGTGCTCCTGCTGCGGCCCGTTGTTGTCGTTGTGAACGGCCAAACGATATTCCTCGCATCTGGAACAGGCATCCTGGGTGGGTCTTGAAGTGGAGATATGGAGATCTTTCATCACCTCGTGGAAAACTGGCCAGCTGCATTTCCTTCTTTCTTTTTCCTTGCAATCTTCGAGGTACTCTTCGTACGCTTTCGACGCAGTGTAGCCGCAGGGGAGATATCTCCTGTTTGGAGCATGCTCTAAATTGTAATGTGATACCAGCGGGTTCATCATCTCGAGCCTATTTGGCCGGTTTGTTCCCATGATTCGGGGCGTTGGTCACGCCACTTTGATTCAGATTGAACCATTGATTGAACAACGGTGACGTCACTCTCAGACACGCGTAAAAACAGAGCATGCTACATTCATTTTTCAACCGAACAATGTAATTCGCGTTACATCGTTTTGTCGCTACAAAATGCACATTTACTACTTACAATGACATTGACAGAACAATGTAATTTCAGTTACGCAGTCGTTCAGTAGCGACAAAACAATGTAACTCGATTTGCATCGTTTTGTCGCTACAGACAGGCTAATTTCCTACTTACATCGAAATTTTCTTTGCTGTATTTTCAAAAGTATTTGACCCAGCTCAATACTGGGCCTGGTGAACACAAATATCGGTAGCGGGAAATTCAAAAATGCTTATAGCGACAAAACAATGTAACTCAAGTTACAGCGTTTTGTTGTGACACGGCAGACAAGGGATTAAATGTTAGCAGACGAATGACGTTATCTTCTTGCCTAGGGGAACTCTAGGCTATGATGAAAGACGATGGGAACCCAAGTTAGTAGCAGAGGAAATCACTGTGCATGAAATGATGGGAATATGAGAGGAAGATGAACATGAGTAATGTAATTATTGATAAGCAAAAGTGAGGGATCATCGGGTGGAAGTGTGTAATAGCGTGAAAAGAAGGGATAATGTAGTGTGTACATATCGTAAAGGTGTGGGATGTAATGTTAAGTATTGCATTGTGTCAAAGAGAAGGGGATGGTGAGCTTGAAAGCGGCTACGGATGTAGGAGAGTCGGAGTGTTTCAAGGTGATATTGCAATGTTGGGAATGAGATACGGGAATAGAGGTCACGCGTTGGGCTAGACAATGCTACACGAAAAGCTATCCGGAAGGCGTGTCGTTCAAGGACAAGTAGTTTATTGTAGAAAGTGTGGGAAGCAGCGACCCAAGCTGTGAAGCCATACGTTAAGGTAGGGCGCAGAAAGACCTTGTAGGTGTTTAATACAGTAGAAGGTGTTAGGCCCCACGTTGTACCCACGAGAAGTTTAAGCAAATTTATTCTATTGTAAGCCTTTGTCGTTATGGTTTTAAGATGGTGCATCCATGTAAGGTGAGTGTCAAAAGTGATGCCTAAGTAGATTACTGTCCTGGTAGCTTGCAACGGAACCTGATCGACATGCAGGGAGAGACGACGTCGATTTCTGCGTACTTTAGATGTTTTCTTCTTCGGGATGAAGACTATGACTTGTGTCTTAGTAGCATTAATTTTAAGTTTCCAGTGTCTACACCATCGGCAAAAGTCATCTATGGCGGTTTGTAAGATGCGATTGATATGTTGAATGGATGTGTCCAGAGCGAGAAAAGCAGTGTTGTCTGCATACTAGAAGGCATGAACGGAATCTGGAAGGCGTGGCATGTCAGCTACAAACAGAATGTACAGTAGAGGTGAGAGAACAGAACCTTGAGGGACTTCTGAGAGTAAGAAGATCGGGTGAGATAGGCAATTTCGGATGGCTACATATGTAAGACGGCCGGAGAGAAAGTTAAAGACGAGGCGTATGTATGCGGTAGGTAGCTGAAGCCTGATAAGTTTGTAGATAAGTCCAAGATGCCACACTTTATCAAATGCTTTTTCCATGTCGAAGAGGACGAGGCATGATGGGTGCACTGAATTATAGTGTGTGCTGATTAGGCTGGTGAGGCGTAAGACTTGGTCATTTATAGAAAAGGAAGGGCGGAAACCTGCTTGACTGAGAGGTAGGATGTTTCTGTGTGAGATATAACTATGAAGGCGTTTAACAAGAATGCGCTCAAGAATCTTGCTGAATGTTGTTGTGAGTTGAATAGGCCTGTAAGAAGATAGTTCATGAGGTGGTTTATGTGGATTCGGAAAGATTAGCGTTTTTGAAGTCTTCCAAGAGATAGGGAAGTATCCACTACGCAGAATGAAAGTGAAAATGTTTGCAAGAAGAAGTAGTAATGTAGAAGGACATTCTCGGATCTGGCGATACGTTATATTATCGAGTCCTGGTGCTGTATTTCGTTTATATCGTATGATATCGGTGATCTCCGTGACGGTGATGGGTGCGATAACATGTTGATTTGGATTGAGAACATGCAAATGACTAGGCTGTAAGAATGGAGTAGATAGGTTTACTCGATCAGCAATGTGTGGCCGATCCTCAGAGGCTGGCGAGGTGGAGATGGTCTGGAGGTGATCGGCAAAAGCATTTGCTGTGTCTGTATCTGTAGGAGCAGCGGAGTTTCCGATCAGCATGGGATATGGAGTGTTGCTGGACTTGCCGCATAGCGCGTTGAATCTTTTCGAGTACTTAGTGGAATGACTGATGTTTGATAGGTTATTGCAGGTTTTAACCCAGCATGTGAGTTTGTACGCTTTGATGTAGTTGTACACTGTCCGTTGCAGTTGTTTATGATGATGTAAAGCTTCAGGTTTCCGGTGCGAAGGTAATCTCTGAAGAGTTGGCGGGAGCGGGATATTATAGTCAGATAATGTAATGGTAGGCGTAGTTGGTATGGAATGCTTTTACTGGTTGGAATAGAAAGTTTACTGGCTTCCTGGATGGTAGTGGTAATAGTATCCATTGTAGCGTAAAGTTCATCTTCAGTAGTGGGTGATGTGAGATGTGCCTTATGTTGAGTCAGATAGCTGCGATAATCGGTCCAGTTTGCTTTATCGAAGCGATAACAAGTACGAGAAGGCATCTGCGATCGAGGTGATGTGGCTTGTAGCTGGAGCGTAAGATGAACAGGAGCGTGATCACTACCTATTGTATCGAGAACATTAATGAAACTATGAGTGGAGAGATTAGCAGAGGTAATGACAATCCCAAGTGTTGTGTTGGAAATGGGTCGAGTAGACTTTCGGAGAGGATTATGATCCCAGATGTGTGCGTAGTTATAAAAGCTTCGAAATTGACACGATCTAGTTGTGAGCGACTATGAAGATTAAAATCGGCCATGATGATATAGTGACGGTATATGTTTGAAATATACTGAACAAACAGTCGGAAGAGGATGACCAGGACGTACGTAAATGATGTCAAACGTGATGCTGAGAGATTTCAAATATACAGTGGTGATGAGATGCTCAGGTAACAGATTGATGGCACAATGGTGTTGACGATAGAGGAGATGCGGGGAGAAACCAATTGCTACGCCCCCATTTGCTCTTTGTGCTGGAATGTGACTGTCTGCCCTAAGGATGGTGTAGCCTGGTATGCGATATGGAGTTCTTTTTGTCATGAATGTTTCGTTTAGCAGAAAAACTGTGATATGTTCCTCCATAAGGAGAGTTTCAAACAGGAATTTATTTGTGGAGAGTGATCGGATATTCAAGTACAGGAAGTTTAAAGTCATAGCGAAAGAGTGATTGTCCGATGTGAGTGATTGGAGATGTAAGAAAGTGAACTATATTACCAGAATAAGTAGCTGTGAAATTGAGATGGAATGTTGATTTAGCTGCTAGAGTAATTTGTTGTAGAATGTGTGGCCTTATGAAAGGGTGAATATTTTGGAGTGCCAGAGTAAAAAAAAAGGTGAGCAATTGATTCAAGGTGACAGGAGCGTCAGTGACAGGCGGAGTTGAAGAGGCTACAGGTGCTGTACGGGGGAGAGGGAGGAAAACATATTCTGTACACTACAGCGCCTACACAGCATCTCGGTACGTAATATTCACACTTGTCTTCATAATCATTCATGGATGTATGTAGTCTTCAACACGCTCCAGTTCCGTAATGATCGAAAATCGGACACATGTTCATAGGGCTTTTTCGGTTTATTTTCACATGTAGAATCACCTCATAAATGATGTGACATTCCTCCTGATTCACCCTGTATGTATGTGTTGAGGCTTTGGCTCATACTGTCCAATACTAACATTTTTCCGTTCCGGTTGGGCTCGGATTTATAATTATTGCCCTAAGTGACCGTGTAATTCTTTCCTCTAAAATTAACAAACCAGGCAGCCTCAAGACGTTAATGCGTAATAAAAAGTATTGTTATTTTAACCACCTGTTTTCATTTCCGACTGGGATTGCTAGCTTAACTTAACCTACCTGATTATTACTCATGGTTCAAATAGAACCCTATGTGAAAATTATACCACATATTCAATCTCATATAGCCTCGCTACTGAAAGGGACATTAAGCTAAAAATCAAAACCACATACTCAATCTGATACTCTTGATCTCTTGTAGAGTCCGCTGCTAATCTAGATGTCCATTTGTACTGTACAACTTGCTTTGTCAATAACTTAGTGAGTGATAAAGATTTACTTCTTAAAACCCTTTTCCGACTGTCGGGACTTTTAAGTCTCATCTTCTTTCCACATACATTATTTCTCCTGTGTGCGTTATAATGTAAAAGCCTAACCGCCTGACGGAAATCCCGAGTCTCCTTTCCCCTCAGCATTGTTGAGCAATAATACAGAAGGTCGGTCCACATTTATGGAAACGAAGTGGAATGTCCACCAGGGGCGCTAGAATCGCACAGACAGTAAGCACAGCAGAGTAATCAGAAACCAGTTGTGTGGAGAATTCGGTAGCAAAAAGTAAAGTGCTCCGAGATCTAAAATGCCTCCAAAAGTGACTCCATTCTAGGAGGTGTACATCACCGCTCTTTCCGACACCGGATACAGCCACAGTGCAATTGTGAAACAGTGTTCGTCCAAGGGTTTCACAATTTCAAAGAAGGGTGTTGCCAATGTACTCAAACGCAACAAAAATGCACAGCCAGAGGAAGCGGGTGTGCGCACAGTGGCACGAAAACAACACCTCCGTCCCAAACGTACAATGGATGTGGTTCGACAAGTGCAGAAGTTGATGACCCAGGAGAATCCGCTGCCACAATGAGACATTGCCTGGAATGTTAAAAGATCCAAATTAACTTAGTGTGTAGAGGATAATCAGCCAGAATTTACACCTGCAAGTGAAGCATAAGCCACGTGTTCACACACTCACAGCCACACACATCCAGGAACTCAGGGTCCATTGCAAAGGCTCTATGAACGGTATTTAGCAGGTGACAAATGGAAATATGTGGTCACGTTAAACAAGGCCTGGATCTATTTGTCAAACTCCAAGCGGGTTCGAACCATTTACTAACATCCAAAGGATGCCAAGGACCATGCCAATTGGGTCTGCACGTGCCGCGAAAGTTTTCCCCATGGCTTCATGGTGGTTACAGGTTTTTGCCATAAAGGGAAACTTCCCCAAACTTCCCCAAAATTAACGCAGCATACTATCAACAACACGTTCTGGAGCCATTATACCGACAGCATATTCCGTCGTTGTATGGTGCTGAGGTGTCGAAAGTCTTCATTCACCAAGAGAAAGCAGCCAGCCACACGGCTCGAACAACTATGGCATACGTGGCCCGCAAAGCGCGTGAAACTGGAATCCATGCTGCTATCCCATATTCAGACAGCCCTGTCAAGTCTCCCGACACTGCACTAATGGACTTTTGTGCTTTCGAGTGTTTGAAACGATCGATTTCCTAACGTCGCCCACGCACATTGACTGGCTTGTGGAAAGTTTGCAAGGAGGAGTGGTTTAAACTTGATCAGATTTCTCTGAACAGAAGCCTATTCCAATGGAAACTTTGGTGTCGGGCTATAGTTTATAGTCAGGGTCGTCATATCGATCACAACCGCTGGTGGAAATACGGCTTTACGTCCTAGCGTAGGGAGCAAAAAATCGTTTCCATAAATGTGGACCAACCTTCTGTAGAAGCAAAATTTATGTTTATATAGTCTAATGTACTATCATATCAAATTTTACTTAAAAAAATAAATTCAACCGAAAAAGGATTAACTAGATATTTCTTACAAAATTTTTGATGGAAGAAATTATATGCATTATAATAACTTTGAAAACAAGTGTGTATAGTTTAGTTGAAATATACTTCAACACAAATTTTCACAACCAATGAAATGTGGTCCAATATCATTTTAAATAAAAGAGCCTTCCGGCTTTTTTTTAATATATCTTCCTCATTTTCTGTTAAAAAACAATATTCTTTCCTATATTTTAAATCTAATTTAATATTCTAAAAATGTTTGAAATTTAATAAACATGCTCCACCACAAAACATCACTGTATTCTAAATGTAAATACCTAGTAATATACAGCAGTATCTACCGAGCAAATATGAGTTTGCATCAACTTTGAATTAACGCGTACTTAAATTTTAATTCCACTTTCACTGTACTTACGCAGGTCACGAATTTTTAAAGAACTCCATAGGTACTATCAGTGGCGCAGGGAAGGGGAGGATCCAGGGGGGCCGGGTCCCCCAAACGGTTCCGACAATGTACTTTGATACTTTAATGTTTGTAATTTTTTCTCGGAAAAAAACGGCAATTGCCTTGCATTCAAAACAAAATGTCACTAAATAGTTCCTAGACAAGCTGTGTTCGACAACGTCGTTTTTATTCGTTAAAAATGTTTGCATTTGGGGGTATGGAAATTGAGTTTTCCAGGAATCCCTGCTGTTCAAAGGGAAGAAAGTAAAGCGAGTGAGGGCCTATACTCGTATGGATATGGTGACCTTGAAGTTTTTGCTTTACTGTTTGACATAGCAACAACCACAGTTTTCACGTATCTTCTTTGACCCAAAGCCTTTTCAGATTGAGCCAGGCAATTCCTTAAAGATCGTCGCTGCGCCTCGAAGAACTGCTATGTGACATTTTTGTCGAAAATGAGTTATGCCGTGCAAATAAATCTCAAAGCTGTCAGGCAGCGTCCCTTATAATGTGAAAAATGAATATTTAATTGTTTCGCCACAACAATGAAAAAATAATAGATAGGCTTCAAGTTCTAATCACGTATGTATTGATTCTCTATGTGCTTATAAAGGCTCAAAAGATACACCGATATGTGCTACGTAAACACAAAAATAGTAGTATAATATCGTTGAAGCAAGCTACAACAATGTCCACTGCATAATATACGCACAACCAATTATATTATATTTTCAATTGTTTTCGTGTGTATTTCGCAAAATTTTAAGAGTGGAATATTTTTTGCTTCTCCCGAAAAGTTGTGGTTTTAACACATAGCGGTTCTTCGAGGCGCAGCGACGCAATTCCTTTCTAATCATAAAAGAAGGTTCCGAAAATTACTTGATCTTAGTTGAAAGGTTCAGAGGCAGGGTTGCCATACGTCCGTATTCTGTACGGACTGTTTGTATCCGTGTCCATGTCCGTATCATACAAAGCATGAAATAAGAAAATGTCCGTATTTGACAGTTTTTGGAGCTGTCCGAAAATTTCTGAGTCGGGAGTCGCTAAACTCTCGGACGAAGAGATTTGTGTTTTCATTATAGGGTATATAACTTATGTATATTTCAGTTACTATTAGCAAAGTACGTTATGTTTTTAACAATGTCTCATTTTTCCATTCCAGAGTTCTTTTGGTTAGATATAATATACGTAATTTTTAGTGGCATTTGTGTTAATTATATATATATATATATATATATATATATATATATATATATATATATATATATATATATATATATATATATATATATATATACAGGGGCGGATCCAGGATATGATCAAGGGAGGGGCTAAACCATATTTTGTCGTTTTATCTAGTAGGATTGAAGCCCATTTTAGTAAAGCAGGATTGAAGCCCATTTTATACAGTGTATATCTGAGCGTCAAGGGGGACTATAGCCCATATAGCCCCCCTGGATCCGCCACTATATATATATATATATATATATATATATATATATATATATATATAACATGTTAGTTTCCAATAGTGCTTAAATATTATAGTAAACAATTGTGTGATAACCTAAAAAAGGTGACTTTTAGGTAAATAATTTCAAAATATTTGTTCTGTGTTTGGGCACCATATCATTGACCTAGACAAACAAATCACCTGACCTGCCATCGCCTATTTAGAATAATTCACCGCCTATTTAGAATAACTACAACAGGATACCTCGTTAAATACAATTCACCTCTAGCCGCAATTAGCATCGAAGAAAGCGGTGATCAATGGATTTCGATAAATGCTCAGCAGTTAGAAAGAAAGAAAAGAGGAGTAAAAATAAAGATTTTCCTTTGTTGTTTTTGGTTTCATTCAGATGAAAAATATTTGTGGAAAAATTGTCAACAGGAGAGGGTGGAAAACAACAGTAAAGACTTGTAGCGTATGACAATTTTCCAACAATCTCTGATGTTTGATCAATTAGAGCAGTTCAGAAGATTTGCTTGCGTTAGACGTGTTCAGGATGTCGAAATAAGAACTTACGTTGCAATTGTAAAATGTCGCAAAACATTTTACAAAAGTGGTTAAAGTGGAGAAAAAGACAATTGTGTCAGTTTTGGTGAGAAAATGTGAAAAAAAACCGGAGAAAAATCTAAACAAAATTTTAATTCAGAGAGACTCGAAAAACGTTTCAGAAAAACGGCTAGAACGGAAAAAAGACAGCAGTGGTGTTCACAGCTGAATTCTGCGTAAAGAATTTGTAACACAGCTGAATTCTGCGTAAAGTTCTCTCAGAGGTTTTGCGGAGATACTCCGGAGTCACAAGGGTGAAGGCGTGTTCCACAGCTGCTCGTAATTCCTACGTTGTGTGATATCGAGTGTTTCATACCTGTTGCTTTATAAAACCCTAGAGAGCATTGTCTGGTGTCGTCAGATCGGGACTTCTTGGAGGCCAGGCAAAGCGAGCTGGTGAAGATGCACAACCTCTTCCAATCCAGTGGCCAAGAAACGTCTGATTCAGGTAATTGCGCTTTTGAATTGCGAAGTGCGCTGGTGCTCCATCCTGCTGAACATGAATAGCAATGTTGCCAGACAATGCCAAGTATAACAACTCACCAAGGGTAGTCGTCAACCTGGTTCGATCGATGATATATGAATCTCGAGTGGTAGTAATAGTTTGCATGTAAAAATATCTTTAATAATTATACATATTATTATTCTCACCTTTTCTATCAAAATTATAAAGTCGATGAACGGTATCAAATGGTTTATTAGTTGATACACTTTTATGTATTTTCATTCAAATTGTCATGCACACATACAAGATGATTAGGTATCCATAAACAACTACATAGCAACCAATTACATAACACTATCTATATCTCTTACAGATATTAAAAACATTCTTCTTTTGTTAATATTAAATTAACATTCTATTAAGTATAGTGCACATGTATGAGCACTTTCTGCCCAAGGTACAGGTAATTATTAAACTATCCAAAGTATTTCGTTATATAAAATGTCGGTGCACATGTATGAGCACTTTCTGCCCAAGGTACAGGTAATTATTAAACTATCCAAAGTATTTCGTTATATAAAATGTCGCCCGACAATTGGACTGAATATAAAAGTCATAAGCGAGCTTGGCTTTTATCTTCAAGAACCACTGGTCCGTTTACAATAATGGTCTTACATTACATATGTCCATCACATTTTGATCGCCCCTCGCATGTATCTTGATTACATATCATAGATATAGATACATTTATAACAAATCTTTCACTTCATTAATACTTATTTTTGACAATAAAGTTTCAACACAAATTAATATAATGAAAACAATTCTTGTGTTTAATCAATCATGAATTAAATTGTAATCCTTCACGTTAATCCGAAAGAATTAAAATCATTGGAAACTTATCGTTGGTTAATGAAAATCAAGGAAAATAAAATTGACTAAAAATCAAAAATTAAACATAACCTACGTTCGAATGACCAAAAGGAAGAAAATAAATCTATTTTTACATAAATAGAAGACACCCTTTTGTTATTATTTTTTTTTCAGTCTTCTTCATTCCTATTTATTTGAGCAAGAATGTCAGGCGCAACTAACTCTTTCACTAGATGCATCCATTTTTCCTTTGTATACTGAGTAGGTTTCCAAACCTTTAACTCATCTATATTACGAAGTCCAATTGACGTACCCGTTTTAGCGTTCAACAATTCAAAAACTTTAGGATTTATTTCCTTAAAACATAAATAAGGACCTGAGAAAATGTCACAAAATTTATAAATCTTCTTTAACAACATATTACTTTGTGGATGTTGTTTAACAAAAACTAAGTCATTGACCTTGATCCGATATTTTCCTTCTTGCAAAGACTCTACTTGAGAATTACGTTTCAAAAATTTGTTGTGTCTTCGGATTTTTACCATATTCACTAAATTGGGAGAATCTATGATTGTTGAATCTTCTAACTTGACATCAAAATGTTGTTCCACAGGGAAAATCAAATCAGAACCATTATGTACATTAGCAGGAGACACGCCTAAAGTATCTGATATAGAATGATTCAAAAGGTACGTGATTTGATTGACATGCTTGATCCATTCGGCATGTTTGTCTTTACAAAAGTGTCGAAACAACATACCAAAATTGCGATGTACATTTTCTACAACGGAGCTACTAGGATGGTACGGAGTTACAAAATGAATTTTAATGTTAGCCTTGTTCATGGCTTTGATGAACACATCACTTTTGAACTGTGAACCATTATCACATAATATGTGTTCGATAGGGCCACAATGGGTAATATATACATTCAAGATTTTATTTATGATAGCAGCGGAAGTTGCTCTACGCAGAGGATAAGCTACTACATAACGTGAAAAGATATCCATGGTTGTTAGTAAATAAGTTTCTCCAGTAGCTGCTCTTGGTAAAGGTCCATATAGATCGATTGACAGAAACGAATGTGGTCTCTCAGGCGTTATTGAGAGCATTGGTTTTTGTACAGCCTGGTAATTATGTTTAATTCGCATGCACTCAATACAGTCCTTGATATAATTTTTGATTTGAGCTCTCATTCCCCTCCAGTAAAAGGATTTATTAATCAAGGCACATACCTTTACATAACCAAAATGACCGAAATCGTCATGATATGCCTTTAATATGCGTGTTGTTAGCGTAGGTGGAATACAAATTTTGTTTCTAGATTTGAATTTAAAATCTTTAATAAGTAGAATTCCGTTGGTTAATTTAAATCTGGAATTCCAATGTTTGGGACAATTACATTCCTCACTGCATGAAGATAAATGTTCCATAATTTGTTTATATTCATGATAATTCATTTGATGTTCTCGTAGATCTTCTATTGAAATTGTAGCTATTTCATCCTGTAAGATCTTAAATTCGTTGATGGACAAGATATGTTGTTGTTCTCCAGGAAACAGACGTGATAAGGTATCTACGGGTCCATTATCTACCCCTTTAATGTGTCGTACTTCGAAATCATAAGCTTGAAGATCTAACGACCAGCGAAGTAGTCTGTTATTATATCCCTGTACCCTGTTAAGGTATCGCAATGAATTATGATCGGTAAGTACTATGAAATGACATCCGCTAAGATATGGAGCAAATTTTTGTATCGCAAAACGTACAGCCAAAAGTTCGATTTCTGTCGTGGTGTATCCTTTTTCAGCTTTCTTTAAAGTACGGCTAGCGCAATGAATAACAGCCGGTTCCTGAATAGTTGGATTAGGTTGCCAGAGTACAGCAGAGATTCCAAGTTGGGAACCGTCACACTGAACATAAAAAGGAACGTCATATCGTGGGTGATTCAAATGGATGTTTCGTTTTACGCATTCCTTCAACTTATTAAAACTGTGTTCTTGAATCGGACCCCATTGCCATGGTACTCCTTTCTTTATAACCATAAATAAAGGCTGGGCTATCTCGGCAAATCGCGGGATGGCTTTGCGAAACCAATTGAAGAGCCCTAATATTTGCCGTGTCTGTTTCACATTTAATGGGGCAGGCAGATCTTCTATGGCTTGTACTTTAGATTGACTGAATTGTAAACCCGAGGCATCAATTTGGTATCCAAGAAATTCTATGGGATTCTGCAGAAATTTTGATTTCTGTAGATTGATAGTAAGGCCCGAACTTTCCAATCTGTCTAAAACTATATCTAAGTACTTCAAATATTCATGTGGATTTTTTCCCATTATTAAGATGTCATCAGCGTAAGTTATCACGTTGCTACGTAAGTCTTGACCCAAGACTTTATTCAAGCAGGATGCTAACGCCGCACTACCATTGATAAGCCCAAAAACGACACGGTTGTATTCGTATAAGTGACCTTCAAAACTAAATGCTGTGTACGGTTTCGAATCTTCATGTAGTTCGACCTGATTATATGCCATTACTAGGTCTAAATTTCCGAAGACAGCATTCCCTTGTAAAGAAGCTAGTATTTCTTCCACTGGAGGATACCTCACTTGTTCCAGATCAATGTGACAATTCGTGCGTCTCAAATCTAATACCACACGTAGAGAACCATTTTTCTTTGGAACAACATGTAATGGATTAAGATGCACGCTTCGTGAAGGCCTAATGATCCCATCTCTTAACATATCTGTAATTTGCTGACGTACATTTTCTCTGTATCTATATGGAATTATATAAGGCTTGGTTACTATAGGTTTGTCTGTTTTAACTTTAAAAGAATAAACAAAATCCTTGCAACGCCCAGGACGTTCTGAAAATACATTTTTATGTTTATATAGGATATTCTTAAAGTCAGCTTTTACTGTATTATCTGTAAAATCAAGACTGCTTTCAAGTGATTTAACACGTTCAGAAAACAATACATCGTCTTTTAAATTCACCAAATTTTGTGTGTCTTCCATTCGTTGATCATTTAATTTACCACTTTCTGAACTAACAGAAACATTATTCACTACATGAGAAATATTATTATATTGACAAGCACTATTATCTAATTTTGGAAGCAGTTTCTGAACGATTTCCTGAGGTATACCAGGTATAGTCAACGTTTGGTTTTTAAAATCAAGCATGACACGCAATTGAGATAATAAATCTAAACCCATAATTAATTTCTCGTTCAGTTCCTTTATTACCAGAATAGGGATTGATATTTCAAAATCTTGAATAGTTATTGTCACACGAGTAATTCCAGCTACTCTCTTTTTATGTTTACCGGTAAAATCAACTATAATAAGATTCTCAGCTTTTTGTAACTTAGGGTTCGAATAATTACTAGTAATTACTTTCCACAACGAATACGATAATAGAGAGGCATTTGCTCCTGTATCAAGTAAAGCTTCAGTGTTTAACCCATTGACTTTGATAGGTATTTTAGCTGTACTATATGATTTTAAAAATACAAAATTTTTTTCAATATCAAAACCATCATTGACAGTATCATCTTCGAACCAACAACGATTTACTACAGGTATAAATTGGTACTGACATCTATTAATTGCTATTTCCGAATAATTATTTACAGAGACTTCATATGAAAGATCATTTTCATCATTAACATGAACATGTAAATTGGAAGATAAATGTTCATAAGAATTATCGCTTAAATTTGCAAATAAATGTTCATGAGAATCTACAGCTGATATGGGTTTAACCCCTACCACATCAGCCGCAATTAGTTTAAATTCATATTCGTGTATGGTTCCAATAAAGTACATTGTACAGCACAATCATGATTATGTCCCGTATTACTGTTCTGTACAGGAATTACTTCGATACCTGGATCCTGATGCGAAGTGCCATCTCTTGTTCTCCAATTACGTCTATCCACGTAGTTGGTTGTATTCCTGGAATTTCGCCATACATTCCGTCTATTTTTAAACCTGTTTTGATTATATGATCTAACATAAGGATTGCTACGATTAATTAGGTTAGGCGTATTCCCTACGTAACTTTGCCTATTTTGCTCGTTTTGATTGCTAGAATTTACTCGGCTTAGGTTGTGTTCTGTATCATTCACACTTCGGATATTTAAATTCCGAACAGGTACAAAATGATCTGAATTATTTTTACTTTTACCTACTCCTGCTTGTTGATTCATAGCATGGTATTGAGTTTCATAGCATTGGACAAGCATTAATAAATGGTTGAAACTCATACACTGTGTAGAGAACAAGATCTGTTGTAACTTAAATGGGAGCAAATTTCGAATCGATGCTATTATTCTAGATTCTGATTGCAAGGGATTAACGACTTTTAATTCGTTGTATGTATTTACAACAAACTCTACAACAGATTTGTGCAAACGAGGATTGAAATGTTGATTTCTAATGGTGGCATCTCGATTTGCAAGCAAAAAGTCATTTTCATAATTCGCGATCAATGCCGCTTTGAATTCCTCATATGTATCGATGTGATCGCGTACTGCTTTAAACCATAAAGAACATGGTGGGAGTAATACATGAGGGATTAATTTCATATATTGTGATCTATCTATACTCATTATATTGCATTCGTCCTGAAATTTTTCCAGGAAAGAAGTAGCGTTTTCATTACATTTACCACTGAATTTACTCATAGCCCGTATTTCACTCATCTTAACACTTAACTTTACCTTTCTTTTATCATTCCGTGTACTTATTGGGTGACAATTCCTATCCATGACGTGATATGTCGTTGCACCATTCCTTTTCCGCCCATCTGTACTCTTCGGATGAATTTCTTCCAAAATAATATCCTCATCAGACACAGGTGAAGGCGAAGTCATCTCTGGTGAGTGGGGAAACTCCAAGCGCTCACTACCCATATTATTGTGGTATGTGTTGTCCTTAACCTGTAGCGTCCTAATTTCTTCCTGTAGAGTAGCTATCAATTGCGTATTTGCACGTATGTTGTTAGAATTATTGATGACCTGAATCTTTTGCTGTTGAACAGAAGATTCTATTACTTCTAAATCCTTTTTTACATCATTGATTTCTTGGCTCAGGTGATTGTGATTATCCTGGCATTCCTCAGATATTCCTTTTAACTTTTCCTCGAACTGCGAGGTGATATCGTTCATCGTCTGGATAATTAATTGTTTCGTTTCATCTGACTTCTGCTCCATTCGTCTGCTTAATTCCTCGTATTGCTTGTTGGATTCTTCGGAGTTCTGCTCTATCTTCTGTTCTATCGTCTGCTTCAATTCTTCACATTGCTTGTTGGATTCTTCGGACTTTTGCTCTATCGTCTGCTTTAACTGGGTAGTCATCTGAATCAATTGTCGCTGTAAGGCTAGCAAGATTCGGTCTTCTGATGTCATTCCTGGTGCTACACTATATTCACCGTTGTCACTATTATTGGATTCATTCTCCATTGCTTCACCGTTCATTTTTCTTATAATTATCCTACCACTCCTAAGTCTTGTGAAATTTGTATTCATTAACCTTATTACAAAAGTAAATTCACCCTTACTTTGCTTCGGGAATGAATTTACAGCAAGTTCCCGGGTGAGGTAAACCAAAATTTTTATAACGACTCACCAAGGGTAGTCGTCAACCTGGTTCGATCGATGATATATGAATCTCGAGTGGTAGTAATAGTTTGCATGTAAAAATATCTTTAATAATTATACATATTATTATTCTCACCTTTTTTATCAAAATTATAAAGTCGATGAACGGTATCGAATGGTTTATTAGTTGATACACTTTTATGTATTTTCATTCAAATTGTCATGCACACATACAAGATGATTAGGTATCCATAAACAACTACATAGCAACCAATTACATAACACTATCTATATCTCTTACAGATATTAAAAACATTCTTCTTTTGTTAATATTAAATTAACATTCTATTAAGTATAGTGCACATGTATGAGCACTTTCTGCCCAAGGTACAGGTAATTATTAAACTATCCAAAGT
This sequence comes from Thermobia domestica, assembly GCF_964235325.1. Taxonomy (NCBI): domain Eukaryota; kingdom Metazoa; phylum Arthropoda; class Insecta; order Zygentoma; family Lepismatidae; genus Thermobia; species Thermobia domestica. The sequence continues at coordinate 57,784,168 of NC_137469.1, forward strand.
ATTTCGTTATATAAAATGTCGGTGCACATGTATGAGCACTTTCTGCCCAAGGTACAGGTAATTATTAAACTATCCAAAGTATTTCGTTATACAAGCAAGTTATCAAACAAATGTGGCTAAAACCTAAAACCGTCAGAGAACACCAATTAGGGGTACGTCTATTTCCGGATCACGCTTTATGTATAACCACTTAAGTCAGGCTTCCCCAAACAAAAATCCTGGCTACGCCTCTGGGTACTATTTGATTTGTTTTCGTTTTGGTTACTGAAGTTCAGTTTCTATTTTCAGTACCGACTCTATAAAAGATGTGTATCTATAGTTTGAGATGGAATCCAAATCATTGTAATACGTCTAAATTTCGATGCTGCCCTACCCAGATTTGAACCCTTGACCACATGTACCAAACTTGAGCGCGCTTTCCATTAGTTGACTTGAGTTGATTTTGAGTTTAGCGCCTCGTTCAGCAACGATACTATATGAAACGCGGACCTACTGATTAACGTGGAATCCGAACAACGTGAGCTCCCGCCGGGAATAGAACCCGGGTCTTTCACACCAAAGATGCATACTCTAACCGCTTAGCCACAAAAGAGATCATGCGCTACCCATTAGATCAGAGGAGAATGCAGTTACTGTTTGAGTCTGGAATTGTTACCAAATGCATAGGTGTTTCTATATTTGTGAAGTTGATTTCTAAACCATAATGTTTTTATTTTTTAAAGTTTGTTTGCTCTCGAAGTCAGAGTTCTTTCTTTCTTTCTTTCTTTCTTTTCTTTTCTTTTTTCTTTTATTTTAAGCAACATTACAAACCTATAAAAAGAACTCAGAAGAATTTACACAAATAATGGACTACTTTTCTTCCCAGTTTTCTAGTTTCAGGAAACTTGATTTCAATTTCTTTATCCTTTCTTGACCAAAAATAATGATGTAGCGCAAACTCTAAACTTCAGCACAAAACAAGCACTAAATTCGTCAGCCATCTTTTAGACTCAACTGATTTGTCTAAACATAACGTCACGTTTCACCAATATTTTATTTCGCTTTTTCGTCAAAATTAATGGAGTACACCTAGATATTAGCCCTAGTTTCGTTACTTCAGAATTTCTGGAACTAATTAAAACGTAGTTTACTCACTAAATGTTCAATGATAACACTCCAGATAAAATATATTTAAACTTAGTATTTTCCGAAGATATTCTGCATTTACCTTCTATTTTTTTTCTTCACAAAATTCCTTCTTTATAATTGAGAATACATCCACTAATAAAGACTTCTTTTCGTATTATATCAGAACCGTCCAGAGAAACATGTTTGTACATGTCTGGCCAGAAAACTTAACAAGTTAGGGCGAAGGTACACTGGGACGACATCGTGTTTGGCTCGTGTCTGGGAACGAACGATACCGACAGCGACAATGACACATATTCGAACTCTGTAGTGCACTCTGTGCCGCCATACAGTAACTTTCTCTCGTTGCTCTTTTTTCAATTGTTCAAGTAATTGTCCGATGACATGTCCCACAGAGACGGTCAATCCTTAACCAGATATATCAATTTTTCAGCATCAAATTCAAACACCGACATTTTCACTTTCTTCGAATGAATCACCAAACAACGAAACCTTCCACTACGCACTGCGTGTAGCTGACTGTGTCTGATGTTGTACCGTTGGTAGTGTGCGTTGTCCCACTTGCGCACATATTACAACTTGTCGCTCCGCAGTGTGGTCTGGCATTTTCTCGGTCGCCGGAAGACCGAGCTCCCACTGTCGCCCCTCAAACTTTTCTGGCCATTGTCGCAGTCGCCGTAGTGTGCATTGCTCCAATTGAATGCAGTGTTCTAACGGACGTTTCATCTGTCGTTGTCAGGTCGCTGACGGTGTCAGTGCCTTCGCCCTTAAATATTCAGTTCTGGCTATTAAGAAAAATTATATAAATGTTACCGTTATAGCCTAGAATTCAACGTAACTCTTGACAGATTTTGTTCCAATTGGTTGAGATAACTGGACCAGGATTAAGTTGACCCAACCATTTACTGTTCAATTTTAGACTAAAGCTATAGCGACCGCAACGACTTGTGATTTCTGGGCTCTGCACCAATCATAGAACTTTTTCTATTTTGCTTCACGTGTGAGGCATCGGAAGATTTCGGTACAATTCGTGGTTGTTTCCGAATCAACAATGTTGTTGAACTTTGGAGACGTGGTGAATGAGAGTTAAAAAACAAAAAAAAAATTAAGGATTTAAAAACGAATGGAAACAATTGTTCCAACAATAATTACGGCAAAAATATAAAACAATAATAACTACGAAAATAAGCAAAAACAAACTTAGTTTAAATTCGACAACACTGTACTCTCAGGAGTTGTTATGTCAGAGACGACACTGGCAAAATTTTCTTGGATAGGGGTTGACGACCGGAACACATCCTCGCATTCTATTGGGTGATGAAATCAATAGATCTAGATCAAGCTTCACCACTCCTTGTGATACACAAAATATGGAATTGGAGCACAACGCCGGCACTAAAGTAATGGGTAAATGTATGTTTTGCAGACAACTTCATTATCAAGGGAGTTGATTATATCCATCATCATATACAAAAACTACACAGATTACCTACGCTAAATTTTCTATTATCCAACTGTTAAGGAATATATTGCATAACACATAGAACCTTATAATATTTAATCATCATAACTTCTAAAACTACTACACTATACACACGAGATCTTCTGTATTACCGAAAGCACTTAGAGGTACCGAAGCTCAGAAAATTAATTCTTGTTTGATAGTACATGTGGTTATCAAAATAATAGAAACACCAGAAAGGAAATGTAACTTCTCCTATGAATATGGCGTAGGATCACCGTACTCTTAGCCTGCAGAACAGTTCTGATTCGTCGTGCAATACAGACACATAAAGTCAAGAATGGTTTCTGGAGGAATATTATTGCATTCCTTATGCAATGCAGTACTCAATTACGTCAGCGAGGATGGAGAAGTTAACTACAGATTCTGAGTCCTAGAACTGTCCACAGATATTCAATAATGTTGACATTTGGGGATTGAGGAGGCCAAGGGAGGTGTTCCAGTTCATTCCAATGATTATGGAACCATCCGTTAAAAGCTCCAGCAATGTGAGATTTGGCGTACTGTTATATGGAAAAGTTACACCAGTTGCACGTCGTCACTTAAAATTTACACGTTATTACTGGAAATAATGAGTCCTGTAAGCGTAATCAGAGAACACTGGAATATCAGAAAATTGCGGCCAACAACATCATAGAGTCGCCGCCATATTCCACAATAGTGAGAAGGTGCATACTTCGTTATGAATCCGCTATAAATAAACACGGCCTACTGGAAATGAGCTGAAAGAGATCTCACCGGCGGAACTATTGCGATAAACCTTTGTTGGGGGTGATCAGCAGTTTGAAAATTGTAACCCGACCACGTATGTTCAGGTTATGCAAATCGCACTGGACTGTGATTATTGCAGTAGGCTGTTCCAGGTACTGATTCAATGTTGCATTCGCTCTATGATTCTTGGTGACAATATTCGTCAATGCTAGACCATCCCTATCATTGAAGCTTCTCTTCTCTCATTGATGTTGTTTTGCCGTAAGTCCTGTAGATCTTCACTATTTTGGACAATGTTCCTAGTGACATGTCTAACGCACTGGTCACATAAGATATACTTGTGGCAACTAACCGTACATTCGTAATTTGGCCTCTTTGAAACTCAGAGAGGTCTGCCATTTTGCATGACTATCACCTGTTCACTTCAACACACACCTTCGTCCTACCTCGCTTGACGTACAACAAACGGCAACCTAACATACCATTAACAATGACAGGCCACTAAATATCTTTAGTGTTATAACATCACACATCTTGTGTTTTGGAAACTGTTGGGAGAATAGCTTTTAGTGTTATGCGTATCTAGATAGACGATAAATGTTAAATTACACAACAATACTTTCGTATTCTCCGTGGGAAAAAATCGAACTCATTGCAATAGTTTAGATTCCACCTTAAATTGGAGAGCCACGTCTGATACAGTCTCGGTGCTGAATAGGACCGCTATGCTTCCACAAATAACATCAACGATATTTTTCTAGAAAAAGAGGAAGCCGGACTTTTGATTGTTGTTTAATATGTTCATTGAATTGGATCAACATTGTAAAACGAAAGGGGGGGGGGGTGTTGAAATATTATGTGCAAAAGGAATCGTCAATATCATCAGAGACAGATTATCTATATATAAATAAAAATAAAAGTAACTATGTTTGTGACTTAATAACTCTTGAACTACCCGAATGATCTCGATCAAATTTTCAACATAGATGACGTTCGAACCTGAGATGGTTTTTATCATCTCACTTTGACGGTGCAACTTAAGGGAGGGGAGTGCGATATATATATATATATATATATATATATATATATATATATATATATATATATATATATATATATATATATATATATATATATATATATAAATGATCCGAAATGTGTCGAAAATGTGTTCGATATTAGTGTCGAATTCATAATTTTCGGGGTTGCTGAGATGAACGGTGTCACTTCCTATGCCGTTCAAATTAAAATTCAGCCCCATTAGTACTCCTAAGGGGCAATGGTGACATAAAAAAATTGAAAATGACCGATATTAGTGTAGAATTCATAGTTTTAGGGGTCCCTAAGTTGATTAGTGACATTTTGGTGCCCTTTATGTCCAAAATGAAACGTATTCTCCCCGTGCGAAGAACGAGCATTCTGCTAGTGTGTGTATAAAGTGGATTAAAGAGATAATTCTTACTCAGAGGAATAAAGGTAGTTTGAAGAAGCAACATAATGTGAAATTTGTAAGGAACAGAATTAAGGTAGGTACGTACAAAGCAATAGTTAATTGTAAGATTAAAGAATTGTCTTATGTGCACGTGTGAATCGAGGTTTTAGTGTTGGTTAATCGCATTTCAGTACGTACTTATATCGGAATAGTTCAAATTTAGAATCAATCTAAGTACGAATTTTCTGATTTTCGCGTGCTTTATCTTAATTTTTTGCATATAGCTAACAGACAAAATCTTATTTATAATACGACCCAACTCTCAAAGCTTCATAATACTGTACAGTATATGAGACCTGGGAAAATATATAATTAGAGCAAGTTCCTCCTCTTTCATTATTATACCATTTGTCTGAAATACAACATCCTTAACCAACAGCCTAAGTACTTATTAAGTTAAACATTAGCATACCTCCATGTCTGGCTTCATAAATGTTTTTTCCTTTTCATTTATGTAGATCAAAGTTATGTACTATAGGCTGTTCTTTTAACGCCACACCGTAACTTATTCTAACTGGAAATAAATGGCTTCCTTTCTACATTAGCATCGTTTTCAATTAAGGTATTAATTATTTCATAAATCATATAAACGTTCTGCTATGAGATGGCTCATTTGAGTATCTATAGTGATGACGGACTCTTTAATGCTGAATTGCCGATGGTACTAAATAATGGTAATTGTTATCAATAATAATTTCTCGTCTCTCCAATTATAAGGTCTTTCTGGGATGTGAGCAATTTTGGTTTTCCTTTAACCAATAAATTCGATTCTCTACTGAATTAAATTCTTTTGCCGCTTATACACAATTAAGCTTGTAGGAATCATGTAATGAGTCTAATGCTAGTGTATTTATCCTAAGGCATTGGATTCAACACGACATGCTTTGTGTCTGTTCTACGATATATTTTTATGAAGTTTATTTCAGTGTTTCTCAGTGACGGATCTAGGCCAGGGCCGGGGGACCTAGCCCTCCCGGTTTTTCCGTGACAAAATAATTTAAGCTATTATTTATATATATTTGAAAGTTTATATATACCTTCCAAAGTCTGGGTACTGGCTGCCCCCCCCTTCAGTTTTTACCTTCTAGATCCGCCACTGATGTTTCTCAACCTAAAAGAAATACTAAACTTTACGGACCTAGAAGTAGGCCCGTATCTACTATACTAAGACAAAGGAGAGACAATTTTTAGGGGGAGCGATTTTACCGGAGTTCACCTTCCATTTATAGTCTCTTACGTACATAAATTATAATATTAATTCCTGGAGTAAACATATGGAAGATGTGTATTCCAGGTGTGTGAATGTGTCGTGTGATGCTGTATTTCATTGTAACTACCGTTTGGATCTAAACCAATCTGATGGTCAAGTAACCCATTATCTAAGGAATAAAAGTCGCTATATTTGATGCCCGGGCTCAGCCACGGACAGACTCGGCTTAACTCTGCTCGCCTTGTATGTTGTGCTTTATTTCTCAGTAACTACTGACCATATCTGAACCAAATTTGGTGGGTTAGTACCCCATCGTCTCAGGAATAAAGATCTCCATATTTGATGACCAAACTCAGCCAGGGAGAGACTCGAATTAGGACAGAGAAATGAAACATTCTAGTGGTCACTCTATATAACTCTTTATGGCCTATTCCGAACTATTCTCAATTCCACCCAGTTCGGTTCCATTCCAGAGTTGTATCGAATCCATGGGCGTCTGCAGCGGGGGATAAAGGGGAGGGAATTGTGTCTGCTCTACGCAGGCCCGTATTTATATATTGTGCGCCCCTGTGCTCTAAATAATTCTCCCCCCACTTCCCCCGACAAACTTATGTTCCAAACAAGGAAACAAGCCATGATTTTGCAAACATACCAGCTCTTGTTGAGTAGCAGTTTAGATATTACAAGTTAGAAAAGTTACAACGTAATTTTAAATGGCCAAATTCTCGCAATGAACATTATAATGTGGTGTTCTGCCTGAAGGTAAGTATTTAACCCGAAGGTCCCTATGTTCCACTCCCTAGAGAGAGGACGAGATTTTAAAAGTAATCGAAAACTACATCTATTAATGTTATTTTCATAGTTCTCGAGCTCGCTGAGTTTAACAGTATCAGTTTTCGTGATGATCAAGTAAATCCTCACCCCTTGGGGTGGGGGTGGGAGAGGATGGCTTTTTAAAAATTATCAGATAAGCTAGCTAATTAGTAACTACTGTAATTAGAGCGAATTAAACACATTAACATATTTTCTCGCATTTGCGCCAGACCTCCGGATTGCTAGTTTTAAATATTACTTTATTGTGAATCTTTTTAAGAAAATCCAAAATGTTGCTGCCCCCTAAATTCTGCCACCCTGTGCTCGAATACAGAATAGCACTTACCTATATACGGGCCTAGCTCTACGATAAAGTTTGTAAAGCTTATCACAGCGTTTCTCAACCTAGAAAGAAAACTAAACTTCACAGACCTAAAAGAAGGCCCGTATCTAGAACACTAAGACAGGAAAGACAAGTTTAGGGAAAGATTATTACTGCAGGTATATCAAAACGTATTAAATACATGTCAAAACATATTAAATTTGCTTACCAAACCACTATTTTAACCGGTATTTAATATATTTAATGTGGTTAATAAAGTTATGTGATGTATGTCAATAAAATAATTCTTTTACCAAAAAAAAAAAAAATGTACACTAAAGTGTGTATATTCGCGAGTTTGCATGTGTGTCAGTCGTGGCCCCTTTTCCTTGCAAAAAAATATGTGGGAGTTTCTGATTGAATTTTCCACAATTTATGTTTCCACCCATTTTTTCATTCTCCCAAAGTAAGGCATTTTAATGCCAAAGATTATTTGACAATATGTCGCGAAGGGTGTGTCATTGTTTGGTGTACAAAGCAAACCAAAAGTAGTTGAAAATAAATTTGAATTGAGCACAACTCACATAGACCACAACTTCTGTCGATTGTAAGTTCGTTCATTTTAATCCTAAATGCACTATATCCGAAAAAACAAACTCAACCCCTGTTATGAGTTATGTTTCCACTTTGTAATAACGTTAATATTTAATGTAATTCTCGTAACTGAGTAAATTTATCAATATTTTCTGTATTATTTAGTTTATAAGAAATAAACATTATTTTGCCTTGCGACTACCTCCGCCCGACCGAATTGCGACCATCGTCAGTTCCCCCTGTTAACTTTCAGTTGTTCGATTAAAAGCATTTGTGCTTAAAAGATAAACGGTCAAATAGTTCTTATACACTCATGCTCAAAAATTAAGGATAATTGCAGATTGTGGTAGTACACAACGTGGCACTACACAAAACTGGCGCTAATAGCTTAGGCACATAGTGAATACAACATACGAACAAACGAAACATATCGGTACCACGGTATTTGTGATCACTTGAGAAACACATGTGCTACACAACGGTACTGTTTCCTGCGCATGTACCCCGATATCAATATGGGATATGATCACCATGCACACGTACACAGGCCGCACAACGGGTTGGCATACTCTGGATCAGGTGGTCGAGCAGCTGCTGGGGTATAGCCTCCCATTCTTGCACCAGTGCCTGTCGGAGTTCCTGAAGTGTCCTAGGGGTTTGAAGACGTGCAGCGATACGTCGACCGAGAGCATCCCAGACATGCTCGATGGGGTTTAGGTCTGAAGAACAGGCAGGCCACTCCATTCGCCTGATATCTTCGGTTTTACGGTACTCCTCCACGATGGCAGCTCGGTGGGGCCGTGCGTTATCATCTATCAGGAGGAAGGTGGGACCCACTGCACCCCTGAAAAGGCGAACATACTGATGCAAAATGACGTCCCGATACATCTGACCTGTTACAGTCCCTCTGTCAAAGACATGCAGGGGTGTACGTGAACCAATCATAATCCTATCCCACATCATCAAACCACTACCTCCATACAGGTCCCTTTCAAGGACATTATGGGGTTGGTATCTGGTCCCTGGTTCACGCCAGATGATAACCCGGCGAGAATCACTGTTCATACTATACCTGGACTCGTCCGTGAACATAACCTGGGACCACTGTTCCATTGACCATGTACTGTGTTCTTGACACCAGGCTTTACGGGATCTCCTGTGAACAGGGGTCAGTGGAATGCACCTTGCAGGTCTCCTGGCGAATAAACCATGTCTGTTCAGTCGTCTGTAGACTGTGTGTCGGGAGACAACTGTTCCAGTGGCTGTGGCAAGGTCCCGAGCAAGGCTACCTGCTGTACCCCGTGGCCGTCTGCGGGCACTGATGGTGAGATATCGGTCTTCTTGTGGTGTTGTACACTGTGTACGTCCCGTACTGTAGCACCTGGACACGTTTCCTGTCTGCTGGAATCGTTGCCATAATCTTGAGATCACACTTTGTGGTACACGGAGGGCCCGTCCTACGACCTGCTGTGTATCACCAGCCTCCAGTCGCCCTATTATTCTACCCCTCATAACGTCATTAATATGTGTTCTTTGAGCCATTTTCAACACACAGTCACCATTAGCATGTCTGACATCTGCACACTTACACGCTGCACCGTACTCTGACATGCACCAACACACTTCTGCGTATTTGGACTGCTGCCAGCGCCACCATGCGACGACCGCACCGCATGCAGCGCACCGAATGGTCAAATGCACCGCATGGTCATACCCCGAAGTGATTTCCAACCGAAAACCGCCCACCAGAGCGTTGTTTCACCATGTATCCGCATTATCCTTAATTTATGAGCACGAGTGTATTTTTCATTGCAAGCAAAGTAATAATAATAATTATTATTAAACAACCCTAATAAATAAATAAATACAGAACTAAAATATAAATAAGGTAATGCGAGCAGACACTTGTGTTTCTTTGCTGTCTCGTCTGAGAAAGAAGCCATTTCTGGACAAAGTGTTGACATGTGATGAGAAGTGGATCCTGTACGAAGCTTCGTCATCATTGGTTAGCATCCCATGAACCGGTTCCAAAACAACCGAAACCAGCACTGCACAAGAAGGTTCTCCTGTGTGTTTGGTGGACTGCTCGCTGCATTGTGCATCAGGATCTGCTACCAGCTGGTCAGAGCATCAATGCAACTGTTTACTGTCAGCAGTTGAACCATGTTCAAGAAAAACTCAAAACTCTGGAGCCAGCACTTCTGAATCGCAAAGTGGTCCTCCTGTTACAGAACAACGCTAAGTCTCACGTTGCTAGGATGACCCAGAACACCATTCTACGCCTTGGATTTGAAACCCTATTGCATCCGCCATACTCCCCTGACATTGCACCGTCCGATTATCACCTGTTCCATTCCTTGGACAATCACCTTAGAGGATGCTAGTTCAAATCCCTGGTAGAGGTGCAAAATGCACTTGATGCCTTCTTCGCTTTACGGATCACTAAGTTCTACCGTGATGGAATCCATGGCCTTCTAGAACGTTGGCAGAAGATCAGCTATGGTGATGAGAACTATTTTTGATCTTCCAGGTATGCAGTGGTGCCCACCCCCCCTCATGTCCATGACGCACCCCCCCTCAATTGCCTATCTGTAGGTGTTCTTTCATGAAAAAATCTTTTCGATTAATTTTTACATCCTCTCAAACATATTTATATAGATTTTTACCCCCCCCCCAAATATTTCAATGACGCAGTTTGCGTCATAGCCCCCCCTTGTGGAAACCCCTGAGGTATGTCTTAGGTGACATATCGATGTTCGAAGATGGTGGGTGAAAAAAGCGACAGAACTTTCTTGGTTACCTTTATAAATTGAATAAATGTTATTTCCATCAAGTGAATACAAAGCATAGCTGCGTGTAAAGACCAGACCAAACCATTCGGAACTCTCATGAAAAGAAATTTCAAAAAAAGGAATAATACTGAGGTAGTCAGATTAATAAAATAAACAAAATACTACTTCAGACGAAATATTTGAATTCCTGTAAACAAGAAATTACTAAATCCATCCGTTCTTCAGTGATGAAAGTAATTCTTGTCAGACCAATAAGGAGAGAAACACACATGAAAAGAGAGCATTCCAATTAAATACAGTATTTCTCTCTCTCTCCCTCTCTCTCTTTCTCTCTCTCTCTCTCTCTCTCTCTCTCTCTCTTTCTCTCTCGCTGTATATAATGTATATATATTGGTAATTTGTTGTTAAATTACAATAAAGATAATTACAATAAAGATTTAGAACAGGAATCAATCGATATTAAAATGATTGTTATTTGAGGTTTTGTGTTTCGCTTCCTTATACAACTCAGAGGTTATGAAGGACGAGAAATACTAATAACGTATACTCCAATAGTAGCGTCATTTCAGATTTAGCTTGAGGAAGGGAAACTCTCGATATAAGAAGATTTTTCAAGTTTTTCATTAATGTATGTATTACCATATTATTGATCAAACTTTATACATACCTCAAACTCATGGGAGGCAATTGCTCCCTCTCTCCCTGAAGGCCCAAATGATGTCACCGGCTCGTAACCATTACCGGGGCTTGAATTGGGTACTGTTGCCCAATATATATATATATCGTTACCTTCTCTCGGGGAAACAATAGACCGGAAATATTAAAATGTTAATTTAAGTTTCGTATTCCACCCCGCAATCAAATCGAACTTATTTTACTTATTTATTGTTAGTACTAAATTATTATTATTATTATTATTATTATTATTATTATTATTATTATTATTATTATTATTATTATTATTATTATTATTATTATTATTATTATTATTATTTCGTTTGTAATGAAATAAACTATAAAAAATCTCTTGTTATTTATTTTTGAGCTTAAACTAACAACAAAATATTTCAGATGGAGCTGAAAATGGGTGCAACGCCAGAGATATATTTATTGTATTTTTGTAAACTAAATAATACAGAAAGTATTCCTGTACAGTCCTTTTAAAAGAATGCCCTGGCCACCCACTCCTCTTTAAAATGCCATGTCCTTTAGTTAATAACAGAAAATATACAATTCACGCTAATGCGATTTGTTTTGGCGGGACAATATTTAACACCTTTCTTTCAAACGTAAATACTAAGTTACCCTTCATACCAGGCACGTAGCCAGGATTTCGAAATAGGGGGGTCCGTGACGAAATACTGTGGTTATCACACCAGGGGCTCGATCATTCTAAATTCGTTCGTTTAGCCAGGATTTCGTAATCAGGGGGGTGACATGAAATACTATGGTTACACACCAGGGGATCGATCAATCTAAACTAATTTACTGGCAACATACCCATATTGGTCTTTTAGGACAATAAAATGAGGACATGTTAGTAAGTATTTTAAGAAGAAAAACTATGAAGAAATCTTGAGTAAAAGAAAATAAAAAAAAAGTATTGGAAAAGATATAGACTTCCGAGGTCTTTCGAACTCGGTTCTACTTGTCTTCTTTCTTTTTCTTCTTCTTTTTTATATATCTTCGTTTAATGCCATCAAGGATAGCAACGAGATACACTTTCGGGAGTAAAGACATCCTATAAAATGGATTAGAGGTGCCGCGAAATTCAAAATGGTTCATATTATTGGTGATTCTGGGCAAGTTCTACCTGAAAGTCTATGTTATCCATGCAGATAGATGGAATTCGGAATGCTTCGTTACAATAATGCCAATTTTCAACTCCGCTCCCCCTTCCTCCGGTTTTCTCCACACAAAGCTCCTCATAAGAAAGAGTAACCAAACACTTGCTGTAGTTTTATATTTTTGACTCTGATTAATTTTTTTCTCGTTTATTTTTGTTTCATCCTTCCTTAATATTTTTCATTTCTGGACCCGAAGGGGGGGTCCGGACCCCCAGGACCCACCCCTTGGCTACGTGGCTGTTCATACTGTTGAGAAAATACTGTTTTCTACGAAAAAAGATAAAATTATTATTATTGATATTATTGAAATTTAGTACTAAGACTATACGAGACATGAACTTTCAATTGAAGGTGTAATCTGAACCACCGTAATGTGTTCTAGTGCTTTCCCATCCTGCAGCAAAAGCGCTAAACTCTGCTATAAGATATACGTATTGAACATTAACCTAAATTCAAAGTCCAGCATCTACAGTTTGTTTCTAGCTGATGGAGTTTGAAGTGTTCTGATGTTATTGTTGGATTGAACCCGGATCTCATCTTTGAGAAAGCGAGAACGTTAACCAATTTCTGACTTTTCATCTGGGAGAACCAGCATCGATTTCCTGTCCGAATACACTTAGTTCGGAAGATTCATGTGTGAGATTGCATTGTTCATCGGAACGAACATTAACCTCAAACAAATGCAAACACAAAAAACTAAGAGAACATAATCAAGTGAAGAAAATATAGTAGTGTTCTATAGTCTTTATTGTTTGAGAATTCTCGAACATGTGGTACAGTCTGCAGCAAAAAACTGCAACATGAGCATTTAAGTTTATTGTGAAACAACGAAGTCTTCTGCTCCAAAATAAGTGTGCACGGGAGGAGGCCGAGGTTTATCCTGGCGTGATTCGTTCCACTTAGACGTTATGTTCATTCCCTGTGCTGTTAGGCGTAGTTTCACAGTAAACTTACATCCTCATGTTGCAGGTTTTTTTGCCGCGGACTGTACAAGAATCTCAGATCCGAGACGTGATGAAAAGCTCGGATTCCAAGTAAAAATTTCTTAAGCTTGAACATCGACAAGTAGTTTAAATTAATGTTACCCACAAGTCGTGACGAGACGAGACGAGAGATAAGGTTTTCTCGTCTCATATTGTAAATTCCTGCAGAAGTCTCGTCTCATCACCATTTTTGAAGATTCTTTCTCGTCTCGTTTTGATCCTCGAAAAACCCGTTTGTCTCGTTTTGTACATTTAAGTGTCAAACTTATGCTCTGATTTTTTTCTTATTTGTATCTAGAAGTTACTGTATCAGAATCCAGGCCGGTAGCCAGCCCAAAAATGTAGGGGGCCCGGCTGAAGTTAGGGGGGCCCGATCCAACCATATTATAGTTCATCACCATATTATAGGTCGTTTGCAAGCCTACCGTCGTTTGCAAGCCAAGCAAAATTTTAGGGGGGCCCGGCTCCCCTAGACCCCCCTGGATACGGTCCTATCAGAATCCTTCCGCGTCATGAGAGGTCTATGAAGAGATTGATATAACAACTTTTACGCCATATTTCTGATTGGATTCAATTGTGCAATAACTTGTGTATCTTTAAACGTTGATAAAATGCTATTCATTGTGTTCGTACAATCACTTTTTCAGTTTATAGTTTTTCTACTTCGGACCATGAAATTAAAAAGAAACATTTGAAATCTAATACTTGAGTGAAATAGTGTCGCTCACTATATTCAGAAATTTCTCGTCTAGTCTTAAATTTATAAAGATACTAGCAAATTGCCTGTTCTTCGTACGGGGAGAATACGTTTCATTTTATTTATTTATTTATTTATTTATTTATTTCTAGACACAACAGGCTATATAACCCAATTACAGTGTCCGTTACATGTATTAAGCGACTATAACACATTCATACATTTATATTATAATACAATTATAGTTATAATGTAATTGCAATATCATTGATGTTCTTTCATTTACAATTATTTCTTATTACATTACAAAGAACTTCCTTGAATTGACTTACGCTGTTACTGTTAATATCCAAATCCATTGTGTATTTTGTTAACCTATTATAGGTTGTACTCAATCTCCATACTGGTGACCTCTTGTTTGCGTTGGTGTGTAATCTGTCGCAGTAAAAGAAATTGAAATTTTCAAGGCGAGTTACATTTGTAGGAGTGCGTATTTTAAATTCTTGCAGTAAATTGGTGCAGTCGATTTTATTATTAAATAACTTATATAGGAACAACATATCTTACATTATTAGTCCCTGTTCTAGACTTAATGTATTGAAGTTTAAATTTAAAGATTGACTATTATATGTTTTCGGATATACTTGTGTCTCCCTATATGTCAAGTACCTTAGATATTTATTCTGAACTTTTTCTATATTATTTAAATTTGTTTTTGTGTAAGGGTTCCATATAGTGGCTGCGTATTCGAGTTTTGTACGTACGTAGTGTTCATATAGCTTTCGGATAGCGGTAATACTAGTAAATTCTTTACTGATCTTGATGATGAGTCCAAGGTTTCTGTACGCCTGGTCAATCATGTGATTTATGTGATTATTAAATGTTAAATTTCTGTCATATACCACCCCTAAGTCCCTGACAGTATCCGAGGTTGGTAAAGTGATGTCATTCATCTTATACGAAAATTTCTGAGGGGTTTTGCGGTTTGTAAAGGACATTACATTGCATTTGCTAGTGTTTACGTTTATGATGTTCTCTTTGGACCATTCCATCAGTTCATTCAAGTCATTTTGAAGCATTTTACAGTCATTTAATGTTTCTATTGCCATGTATATTTTAACATCATCTGCAAATATCAGCGTGTGAGAGTTTTGTATACTTCGCGGTAGATCATTGATAAATAGTAGAAACAACAATGGCCCTAAATTTGACCCCTGTGGTACCCCTGATAGTTGTACATACTCCTGAGACTTACACCCTTTGTACACAACGAATTGTTTTCTGTTTTCCAAGTAAGATTTAAATAGATCAATAAGTTCGCTGCTGAAGCTAAATTGTTTAAGCTTGCTGAGCAATCTATTATGATTTACGCTGTCGAACGCTTTCGCGAAATCTATGTATATTACATCTACTTGTCCCCCCAAGTCTAGTGTTTTACTTATAAAGGTAGATATTAGACTAAGATTTGTGACCGCTGACCTGCCTGTAAGAAAGCCATGTTGTGATTCTGATATAGATGGTCGCACGTGTGCTATTATCCGCTGGTATAAGACTGTTTCATAAATTTTAGCAAAGGTGCTTAAGATTGAAATGGGCCTATAGTTTTTAATTTCTCTCTTATTATTATTCGATTTCGGGATAGGTGAAACTCTCGTTGTTTTCCACTCATTAGGAAATTTTCCTGATTTAATTGACAGGTTAAATATGATTTTCAACGGTGTTAGGAAGTGATCTATACAACCCTTTACAATATAGCTTGGGATTCCATCGGGTCCTACTGCTCTTTTGGATTTCATCTTTTTTATTATATTAGCAATTTCCTGTATTTCTATCGATGATATACGCAGTATATTTAGACCGTTATCTACCCACACTAACTGTTCTGTTGTATTGTCTTTACTTCTACTGTATACAGACTGAAAGTAGTCCGCAAACTCCTTAGCGATTTCGTCGTCTTTGTTTATTTCTTTACTATTATTAGACATGAATTCGGCATTTAAATGCCATGTCTTACTTTTTACAAAATTCCATAATTCGGATGGATTTTGTTCTAAGGATGCCTCGGACATTAGTACAAAATTCTTATATGCATTCCGTACCTCGTTTTTAATTTCCCTCCGTAATCTATTGAATTCTTGTTGATGGAAACTTTTACTCCCCTCCCTCTTTTTTAATTTCGTATGATGATATGTTTTTGATTTAATTTTCTTAATTATATCCAGAGTAAACCACGTTGGATAATTTTGCGAGGATTTTGTGTTTTCTTTGGAACACAGCGGTCAAATATGCTATATATAGTGTCGTAAAAGCATTTAACAGCTTCGTCTACATCATTGTATCCTGTAAGATAGTCCCAGTTTACCCGCCCAAGTTCAGTGTAAAGTTTTTTGAAGTCTGCCTTTCTAAAATTATATCCCGTTACATTACGCTTAGATTTTGCTTGTTTTAGACGACTCAATTGTATTTCAACGTTCAGAGTAGGGTGATGTTCATCTTCTTTGACAAAGGGATAAGGTTCTTTGCTAACTTTTACGTGGTCTAAATTACTTAGAACTAGATCAAGAGTTTTACCGAATTTATTATGTACATTATTAAATGACTGTAAATTGTTAAATGACATGAAATTTTTAATGCATTGTAGTTTGGCCGGAATTTTGAGATAACTATTGTAGTCATTGAAATTTCCGTCCGGTAAATTGAAGTCACCAAGTATGAGAAGGGTACAACCTGATGGACATTTTGAATCAATTATGTCGAACACTTCCTCATATTTTTCAGTGGGTGACTCCGGTATAAAATATACTAACAGAATATATATAGTTACTTTTTCGCATAACAATTTAACCAACAGACATTCTACATATTCATTTGATAAGCAATCAATCATTACTACTTTATACTTTTTTAAGACTGCTAACAGTACTCCCCCTCCCTTGGTTTTCCCTGTTCTTTTGTTATCTCTATCTGTCCTATACACATAATAGCGATTGTCAAGAATCATTGAGTCATAGTGTTCTTTTTGAAGCCAAGTTTCACAGATTGCAATTAGGTCAAAGTTGGACGATAACACATTACAAAGGAACGATGACATCTTTGTCCTTAAACCTCTGCAATTTTGCATATAAATGTTTATGAGGGTACACTTCTTGGACAAAAAAGGGCAATGGAGGCTGAATTTGGATTTGAACGGCATCAGAAGTGTCACTATTCGTCTCAGCTAGCCCGAAAACTATGGATTCGACACTAATATGGGTCGTTTTCGATTATTTTTATATATTTTCCCCTCTACAAGTTGCACTGTCAAAATTATCATGAATGATAGAAAGCATCCCAGACCTGAACCTCATCTATGTTGAAAATTTGATCGAGATTGGTCTGGTGATGCCAGAATTATTAAGTTTTATTTATTTTTATATAGCTCCCACGTTCCTCCCTCGTAAGTTCCACCATCAAAGTGAAATGATAGAAACCATCTTGGGCTCGAATCTATTTTGAAAATTTGATAGAGATCGATTGGGTGGTTCAAGGGACACAAAGTCACAAACATAGTCACTTTCATGTTTATTTATTGGATTTCTGATCTCTTTTCGAGATGAGACGAGATATTTCTAATCTCGTAAATAACACCAATTTCAATGTTTTGTACTTTGGTTCTTCCTATGATGTTTTAAGTATTTAAATAACCAAATACTTTATATAGTTTTGGAAGTTATAAGACAGTGTAAACTAAAGACAGTGTAAACAAAATAAACTAAACAACTACCGACAATACCCATAAGGCTTTAGTTTATGTATACATTTTTTCATAACTATATGGAGTGTGTGGATTAGTGATGGTGGCTTCAGTTGATTTATGAATAACTCGAAGATGTCAGTAATGAATGCGCTGAATTCAACGCGTCTCCTAAGAAAATGGGTCCAACACACCATCGCTTTTCTGTTTCAAATCTTCCATTGTTCAGTTCAGTTTATCTTGGCCAATCGTGTAGAATCTTTTCCGAGTGTGATGTATAGAGACCGGAAGTTAGGCAAAACGTCTGTTCTTTAATGTTAAAAGTTATGATCAAGATAAAGTTTTAAATTTTATATGGGAGAGTTACTAGTTTCGATTTAAGCCAATTTGATTTTGCCTATTTTACCTGTTTCGCCACTTACTGCCTAAATAATTGTTTTAGTACCTAATGTCTATTCTATGCATTTTCTTCAAAATAAGCCTTCACTGGGAAATATATACCCCCCTTGACGCTCAGGTTTACACTGGATAAAATGGGCTTTAATCCCTCTTTACACTGGATAAAACGGCAAACTATGGTTTAGCCCCTCCCTGGATCCGCCACTGTATATATATATATATATATATATATATATATATATATATATATATATATATATATATATATATTCTGATTTATTTCTAAAATCACAATACAAACATATAATCTCCAATACCTTGAATGTTTAGCAAATCCTAAAACTTTTACACCGATGAAAGCAACGAAACAAAATGGAAAACATTTGAATGAACATAAAATGGTAGCATTAAATAAAAACATAATGGAATAAATATGATGGCTAATAATAATACAATAATAAATGACGGGATTTGAAAAGAAGTGAATAAATAAAACGGCCCGATGCCTAGAGCGACACTTTCACCATAAAGTTCTGCGGATTCCTCGTGAGAAGCATCAACCTAAACACTTCCAAATACAGTAAGACAAATGTTTAAGAAATGGGCAATGGTTCCTCGCAGAGAGACGATAGGTAATCATTCAGTTTGTTCTATCATATGCATATCAAGGTTACTTTTTATATATATAGTAAAAGATATTAACAAACAGGTATGTTTGTACCTAGGTATATGCTTTTAACATTATCTATGACTTATTTCGAGTTTCATTTTAGTGCCCATTTTACTGCCTATTTTTTTAAAAAATTAAGCGTCTATTTACTTGCCTATCTTACAGGTTTTTAATGCCTAAATATCCAGTATCTAGTGATATACCTAATTTTATTTCTTAAATGAGAAATTGGCAGGAAATATGTTTCATTCCCAGTATTGTGATTGATACTGTCAGACAAAATGTAATTTTTCCTGATATTTGTCTATATTACTTGAGGACACGTGCGAGTATACAAATCTACATATCATAACAAATTAACTTAGGTCTTAAGTCAAGCAAAATATACTTAAGGTGCATCTTGTGTAACCTATAGTATCACCTATATGAAGCGAAGAAGTATATTTTGTACTCATGATCTTAATAAAGAGAAGATTAAGATCTGATTGTGAATTTCATGGCTGAAATTCTCATCTTCCACAGAGATTGCAACAAGAACTGGATTGTAATTAATATTTATCAACCAACCAAATCAAGAAGCACCAATGACTTAATTTTCAAGATTAATAAATACTCTGACTAACCAAAGACTTCTGATAATACAATGGAAAGAGGGTGGAGTGACGAAGCAACCCTTGCCCTATAAATCTTTTCACATAACTGCTTTCGCAACTTGTTGCAATTATAGAAGAAAGCACAATACACGGTAATAAGAAAACCAATCATATTTTAACTCAATTAAAGATAATATGTAAAGATATTTTTAATGTACAAAGACTGCTTCCAAACAGTTTTAAAATAGAAGGTACATACAAATAGCTATATCTATAATGATATAAATCACACAATTATTTGATTTCATGAAAGATAATTACAACTTAGTCAGGAAGTATTTTTCGTTTTGTATAATAAAAGGTTACATTTAAAAAAAACACTTACTTTATTTTATCTCAGTCTGAATTATATTTATTTAATATTCCCGTAAGTTTCAGTAGGATACATTAAGATGTGATGCCTTAACAATAGCGTTCTATCGAAAGCGGTTCCTGAGGGAAGTCACATCAAACTTTATGGCTAGAAAAACTAAGAGAAGGAAACCCACCTAGGGTACTAGAATCAAAGTGAATATTGTATAGTGAGTATTGATTTGATTTGATTTTGTGTTTAGCAACGCTTTCAGCAGCGAGGCTATGTGAGACGTCGACCTACTGACTAACTTGGAATCCGAACCATATGAGCTCCCGCCGGCAATCGAACCCTTGTCTTCCACACCAAAGGCGCGTACGCTAACCGCTTAGCCTCGAGAGAACTATTTTATAGTAGGGAAACATTGTATATACCGTACATGGTATGAAAATATTTGTGTTGCTGTATAGTAACTTAAACCAGATTACTATGGTTTTATCACGTGACTCAAAACACGTAATCCTATTAGAAGTTGAAAGGAGAAATTTGATTGGCTTATATTATCAGACTTGTTTGTGAATTTCCTTAATATGTTAGTTGTTACGTAATTTAACAATTTTCTGGACTTTAGTGACATTGTATTCTGGATTTGTTCTACGGAGACATTTTAATACATAAGTGAATTTTGAGTCTTTATATGGTATATAATATAAAAAATGAAAATGAAATCTTTGAGTTTTACATCCCACGTTTATGCCGACTAGGCTAAAGGAGACGGTGATGATGAGAAATGAATGAAATGGTGGAATGAAGAAAGTGAGAGGAAACCCACGCACACGGAGGTATATGATGCAATTAGTTCTGTTATTGTTTTTATGAATATTTACACTTGAAATTTGTACCTTTTCTTTCAAAATTATGCACCTTCTTTTGCCCGAATTTTGATGCATTTGAAAAATAATAGCACCTAACATTCCTAGCCAGTGGTGTATTTAGGATTTTATTTCGGGGGGCCTATGCACAACACGGGGAAGCAGGGGGAGGGGCAATTGTCCACCTGGGTTTGAGAATTAAAAATATTTTAATTTATGCATAAATTGAAGTTTTAGTGGCAATAATTGAAGACTGGTGAATTTTATGTGATGATACACACAAAAATTTAGCAGTGAATCTAACCTTTTATTCTATTTATAGAACAAAAAGGAAGCATCCTCTTGGCCTACGTAATTTCCCGGGCTACTTATCCTCCCTCTTGATTTTCTTTAATTCAAACATTTACCTTTCTTTATAACTAAATAATGTAAATATTCATTTGCTATAATAACTAAAGTCCAGTTATGTTGATATCCGTACAAGTTAGTGTGTAACACGTTTCGCTTATCAGCTTCTCTTAGTTTTGGTGTTACTGACGACGGCCGACATGAATCACAAATAACAGCAGTCGAAAGTATGATAGGACAAACGAAAGAAAGTAACAACTAAGAAAAGAAACAGAAGAGTAGAATGGGCAAACGGAAGAAAAGAACGCAGTTCCTACATGGAATGAAATTTGACAAATACAGTATTAGAGGAAGTTCGGGTATTATGGAATAGTAGGATAATATGGAATACCTCATTATCTCACCTGTAATGTGTTGCTTCCAAGCTGAGAGGAAAGAAACTACTACCTCATGTTCCCATTATGCCCTACAGTCAGTCTCCTTGTGATTGTGATATTCGTTGTCTTGGTAGACGTGAAAATCTGATTTCTTATTCCTGAAAACTTTTACAGGTAAGTGTTTTACAACCTGCATTTTTCTATTGAAATGTAATTGAACAACAATTCTTTATTTACTATGACGCTAGATATACAGAGTGGTAGTTTGATAAGCGTCATTATTCTATACGCCATCGAATGCGTTTAACAGCTCTTTCGTTTCCAAATTGGCGTGGAGGGCAATATGGAATACCCGCAATATTCCGTATTTCATATGGTATCCCGATTACAAAATATCTATCGGTATTGGGCAAGTAAATATACATATATGATTACAACAATGCTAAGTGTATTTTTTATTGCAGCAATTTTTCTGATGATACAAGAGGTAAACTTGGGTCCAGCGTTCATCATTTTTAATGTGAGCACACAATGACTGTGTCGATCCTGAAGCACAGTTTTATGACTTTTGCAAGTAATCACATTCAGTTATGGCTTGGCATGCAGAATTTTCATATATTGTCAATGTATTCGTTGTATATTCAACAGAAAACTCATTTCTTTTCTATATAGAATTTGGTATTCCATATTACCCGACTATTCCATATTACCCTCCAAAGTGGTTTCTTTACAACTTATAAGTTTTGCCCACCCCTGTACTGAAACTTCTTTATCAAAATACGCATAAATAAAGCCAAATATGTAAGGCGTATATTTGTTTTCCTTTTTGTTTCAATGTGCAATTCTTAACTGAGTTACAAGCGAAACAAAAATGGTATTCCATAATACTCGAACTTCCTCTACATATTTCTGAACATAGAGCATAAGAAAATGGAAAGTCAATGAAATTCTTAGAAATGGTAAGAAGGACTATTGTTGTACATGGCATGAAAAAACTAACAAATTAGTTTCGGTTTAGGGGGGCTTAAGCCCGATAGCCCCCTAAATACGTCATTGTTTCTATCTCTACACACACACACTTTAGTTAAGAATATCATACAATTATTGATTATATAAACAATACATCAATACAATTTAATAAAGTAAAGATTATTCAAATTCTAATACAGGGTGCTCCCTAAGTTTCCGTACAAGGAAAAATAAAATAGACTTTCACATATGACAATGCTTAGATCAGCAGTTCCCAGATTCTTGGATAGGTCGGCGTGGTTCTGTGGAGTGATTTCCCAGATCTAACCCCAGCTCATTTTTATCTTTTGGACATTTGAAGGCGAAGGAGCATCAGGGAAAGATACAAAACACAAATGATCTCAAGAAACGTCTCACCAACGCCGTTAGAACTTATAAGCATAACTCCTGTGTTGTTCTTATACGTGTTTTTGAACAGTGGAAGACACACGCATTGAAATGTAATTTCAAAACAATTGTTGTTATGTTGAGCATATTATATAAATAAAAGTATTTTTATGAACAAATGTCTATTTTCCGAAAGTATAGGAACTTATGGAGGAAACCTCTAGCTTATAACACTGGTACTAACTAACTTACTAACTATATATATATATATAGTAAGATTCCATACCTTCACGCACAGTAACCACGTGTTTTTTACTACGAACATGTGTTATTGTGTTCAAACATAAACATTAGCAGAAGGAGACATCAGAAAGACATAAAGAGGATTCGGAAAAAGTACGAAGAGGGCCGACCTCCCTTCATGAGTCTCCATTTCAAGAAGATGCCTATTATAGAAGACCTCAAAAAGAGAAAGCCATCAGTTCATTGGTGATCATACACCTATTAACACTTTCTCCTGGGACCCCCGTGGGCTATGGAGACTTCATTTAAAACCATCTTCTGAGGCTGCTATGAGCGAAGCAGATATCTTTTAATCACTTTTTCCCGGGGTTGCTATGAGCAGCAGAGAATTCCTTTAAAACTGTCTCCTCAGGCTGCTATAAGCGATGGAGTCATCCTCTAAACACCCAGTCCTGAGACAGTTACGAGTTATTCTCAATGCCTGTCTAAAGCCACTACAAACTAAGAACAATTGAACCTTTATTCCAAAACCATCCATCGTGTTCACTTGCGTCTTTATTGAGCTCTGAAAACATTTAGAGACTTACAAGAACTTTGTAAACACTTTTGTAAGACTTTAATTTAATAATAAAAGGTTATGGATTTAAATCCCGGTTTCGTTATTTAAGACTCTACCAAGCATTAAGGGCAGTACATTGGGACAAGAGTAGGGTGGTCCGTAGAATATCCTGACTAATAAAAGTGATTCCCATTTGAAAAATGTTTGAGAAATACTGCTTTAGAAAAGCGGGAGCTTTGGGCTGGCCGCGTATTGACTACAGCAAGGCCAGCCAGGTCCAGGCAGAGGGAGGCACGAGAAAATGCGAGAGAGGGGTTTGAGTTCATTCACTGTGTGTCTCACAAACGTTAGAGAGACATTTGTCTAACATGTGCTATGCGGTACATAGCTAAGTTGCGTTGTTCACAGTGCTGATAGAGCGGTTACCTCTGGTGCAAAAGGGTCTCTGGTTCGATCCTCTGCTAAGGAAGTTTGTGGTAGACAACATCGTGTTCGTGGGTTTTCTCGGATACTTCCGTTTCCTCCCACTTTCTCATTCCACCAACTCATCCATCATCGTCCACTTGGTTTAATCAACGTCTCCCTTAGCCTAAAGGGCACAATCATGAGACGTTAAATTGAAAGATTTCACTCCATTTTTTTTTTTTTTTTTGACAGTGATTAACTTCGGTTCGGTTGTCCTGGCCTCTGGTCAATATACGGCTGACCTTATAATGGTGTAGAGCAGGGCACAAAATTTCCGGTCGCCAGGTCGCAATTGGCGACTAGAAATTTAGAGCCTGCGAGATCCTGTGTTCAGTAGAAATGGTTTGTTGTCTAAACTCACAGTGCTGCGCAGTTTCTGTTTCGCACGAAAATAATTGTCACTGAGTGAGAGAAAACACGGAATGTCAACTCTTCACAACGGACATGGAAGATGAAGTTTTCACAACGTTGTAACTGGCACAGCTCAACATGTCCAATTCAAAATTGATTATCCTGAATCTAAGTCTGGTTTTGAAATTTTGTGCCCTGGTGTAATCTCTTTCTTTGTCAAACCAAAGGCCGTGGAGGGGGGGGGGGGCTCTTATAATTTGTACGTAAGAGGTACTGGCGACCAACATTTTTTGAATTGGCGAGTGCGTCTGACTTTCAAATTTTGAGCCCTGGTGTAGAGGATTTCATTGGAATCCACGGTAACAAATCATATCGGAAACAGTAAGGAAATACATTATGTTCTTTTACCCATTAATAAGTCAAAATACCGTTAAACAATGATGATTTCACAAGTATACCAGAGTTCATAATACCTCCCTCACTTTGATATTTCCGCTAGATTCTTTAAGTATTTTTATACTTGTTACTTCTTTCATCTTCCGCTTATGTGGTGGCACAAATAACAGAAAAAACAACTTCCTGAAGAATAACTTACCTCAAGCGAGACTCAATCCTACTTGTCTTGACGTTACCTGTCATCAAAATACTGTTGTTGTAAATACGAAATATATATGATACTTTATTTAGTAAATAAATTCCCTGTAATGTTCTCAATTGCATTTCTTTATAGTTATTAACACAAAAAAATATTGATGTATTTATCTCTTCTTAATTTCTACTAAAAGTAGCAACTTTCAAGAAAATTGTAGTTTATAATTGCAGTTAACAAGCAGCATTGCTTAACAAACTACGCAATGTTCTTTCTGTTAGCTAACCGCTTTTGTAAATTACAATAAATGCAATGGACAGAACAACTCTTAAATATGTCAATGCATCGTTTCCTTACATGATCGCTTGTTTGCTTCAGTACATTTTTTTTTTATTGAACCATTCTTTACAATACCATTTGATGTTGGCTAGATTGTAATGGACTTAAGATGGCCACAAATTATCTTCTTTTGTTACTCATTTTTGCGTGCCTCAAACTCATTGGCGCTAGTGGCTGGGTTAATTAAAGGTCGTTAGCAAAACGAGTTTCTAATTCCCTCTTTTTTCATGTTTTTCTTTCTTTTTCTTCTTTCTTTATTTTGTATCTCAATCCTGAAAGCTAGAAAAAGCTTCTAAGTCTTCTTTCTTCTCTCCTGAACTACAAGGTTTGTGGGCAACATGGAAATTTTAAAACTTTTCTCTACTTTGGGAGAGCTGTTTTATACTTTGATAAGGTCTCTTCTTCGTAACTGCACCTAGATATTCTACCCTTGGTCTTCCTCTTCCTGGTTTTCCTTCTGCCTTTCCCTCTATCAGCACGGTGATCCAATCGGAGTGTCGAATAAGATGGCCAATCATGCTGTTTCTTCTGTTTCCTATTATCTTCATAATTTGTCGTCCTTCATTAGCTTCCTTTGGTACGTTTTCATTCCTTTTCCTTTCGGTCCATGTTATGCGCAGCATTCTGCGCCAACACCACACTTCAAATGCTTTCACCTTGGATATTTCAGCTTTTCTCAATGTCTATGTCTCTTATCCGTAAAGCTCCACGCTCCATACCAGGGCCTTAATAAATCGTTTCCGAACGTCTAACATGTTTCTTGATGTTGACTTCTAAGTATGTACCTAATATACTAACTAAATCTCTTGAAACTTCTGGAAGGACTACGGCTGGCCAAGTGACTTTTACTTTAGTTATGTATAGTCAGCACAGAACTTTGATTACCATTATTTCTAGTTTTAGAAACCAGAGTTCGCTATTTTTTTTCGTTGACGAAAGTTTCCAATTTCCTTGCTATGTTCGGTCACACCAAACATTTTGTATCTTTAGTGTTGTCTACGAGAAGAGAAATTTACGTCTCGTCTCGAAAACAAGATGAGAAATACCTTTTCAAATTCAATTCTTGTCTCGTGTTTAAGATGAGAATCAAGACGATACGAGAATTTTCTCAAGCCTCGTGTACAAACAAGATCGGCCATGTTTTAGATCTCAAAGACTGTTTCAGTATTACATGATTCATAGTATGTATATACAAAAAAACTATAAATTTTGAAGTAATTGTACGAAAACAATTAAAAGTATTTCGTAACGTTTAAGGATACATCGTCATAGAGCATTGAGTTGGAAATGGAGGCTTTTCACCATGAATCAATATGTATGAGTACCCAACGTTAAGTAAATTTCTCTTCAACCTCAATTTATCTTATAAATTCAACTCTTAAATATATTTAAGTTAGTTGATTTAGATATCCATTACTTTTCTCCAAGATTGACCATTGAAATACATACTTTTCAACAGACCTTCATACTCGTTTAACAAATACAGTGAAACCTCTCTAAAGCGGACAGCCGTGGGAATCAAAAATTGTCCGCTATAGAGAGGTGTCCGCCTTCAAGAGGTTTCAGTATTTTGTTATGTAAATTAGTGAGCAAGGTAATACACAATTTAAAAAAAAAATATTTTTGCATGAATCACGTATTTACGAATATTACCTGCATTATCCTCTGTCATCCAATACTCTATGTTCGAGGCACAACATGGAAATAACATGTTATAGTTCTCTGCACTTTACACTTATCAGTACTTCCTTCGTTTTCAATATGGCGCTTTAATTTGTCGGGTAATTGAAATCCTGAAGTGTCCTTTTTGAGACAATATATATACCTGAGGGCAAAAAATACTAAACTTGTCTTCTGGTTGGTTAAAGACTTCAACGGGACAGTAGCATAACGTGTCATCCCTAACGGCGGACAACTGTCAATCACTTTTGTGTCTAAAACAGCTTGGGTGGGAGTGGGATGCAAGCAAAGGACATAAGAGTGTTGTTAAACAGAGACGCTTCATCTGGGTTGCTGAGCAAACAGTTGAGGAGGCAAAATGTCACGATTCTTCCTTGGTGACACATGTATGAATTACTAAAAATGTATTTTTACTACACTTTTCAACTTATTTTTAGAGAAAGTGTCCGTAATACGGAGGTAAATAATATCTATAAAAGACAGAAAAGACTGTCCGTATCCGTACTAGAGAGTGTCCGCTTTAGAGAGGTTTGCCAATATGTTTTTTCCTATTACAGTGTTTGGGGATTACAAAATATGCCCGTTAAGGGAGATGTCCGCTTTATAGAGGTGTCCGTTAGTAGAGGTTTCACTGTATTATGACTTAAAATACTGTAATATGCTTCATATGACTCTGTTTACTAAGAACTTACACGTGCTCATATCTATAAACATTTACTATTGCGTCCTTCTACGAATTACTATAGTAGCAGACGACAGGGACACCGGTGACACCACTAGTCATGTGACATTGAAAGACCAGCAGACCCACCGCCACACTGGAGCAGTTATAAAACCAGGACTTCAGCAAGTACTATCAGTCTTTGGCTGGTCACCTTCACTCAATTGAGCTTGCTTGGAGCTCTAGGAGCCACCTAACCCAAATCCTTTAGCTTGCTCGGAGCTCTAAGCCTCCTTTCCTGCCCACATGGTTTGCTCGGGATTCTTGGAGACTCCCAACCTCACCCACCCAGCTTGCATGGAGCTTTGTGGCTTTCAAACCTTATCTGCTTACGCGGAGCATTAAGGATTCTAAATCCACTCCACCTAGCTTGCTCGGATTTCTGTGGAGATCCTTCCTTAGGCTGCTCGGGCCTTAGGATACCTCTCTTTATCCAGTATTAGTGAATTATTTATATTAGAGTGATTTTGTATTATGTAATTAATAATTAGGATATTTTTGTAATAAAATTCGGTAGTGGGAGAAATGTTCTCGTGTATAATTTAGTTCTACCTATATCTGCAAACACAGAACTTTGCAATACTTATTAGGTTTTAAAGACTTTCCTTTGCGTATTTCCAAATTAAAATACCTAGCATCACTGGAGAATGCCAATAGTGGAATATTTAAAATATAGGCAAGTTTAGCGATCACAGACATCCTAGTTTAGCCGAGACAGTCCTGGATTTACATAATCTATTCCCTCAAAGATTGTTTAAAAACTCCAAACATCCAGGTTTTCCCCAAAACATATGCTAGTATCATTCGTGCGACATCACTTTTATAGTCATCGGTACTCTACTAATAGGAATAATTCATTCTTTGTTACTCACTTTTGCTGACTTTACTTATTATTTAATAAATTCTGATAATTCAATAAGAAGCAATTATCTAAGTGTAACTAGTGATGAGCGCAAGAGTCTTGGTCTTGCAGTTTTTGCAAGAGTCTTGCATGCAAGACCAAGACCAAGACCAAGACCAAGACCAGGAATCCCGATGCAAGACCAAGACCAAGACCATACCTGCAAGACCAAGACCAAGACCAAGACCATACCTGCAAGACCAAGACCAAGACCAAGACTCTTGCGCAAGAGTCTTGCACAAGTATGGTACTACTTGATTTTTTATAGAATGTAAAAAGGAAGGGGAAAAATCATTACATCTTTCACGTGAACTTCTTGGCTCCAGTAAAAATACCGCCGGAGTGAATGTGTTCCCAGTAGTTTATGCAATCCATGTGAGTCGATCTGCTCCTGTAACATATAGCTACAGTATGTCGTTTTTTGAATCGGTTGTTCACGAGACGACCGACAGCATAATTCTATGAATTGTTACAAGCTATCATAACTTCAGTGTCTGATTTACTTTGGTCATCATTTGATCATTCACGACGGCCCATGATTGGATTTTGGGAAATCATACGAAGAATAAGTTTTGTCCATAAGAAGTGGATAAGCAAAAATAAACTAGAGCATGTTATGGACACGGTAGCTCAGTGGCAGAGCGTTCACCTCTGGTACATGGGGCCCTGGTTCGATCGCAGCTTGCGCTATGTGAGCTTCTTTGGTGAACAAACACCCTGTGCGTGGGTTTTCCCGTTTCTTCGTACTTTCTTCATTACACCATTTCTCATCATCACTGTTTCCCTTAGCCTCAGTGTAATAATCATGGGACGTTAAAGTAATATTTCATTTCATTTCAAAACATATCAATGGTGTTCTTCTTCCAAAACTAAAGAAATGTATTATTGAACATCGGCAATTCCGTACACCATAGATGTCGACTACATGGGTATGGCATTGGCTCTGAGGTTCAAGCATCCGTTGGAAATTTTTAATGTACTTATAAAATTAATATTGAAATAACATTTTCATGACATTGTCAAAAACTTAGCGCATGTGACCGCAAGTTTGATTTCATAGGTGGATGCTTATACGTTGAATAATTGTTTATCAATATAACTTATAGACCCCTTAGGTATACGGCATATCTAGTATTCAACGATATAACATTATACAACAATAAATAATCCACATTCACAACTGAGAGTGATTTCATACTTATTTCAAATAACTTGAAGTTTGATGCCGTTATTATGTATTTCTAATGTAGGTCAAAAGTATTTATATAAATTGAGTTTACACAGAAGACATAGACAGTTGAGTCGTTTTCAGTTTTCACTCAAATTATTGTAAAATATTGGGGCCGCGGTGACTCAGTGGTAGAGCGTTCAGCTCTGGTGTTTGGGGTCCCGCGTTCAATCCCAGCCCCCGCCAAGTGAGCTTTGTGGTGGACAAACACCGTGTGCGTGGGTTTTCTCGGGGTTCTCCCGTTTCCTCCCACTTTCTTCTTTCCACCATTTTCATTCATTTTCATTATCACCGTCTCCTTTAGCCTAGCCGGCATAATCGTGGGACGTAAAACTCACAAATTTAATTTCATTTCATATTCTAAAATATTAAGAGGTTTAATTATTATTATTTTAATTTTTTCTCTCTATTTTGGTGAATAATGAAAAACATATCATCATCGTCATAATAATAGCTATTCTGCCATTATTGGCAGGTCACTTGCTGCAGCTGAGAAGCTTCGATGACTGTGGTCCTCAGCTAGTCTATTCGTCTTAACGTAGCAATTTTCTGTCTTAATATCTTTCTTCAACTACAATCTCCTTCGCCCCCTCCCTCTAGCACGTCCCTCGTAATACAGTTCTTCCTCAGCCAATGTCCTCCTCTTCATTACATCTAAAATTCTTCTTTTCTCCCCTACTGCTACTATTTCTAAAACCTTCGCATTCGTTTTCCGTTCAACCCAGCTGATTCTTGGCTTTTTTCTCCATGCCCACATTTCGAAAGTCTAACTGTTTCATCGTTTTTGCGTAATGTCCTTGTTTCTGCCCCATACAGTACATATTAGAATCAGTAAAACTAAATTTCAATATTTAATTGGGAGTTTGTTCAATACAAAGATGAGCTAATCGTGGTTAGAAAGAAAAAAATCTGACGCCTTTAGAGTGTAAAAATAATTTTGCAATTTATGGTATTTCAGTAATCTGTGCCGTCTTGGTTTTCTTGCATGCGTCTCACTGTCAGAGGTAGCCTCCCCAGTTTGGGAACCAGTGGAGTATTGGATCTGTTAAAACATATAAAAATATTACGAAATGTTGTGATTTATCTTATAAGTAGTGAAGCGTGATCACCCATTGAAAAAAAGTAAAGGTCATCGCCTATGTTGTACAGTATCATCACACTTACACGAAGGTAAAATATATTACATTTAGAAACATACATTGTATTTCCCTCACTATTGACGCAATGTAGGATTTATTATCCCTTATATCCAGAGTAATATTTACTTACGAAAATCATAATTTTTTAAAAGTAAAACTTGCAAGACTCTTGCAAGCAAGACCAAGACTGGGTGTGCAAGACCAAGACCAAGACCAAGACTAGGTGTGCAAGACCAAGACCAAGACCAAGACCGAGGGTTCCAGTGCAAGACCAAGACCAAGACCAAGACCACCCGGGTCTTGGTCTTGGTCTTGCATTTGCTCATCACTAAGTGTAACCATACTGCAAATTTTCATGAGATGTTCCGGTTTTTTTAGTCTGAAAATCTGGGAAATCTTAGCCAAGTTCCTTATATCACTTGCCGTAGCATCTAGAACTTAATTTAAAAAGTAGAGAATCTAAACATTTTTATTGAATTTTTCAGGTTTTCTTTTTCTATTTTCGTCTATACTCTAAAGCTTTAGTAAAAAGCTTATTTTGTTGTTGATCAGAAATCGAATATTGTTACTCTAATGATTTTGTCCCATTTCCATTAATAACTTTACAATGTGTCATTATCCATTTCTTTCTGAGGAATCCAAGGATAAAGGAGGAATAAAGTAGTTTACTTGCGGGAACTACTTTTGTTCGGATGATATTTTCAAAAGAAAAAGGTTTTACCTGCACTTTTAATATTATCCTTACTGCGTAGTACATGAAGAAACGTGTCTGTCATCAGATTTTTTGGATAGAAAAGAGCCACCTAGACTCACCAAATTCTGTGCATAGATAGATCTAATCGCGTACGAAGCCATTTTAACGATTTTTGACTCAAGGGGGTAATTAGGATGGTCACATATTCTGAAGATTCAAAACGTATAGACCAGGGTTTCTCAACCTGGGAGTCGCGAGGGGGTTGGGACTCTCGGGAGTCATGGGAGTCGCGAAGATAAGCGTAAGAGATAAATATAATTAGAATCTAATAAAGAAAAATATTTTCAAATATTATTTTGAACTTCGTTCTGATAGGAATATATCTATTTTTAGACATAGGGCTACTACTAATCATTTTCAACTGTTGAAGAGTTGCTTAAAAATTAATTTAAATGAAAAGGGTAAGATATGAAACTAATGAGAACTGCATATTGAAATACCAGAAAAATACAAATCCAACAAAACTTGCATATTGAAATAAAATTAAAATTATAAGCTAATGATATACCTGAGCATGGTGTGATTTCACTAGTATGGCAATGTCGGGTTCAACCTTCGTGACGCACACTATCAAGTCATTTAAAATACTCAAAACTTTTTAAACAACACACCAAGTTTTTTCACCAAAATTAGAAAACACTTTATTTTTTATCATATGACCCAAAATTAAGGAAGTTACGATGTTTTAAAAATTTCAAACAGTTTCCATCTTGAAACAGTATGACGGATAGGATTCGATATTTGTAATATGATTCAACTGACCAAATTAGGTTTTAATCCATTCGGTTTTGGGGAAGTTTAGTTACTGTATCCACTATATACAAGAAATGGATTCTACTATTATAGAAATAGATGGATATCGTGAGATCTCCACAATAGATATATCAAAAATCCCATACAAGCTTATTACAAACCACAAATTATAAAGGAGTCGCTGGAAAGAGGATGTGATAAGATGGGGGTCGTAATAGGAATTAGGTTGAGAACCACTGGTATAGACCAGTGCTATTCAACCGGGGGTACGCGTACCCCTGGTGATACGCAAAGATGTTTCTGGGGGGTACTTAATGCTGTTTCTGGGAGTCTGCTGTAAAAGTCTCTTGACAGTTCACTGCAACTTGTCAATTTGTGACTTTTGTATTTATGCTCGAAAAGAGTACAACGAAGTTAGTGACAGTGCTATTTCACTACTTCTTCGATTTCCATCAACATATTTGTGTGAATATGTTTCCTCTACATTAACGTCAATAAAAGCGAAGCACAAACATTGTTTGAATCAAGAATCAGCTTTTAGTTTTCGAATTTTTAAGATTGTCCTCAGTGTACTAATTAGAGGAAGATGAGGGCAAAATCCTCCTCAGTAGAACTGGATGTCTTCCATATGTTTTGAAATTTCCCATGTTAATTTTTTTGGATGTGCACTTTATCCCCCTGTAAATAATCTTTTGATTGGCATACAGGTTGCCTTTTTGTTGGGTTTCTATTTGTTTCCTTTTTAATCAACAGAACGTGTGTATTAAGTTTACCAAGTTAATTTCGATCTAATTGCTTTTAAACAGCTTCAGGGATACACAATTGGATGGCGAACTGTGTCTAGATGTACGCGAGAAAAAAGATTCAATAGCATTGGTATAGACTATCTCAGAAGCTCTTCAAGTTAGACAACCCACAACGCTCCACTATGTGGCGTGTTGCATACTGTTCAGTGTATATACGATCGGGCGCTTCTGTCAGTATATTAGGGATTAGGGATTAGATTTCTGGGCTTTCGACATTTATGGCTATGCTAGCCCGTCAGACATATGAGGGTTGACGTCCCTTATCGATCGAGGAATGAGGAAAGTAGTCTGGGACCATTATATTACTTACCATCCCGGCATTTGCATGGTGTGAATGAGGAAAACCCAGGAAAAACCTCATTCAGGATGGTTGGCCGAAAAAAAGCTTTTCCACATTTCCGATCAAGTGTCTCCACCGGGAATCGAACGCGGGACCGCTCGTACCAAAGGCGAGAGCATTAGCGACTATGCTACACGGGGCCACCTCTGTCAGTATTTAATAAATGAATATTCCATAGTAACTTTGCAATATTGCCTAAATATTTCTTCCAGAAAAATTTAGAAAGAGTGGTTTACTATTCAGAATAAATGGTCAATATTCAGGATGTCTCCCCTTCATTTGGGAAAAGCCAAGGGTTAAGGGGAGTTAATATTCTGCATTTACTAGACTTCGTGTTGTAAAGGACCTCGGCCACCTATCCCCTAGGTTTCAGCAACTACACGCTTCACAGAGGCTAGAACGATAAAATTTTTCGCCCGAACGTAGATCGATCTCGGCCTAACAAATTGATAGGAAGACATCTTACCAACTACGCCAGTGTTGCGTTTTATTATCCGCAATCGGTGGTTTTACCTGTACTACAGCGGAATTCATCGTTTTAGTCGTTTTAGTAGCGAGAAATTCACATATTTTTGTATGCAAGTAGATCTACATATATTAAATGCGAAAATGGATAAATATCTAATATTTTGAGACCTCACCGGGAATGCAAACCAAGATCATGCGCATCAAAGGTATACATGTTAACTATTGAGCTAAACGAGAGCAAACTCTCGTGTGTGCAAATTGTGGCGACTAACATTCCAAGGTTTAAGTATATAGCGTTCCTTCCTTTTCTTTTTTCCCCTCTTCTCTTCCAGGAGTGTGAAGTGTATAGCCTAAGGCACTTGAGAGTCAAGACTTCCCCAGAAGATTGTAATTACATCTGTTGAAGGAAAATAAGAAATGAGAATCAACAAATAAGTATCAAATGTCGCTCTTGAAGGCAACTTATTAGCACGCGATTGGTATCTGGATGCCTTTAAGTACAGGGTGTTTCGAAATTCCTGTTAGAACATTTGAGAAATTAAGCCATATGATCTATTTAACATAAAGTCGAAATCAGTTTCGTTTGTAAGTTACGAGTACCTTATAAGAGAAGGAAGATGAGATTTTTAAATCATACTACAGTCATGTTCACAGCTTTAGAGTAAATGATGTCGAAAATGTATCCTTAGTTAATAATCCTTTCAGATACGGCATATAGAGCTTCCTCGTGGTTAAGCGGTTAGTGTACGCGCCTTTAGCGTCAGAGACCCTTCACTCGTTTCCCAGTGGAAGCTTATGTGGTTCGGATTCCACGTGAAACTGTAGGTTTACGTCTCATATAGCCTTTCTCCTGCAAGGAACGCTAAACTGGAAAGGAAATAAAATCAAATACGATTTAAAATTGCTAGCAATCAACAATAATGGAGAAAGATAACCGGCTAGTGTCTATATTTAAAGGTAGGCTAATTTCCTAGGATTTGACTAGTAAATCTGAGGAAAAATTCTAGAAAAAATAACCTACCAGTATGATTGCTCAGTGCCAGAGCTCTCACTCCTGGTGAGAGGGATCTCTGATTTAGGCTATGGTCTATATGTTAAAGATATCTCTCTCTGGCATTCTTCTGGTGCAACTGAGAAAAAGTCCTGGGAAACCTCAGTCAGGATGGTGGACCACAGAGCTCGAACTCTGTACCTCTGAATTGAGAAGCAGGAACTCTAACCACTAGGTTACGCCTATCAATTATACTATATTTGTCGATCCAATACTAAGCTAGTTTCTTTATACTCCATCCTGCACTGGCACACACATTCACATCGTTGCTATTTATCAGCAGTAAGTTAAGTACATTCAGAACTTTTAAGGAATTACTATTAATAAATATGCACACAAGAATTTACTATAAGAATTTTTCACTGTGTTACACATTTCAAACTACAAGGAAAGCAACCTGTTGAAAGTCTTCTTCGGCAATACTTCAAATACCAGCGCTGATAATTAGCAGAATTGTCACTAATTACATCAATTATAGGCAAAACGGATCCGGTATATACAAGTTTAGCACCAAAGGAACTAACCGAGCCGTTCTAATTTGAAAAGCAAACATGTGTCAACAAATATAATGTACGTTTGCTTTCATTCACAGCGAGAATGTGTGAGTTAAATTTTACGACATGCGTTACTTCATTAACGACCCAACTAAAATGGGGATTTTTTGTTTACAAATAATATTCGCTAGGTTATATCGTGATCCTTACCATGAGAGCTCGAATGACATAGTTTGAGTGTTGTGAATTTTATATTGGTTCACTTAATAGAATGTCCCGCCATTCAAACTTTGATAGAAGTTCAAACTCACTTGAATAAGCTTGAATTTAAAACAATCAGTACTACAGAGCTAGCATTTTCTAATTCTACAATATTCCTAGAGTTCAACAATATATATACCGAGGTATAATTTTTTGGAAAATCAAAGAAAACAAATGTTTATGGCACTAGAGTTTGTTGTTCGTAGCCAATAAAATAATAATAATAATAATAATAATAATAATAATAATAATAATAATAATAATAATAATAATAATAATAATAATAATAATAATAATAATAATAATAATTTCCAAAAATGGAAAAGTTTGGTTTAATGTAAAATGTGGCCTAAGTGCCTAACACTGTTCAGTTAAAATTAGGCTATCTAGTATTCACTGTGGAAGTAGTTCAAATAATCCCCAGAAGAATGTGTGTGCCTATATGTCCCATCAGTTCTGAAGTAACATCTAGGCTGTTTACTCAACATTTTCGCTTTGGCACTATCTTAGCACGGATTTTATTTTCAGTCTGCATTTTATATAACAAATGATACAAAGAAAATATTATTTTAGACACACATGCTGACATTGTAGGTAATGCCTACAGCGCCAATTGTCTTTTTTTAACAGAACTAACAAAAATGTTTATATTCTTAAAGTAAAATAAACTGTAATACTGTTAAACTAATCTGCATTGAATGTATAATGTGATGCTATCATCTTACACATAGGTCTACCAAAGAGACTACATAATATTTTGAAGTTTAAGTATGCCTAAAAGTTTCATAAGTTATCTGTAGATTACAAATGTAGGACAGAAAGAATAATATATAAACAAGAGAAACACTTCGATTAATTTCAGATTAGTCACACACAACACTTCGATTAGTTACACATAAAACTGATCTTCTTTTGCACATTTCTTAAAATGAGACCACCCGTCAAACTCCAAGCACTGTACTCAATGCTAGGGATGCGCACGAGTCGAGACACACTTTGTAAAATTCGAGACGAGTCGAGACAAATGTATTTCTCGACTCGAATTTTCGAGTCGAGTCGAAACAGCTAGTAAAAATCTCGACTCGACTCGAATGTCTCGAAAATATTTCTATAATTTTTAATATTATTTTGAAGAAAATACTCATTCAGAGACACTCGGCACGTGAATTTCGGAAACTGCAGGACTTGTCAGGTATTCGAGAAGTGCTGTCGTAAGTGTCTTCAACAAGTGGCGAAACTAAGGGAAAACGACGTCCAAACGTCGAGGTGTTGGGCGTTCCCCACCTCATTACATATGTCGGACGTTGTAGGCTTAGCAGACTGATAAAACAGGACAGGCAGCGAACTGCGTCGGAACTAACATCAGAGTTTAATGCTGGGCCAAGTACAAGTTTGTCTGAACTAGTGTTGTAAAATTTCCGAAAATTTTGAACCTGTTGGTAAAAAACCGTTTTTTTTTTCATTTCTTTCCGAAAAAATTGCAAATAAAAATGTTTGTATTAGATTAATTTTACTAGTAATGACATCTTTTTTTTTCAAACGCGTGAAAAATATAAGTTCAAAAATTTCAATATTGCGAATATTAAAAAATAGCACTCGAAAATAAAACTATTCCAATTATTATCTGTATTAAAATACAAGATTTACGCGTATATGTTTGTCCCCACAGAAAAGTTTATATGTTTGTCTCCAGTCCTTTCGACAATGAGATATTGAACCCACAAGTGCTAGAAACGTGCCGTTTTCATTAGTCGATTACAAATTTTGTGGAAATTGTTCAGTTCTAATGAATATTTAAAAAAACATGGCCATTAGTTCTTTATTAAATTTTTAGGGGTAGACTGAAAGTACTGAAATTTTTGAAAAAGTAAAGCTTTATACCCTACGAGTTATATATTCCAACATCACATAGTTGTATATAGAGGTTGTATATCTCTCAGGTGTTTGTTTCATGGTCAAATGATAAGAAAACGAAGGATAACCATTCCTCCAGTCTAAGATGAATCTTCATTGTTTGGAGACTCATTGTTTTTAATGAACTCCGTATATAACTGACATAATTAATTGTGTATGTAATTTATTTACTTATTACATAATGCATGTAAAAAGAAAGAAAACACTGGGCATATATGAATTAGAAATTCCAACCACAAATATTGCAAACGGTGCGAGATATTGAAAAAAAATAGTCGAAAAAATTTCCCCTTTGTGATACCCCTTGCCGATTTTTATGAAGGCGTTATTCACATGTATCAGTAAAGGAACATGTACAGATTTGAGGAATGACAAGGAGATTCATGCTCATATGTGAATGATGCGTTGTGTAGAGAGCGCAGGTTCAGCTAGTTGAAAATTAATATCTGTAACTACTTCTGTCATGTCCTTTATTCGTGGATGTGCATTAATTACCGAATTTACAGTTACAGTTACATACAGTTACATGCATTAATTACAGTTACATACAAGCCTACCAACATGAAGTGTTCTGTTGCAACAAATAGGTCTCTTGAATAAAACTGAGTTCTTAATATGCTCTTTGGTCTGGTGAAGTTTTGTTAATTTTAACCAAGTTACTTCTTAAGAGAAAGAGCAGTAGGCAAATTTCACTAATACTCATGCACTGAAACATATAATTACTATTATTTAAAATTTTAATATAGACACTTATATAAATTTTATGTACAAAATCCTGTATGTAAACAAATACAAGTTTTCTAGTGCGACAGATTATCTATTACAATCAAAATGAAAGTGACTATGTTTCTAA
Organism: Thermobia domestica; assembly: GCF_964235325.1. NCBI lineage: Eukaryota > Metazoa > Arthropoda > Insecta > Zygentoma > Lepismatidae > Thermobia > Thermobia domestica. Next base: position 57,822,888 of record NC_137469.1, read on the forward strand.
CTTAATAACTTGTATCATCAGACCGACCTCGATAAAATTTTCAACATAGATGAGGTTCGGAATGGTTTTTTATCATTTTACTTTGAAGGTGCAACTTGAGGGAAGGGAGAGGGGAAAATGACATGTTAGTGTCGAATCCATAATTTTCGGGATCGCTAAGATGAACAGTGACACTTCCGGCCCTTTAAATACAAATTCAGCGGAAGGGAGAATATATATATATATATATATATATATATATATATATATATATATATATATATATATATATATATATATATATATATATTCTGTCGGGTACGCAACGTTACGGCATACTGGCATCCTTTAATGGTAGCGGAATATTTCCTTTTCTGTGTAAAAATTGGTTGACAAGAAATTTAAAAAATACCAAATAGTAAATGTATAGGTTTATTGAAAATCAGTTTTTTTGTTTCCTTGTTTTCGTTTTCCTTTTTTTCTTTCAGGAGAAAGAGCTGCGAACCTTTGTTCCTTCTTGAAGCCAGTTAATAGTATTCAGGGATCTTTTCCTCGCTGGTACGTCCTCGAACTTCTCTTTGTTCATAGATTACCATGTTAACAAAATATCAATAATAATATCAGAAAATAATTAATTTTCACTTCTTTTCATATTTTCTTCTTCTTCTAACTAGCTTGTGCATATTTCAATAGCATATACTGCCCGTAAATACAAGAAATAATATTTAAGATTACACGTAAAATACACAATATAGTTATACTTCTCTTTCGTGTATACCTCAGAAATGAAATATATCTTAAAATGAACGTTAACTCAAATATTTTATTTTCCTACTTTGCAACTGCAGTTTCGTAACTCCGCCGTAGCATACGTTAGTTGTGACGATCCTCAGCGTAAAGCATTCTGTGTCTTGCAATTGCAAGGTATGACTCAGCAATCGAATTTATTTACGCATTATACATTTTTTAATAGGTTGTTAAGTAGCATATTTGCACCTGTTCCACAATTTGAATCTGAAACTTTCACACATATTTCTAATGAGGGCATATCTACTCCCAGAGAGGGATTTACGTGCAAGCTAAACAAGCTATAGCTTAGGGCCCCACTCTCTTGGGGGCCCCAAAAATTAAAGGAAAAAATTGAATGCATATTTCCAAAATATAAAAAAAAACAATAAATAAAATAAAATCTACATATAGCAACAGTTTTTTTTCTTTTTGTGTAGATCCCAATTATGTAAGTAATGAGGGCCCTTGTGCTTACCTGCTTCCTAAAATATTACTAGTTTCTTCATTAGGGTTCTATATTCATCTGGACACATAAAGTGCCCCACTATCTTCAGGAGCTTAGGGCCTAAATCCAGCTCTGCCTACTCCTAACACACAGTGACGTACAGACTTGTTTAAAAACATCTTGGCCACCCATCTCTTTTTAATTTGGTAACCGTATCTAAGGTATTCAAATAGTTGGTTTCTACGTAAAAATCATCATTGCCCAAAGAAAATTAACATTTTCTTGATTTAATTCCAAATATGAGTGAAAGTACAGATACTTTTATAGAGAGGTGGGTGACCATATTTGTTTGAACAAGACTGTATGTACTACGTGTAACGGAATAGTTCCATTTTGAATATTTAAAATATTAACAGGGATTTGAAGTTACTCATTACAGGTATTTCAGTGAATATCTATTTTCTTTCTCTCAACCTTCCCTCTACTCTAATGGCTAAAGCACTCCATTTGATGAGGTTCCGGATTCGAGTCCAGGCCCCCGTTTTCTAACACTTCTCTCATTTCCTCCTACATTCTCATCCCACCAATAATTTCATCATCATTCTCTTTCATTGATCATCTGTCTCCTTAGATCTAAAATGTGAAACTATAGAACTTTAAATTTAGAGATTCGTTTCATTCCACAGAACGTTCAACAAAATGTGTTTGAAAGTATTATTATTATTATTATTATTATTATTATTATTATTATTATTATTATTATTATTATTATTAAGGCACGCTCACGGCATCCAGCCAGATACGTATGAGCCATTTTCTGTTGAAATTACAGTGAAACAACAGCATAACGAAATTTTGGGGACCTCTCAAAGTAATTCGTAATAGTGAAATTTTGTTAGATTGAACCAAGTCAATTCCTAAGAACTCACCAGTTATTATATTGTAATGATTTTGGTAGAGTCAATAATGGACCGAGGTTTATCCCCTTCACCAATTTATTATAAAATTTGATAAATACAAAACGTCTTTGATTACAAAGAATATAATGCTGTTTTTTCGTTAATGTTCAATCTCGTTGGACGACTGATCCTGGGTCTCTCGATGGTCCTCCTTTTATTTGTCCTCTTCGGGTCCTTCTGTGTGGTCCGTCTTCTTTAGGCGTTCCTCGGTGTCCTTCGTGGCGGCTTCTTGTCTGCTAGGTTGTTTATAATCAATAGCACGTGTTGAGTTGACACTTGCGTCTGTCGTGATGTGGGGATCCTTACAAGATCCACTGCAGTGATATACATTACTTTAACATGATTTCACAGAAAAAAAAAAACTTAATACGTATAATGAGAAGAAAATTAGTATACATGAGGGTAGTTCTAAAAGTAGGATCTATTTTTTTTAGAAACAAAGAAACGCTGTGTCCGGCAAAGTATATATTATTTTAAAGCTTGATCATTTATCTATTTTTCTACGTAATCTCCATTTCATACCAGCTAGCCGCGATTTGTTATACCAGAAAGGATTGAACCTCATATTTTACTTCGCTATTGTTGATGAAGCGCATTCCGTCAAAATTTTCTATTAACTTAGGAAACAGGAAATTTTAGAACACTTTTTCGCTCAACGTTCGTGTACTGTCTAGTCGGAAATGGACTGTCTCCCGTTCTTTCCTTTCTTCGCTTTGAATTTCAGTACGACCAGCTGCAAACTCCCTATATATTTTAGAGCACTTAAGAACATTTTTGACATCCATGCATGACTCGCCATACACTTCCGTCAATAAGCAATACATTTCAATTGGTTTAACGCTTTTTGCGTCCAAAAGCTGAATAAATACGCGAACTTCACACTTGGTGATAACGCCAAGCGGGAATTCCATTACAAACGACTGCCAAACCAAGACTTAGCACGAATAGTTTTCCTGCGTCCTCAGCGCTTTTGAGACTTTACATTTGAGATTACCCTCGTATATATACACGAAATTATATGATGTAGAGTAGTTGCAAGAGGTATTTCTGTAATTGTTGAGCCTACCAAATTTTGACATTGTACACAACGATCCGAACTTTTATTTTTAGAGAAAAATATGTGTTATTCTTCTGAACACTCCCAGACATAAAACACTGTTTAAGATAATTACCAACCACTGCACGGGAATTCAACCCAGGTTCTAGTCCATCTCTTCATGATGGAAGAAAATCTTGAATGCTACGTGTAATGTTCTTTGCCTAAACAAGAGCCAAACTCCTCCGATCACTTTCAACCAAATCTTCCTCTTTCATCTCATCATCACAAAGACACCTATCGCTCAAACTGTCTGCCACAATTTCATCATGTAAAAATAATGTAATACGAAAAATAGTTACATTATGAAACAGGATTAATTTCAATTGTGTTTTGAACAAATGGATTTAAATAGGCTATAAGTAAAAAGGCTAAATCTTTGTTCGTTCTATACTTCTAAATTCATTACAAGGAAATATTTTAACAGACACTACAGTGGTGTATGTAGAATTTAATCAAAGGAGGGGTTCAGGAAGTCAATTTCATATACTTTTAGGACATACAGGACCAGATTAACCCATCTGGAGACCCGAGGTTAGAGAAAATTGTGGCCTCTCCTTACTTCGCCTAATATATTTCTGTGAAAGTAAAGTAGGAAAATTAAGGGAATATGTTTCATATTTTTTGCCATATTTTATCTCATGATGATGATTGTATGTTCTATTATCGTTCTTGGACATCCAGTTGAGGTTTTGAACAAAGTAGAGGCCCGGGGCTACAGCCCCCTTAAGCTCTCCCTTAATCCGGCATGCTTTTTGTGGATATATCTTAATATAGCAAATATTTAGTTTTCTATAGATTAGCATCGCTAACCTAACTAATCTTACGTACGCTAATGATACCCTCAATAGGGAACAGATAAGGAGCCTAAAATTAATTTCGCAATTGTGGGCGTTTCGTTTTTGTATTAGTATTGATTACAGCGATATTGTACTCTGTGTGGATACTTTGATGGTGAGTTACTTCAAATGATGAAAATTTCATCAACAAAGTAAAATGATAAACGACCCGAGCTAAGGCATTAAACTTTCTCCATTTCTCGAATTAAACTGTCATGCGGCACTTATTACTGAACGATTTATTAATGAAAATATGAAGAAAAACCTCCGAAGATAAGCTTGCCCATGAGAGTATACTGCTCTTTTTGGATCTCTTATATATGAGAAGTAACTTATGCAACACTGTAGGGTTGTCAATGAAACGTTTATTAATAAAATATGAAGAAAAACGTCGGAAGATAAGCTTGCTCATGAGAGTAAATTACCCGGTGTGGATTTTTTTATGAGAGCTGACTTGTGCAACATCGCAGGATTGTCAATGAAACATTTATTAATAAAGTATAAAGAAAAATGGCCGAAGATAAGGTTGCATACGAGAGTATACTATCCCATTTGGATTTCTTATGAGAAGTAACTTATGCAACATTGTAGGGTTGTTAATGAAACATTTATTTATTAACTATGGACAAAATCGTCTGGGTCGTTATTGTCCAGAAATGGTTTACCTCCAAGAATGGTTTACTCCTTTTTGATGTTTTAAAAAATGACTTACAGGATTTTTAATGTTTATGAAAAATAAACATTAATAAAACGTTTCAGAGAAAGTACAATTTAGGATTTTCAGTTTTCAGTAAATTATCCTTATTTTGATGTTTGGAAACAAATGAAACCTTCCTGAAAAAATCTTAAGTTTACAATTTGGTTTGGATGACTATATTGAATATAGTGTACAGATATCGTGAAAGGCGAATAGACCGCTAGAAATCCGAATATAACTTCTTCGATATGTAGAGGTTATGAAAGGCGATGATTTTTTTTAATTCAACTTATTTCACGTTTACTATACCTTCTCTTTTTTTCATCATTCGAAAATAAAATAAAAATATATAAAAATTTGAATAGCTGTCTTTTAGGTCAGTGGTGTTATTACATGTTTTGTTTTGGGATAAAAAAAAGAAAGGAGCTAGATTCTCCACCGATATAAGTAGTCCACATTTTAATTAATAGATATATTAATATACTAAAACTAACTAAACTCCCCATTGACTTTTGTTCTTAGCCAAGTGGATCCATTTTGTACTTTGTATTCCTATTTCTGCGAGATTCATCTTAATACTGTCCTCCCATCTTCGCCTAGGTCTTCCTAGTGGTCATTTTCTGATTGGACTTCCAGCTAAAAACTATAAAAACGTTCCTACTTTTTTCCATTCTGGGTACATGACCTACCCACCTGCGCCTCCTACTAGATTTGATGCCCCTAACAATGTTTGGTAAACGGTATATTTATACTACTAATTTTTATTTATTTATATATACGTATATATGTATTTCAAATCAGGGAGTGCACTTAACTTCTGTCCATATGAATGACCCCTTAGTTTTGTTGTATTTTGCTTGCATGTACCGTTCTGTCTGGTGAGACATGCGGTGTTTTTGAAATTAATACTAATTTAAAAGTGTGAGGTGTTTATATTGAAGTAGCCTGTGTACTTAATATTTAACAGCAAGAAATTCTAGTTTTCTCAATTTTTTTGTCTCAAAATCTCACACATGCATAGAAAAAATAATCTCTGGTAACGGGTTATAGGATGACCCCGTAATTCATCTTCTACCCACAATATAACAGGAACAACTTTTAATATTTATCGAACTTGTACAAGTACTTATCTCATCTTTGTGACAAACCCCTCTCTCTATATATATATATATATAAAAAAAGGCCAGAAAATAATAAGAAAACGCCTCTTTTTAGGTTCTTCCTTACCGAAATGTCTTCCTAAAAGAGAGAGAGAGAGAGAAAAGAAATTCCAGTTGTTTTTGATTCCTCTTGGCAAGCTGGAGACACGATTTGTAAAGTAAAATATTTATATGTAAAAAAATCATATAAAAAAAGACATAAGGATTGTTTACTTTTATTCAGTTAATTGTAAAGTTTTTCTTCTATACACTTGTATTTTCAAATTTACGTCTTTGAGCAATTAACTTCTTAATGTTTAAAACGTTCATAAAACTAATTTATTATAGATTATTTTCTAGCTTGTTGCCTTGTTTTACATGTTAATGACGGCTTTTTTTAATATATCGGTTTCTTTTTAATTAAAGATTGATAATCCTTTATTTCTTCTTCTTGTGTAGGAAAAAGTCGTCTTCTTGTTTTCAAAGTTGTTGTTCTACCCACAATGCCAAGTACAGGAACTATCTGAAAAAAAAATAGACTTTATTAGTAGTTTAAACATATAGATTCGTTTCCGTTGGTAAGCTGTAGAAAATGTAATATGCGGAAAAACGGACGTTCAGTTAACAGTTTTACTCATAATTTACTTGAAGAATTTCAAGTTTAGATTTTTTTAATTTTTCTTCTTCTTGTAGTGAAACAAAAGGAATTATTATATTTCTGTTATATCTAGAACGTTATTCAAGCTGCGATTATTCTCGTCTGATTAATGGATTCTTTCACCTCAACCTCAAAGGCCACCCATATAGGCTCACTTTGCTACTCAAGTTTTCGTGCTTAGGTTTAGCCCAGGTTAAGTTGGAGTTACCCATTAATATCTTCCGGTGTCACCGGGTTTCTTGTCCCTCCCCCCGGAAATATTTACCCCCTGAAAATGTTTACTACCCTTCCTTGTCGGTTTCTGATTACTTCAAAGACAAAATCAAGTGTTAAATTACCTCTTGATTTCATTACATGTTATCTCTGAAGAGGTGAGCTCACTTTGGGTAAAATAATTATATTTTTTCATGGGGATGGGGGCAGTAAATTTCCCTAGGATTATTACTCCCCAATCTCTATTTCTGTCTACCTATAAAACCAGAAGTAAGATGTTATGATATTAATTAATATAAAACTAATATTTTTAATAAACTACCTCTTGAAATTAAAATAACCTGAATATTACTTTTAATTTTAGTAGTTTTTTTTCCTTATTTCTTAAAACAATATTAATTTTGTCCCCCGCTATTTTCTATCTGAAAATGCGATCCCCTGTCGGCTTCTGGTTACTTCAAAGACAAGGTCAGCTGTTGTGGTTAGGGATGCGCACGAGACAAGATTTGAGGCTGTCTCGTCTCGAAATTGTGCTGTAAAAGTGATGTTTCGACTCAAAAAATGTATATTTCTCTATTGGAAGAGCTCTGTCTCGACTCGAATTTTGACAGGAAAATTCTGTCTCGTCTCGTCTCGTGTGCATCCCTAGTTATGATAATAATTATCATTTTCTATATGTTGTGAGACGCACTGAGTTTTGGATGTAATGCTTTCCATCTAGCCAATTTGACGGAGGTAAAAATTCCCCCTGTTGATTTTTAGTTACGCTAAAGATAATGTCAAATGTTACAAAACTAAATAATATAACTGCATATTTATCCCTTAAAATTCATATTCAATTTGGACGCGCCTACTCTATATCCAGGGGTGCCCATCCCCCCCAAAGCTCATGGCGCACTCCCCCCCAAAACTAATAATCTCTTCCCTCCTCAAAACTCAAGTCCTTTAAAAACAATTGTCCAGTGTAGCAGTAGTTTTTATGGTACTAGTAATTGTTATTTTTGTAGTTGTTTTTATTTCCTGTAGTAGTATTATAGAATGCTTGTAGTAGTAGTAGGGGCAGTAGTAATTATAAAAATGGCATTACTTTTATTAGTAGTCTTGGTAGTGTACAATACTAAATATGTTCTATAAGGATATTGAAGGGTATAAAAACTTCTACACACTGTGTATGGCACAGGTATTCTTTTTTTTTTTTTACAATTAGTAGTAGTATTTTTTTCTTTACAAAATATTGATATAATTTCCTTGTACATGAAAAGTAAGACAGTTTGATACCAAAAGAAAATGTTATCTTCGAAATTAGCCTACAAAAAGAAGTGATATCAAACAAAAAACATTCCTGTAAAAGAGCCAAGTACGAGTGGCCTTAAAAAGAATTGAAATCACAAAAATAGGCGCCAGGTTCTGGTGGACAACAGTTACAAACACTCACTGGTTCACTCCAAATTTAGATTTGAAACTTGGCTGTTGTCTGTATGGTTACCACTAGCTCACAATTATGTCAAACTACTTTATAATTTTCAACACACAACATAGGCAGTTTTCAAATCTAAATTTGAAAGTGATTCCTTGAGGTTTGTAACTGTTGTTCACCAGAACTTGGCGCCATCCTTTCATATAGCAACTTGCGCGGTACTTCATTCATAGTTTCTAAGCAGGGGGTAGGGAGATTCATTCTCGAGATTAAAAAAAAAAAAATCGCACCGTGTTCCAATGTTATTCTGACGACAGCAAAATTACTTATTCGGCATTAGAGTAAAATTCTTCCCCATTTTTTTTTATTCCCCCCAATTTTTTTCTCGATGGCACAACTTGCGCCATTCATCCCTTCTGTGGGCGGCCCTTCTCTCTTAAAACGAACGAACCTTTCCTTTCATACGGCTACTTGCGCGGTACTTCATTCATCGAGTATCGAAGCCGGGGGTACGGGGGTTCACCCCGGAAAATTTTTGAAAATTAGCTTCTCAAAATCGTGTTTTAATGCTATTCCGACAGTAAAATTGCTAGTTCGAAAGTAGAGTAAAATCCCCCCCAAAATTTTTCTCAATGGCGCAACTTGCGCCATACGTCCCCCCTGTGGGCAGCCCTGTCTATATCTGAAAGTGTCCCCTCCACCGCTCCGAGAAGGTTTCTAAAGTAGTTGCCACGAAAGAAGTCTGATGACCGTGCAGATAGGGAGGTAAATACGCTGGTTAGCAGTGTTATTGGACTTGACGTAGGCTAGCAGTCAACATTGAAGATCTTGGCTATTTTCTTATACTTGCGTGATTATCAAAGAAAATAGATAGGACCAGAGAAACTAACAACTGAATAATAATAATAATAATAATAATAATAATAATAATAATAATAATAATAATAATAATAATAGTTCTATCTATTACTCACTTATCTGTTAATCTGAACTGAAATTGAATTTAGGATCCTCAACAACAGTTAAGTCATCACTTGTACTATTTACAGTGTCTGAGTCCTGGGATAGTCTACTGATGCAAAAGCTTTTTCTTTTGCCCGTTTGTCGTAAACGAAAAGAGATAATGAAATGTAACGTACCACAATAATAGGTAATATTATTCTACACCCGAAAATACGAATCGGAAGAATTTTCAATGTTGTCATCTATAGAAATTACTGTGTGATCAGAATATGAATTCCCCAAAAATCTAGGTTAAGGTAGCGACTAGAAAAATGAACTCAACGGTAATTGATGACTTATCTTGTTATCTTGGTTCCTTATCAACTACTTTAAAAATAATATTTCTATTTATTTTGTAATAACTAGAAAGTGTAATTTTGATAATTTTCTGTACAAATGACCCTATACCCATTCCTTCAAAAGTTATTTTTTGTAAACGCAGAGTAAAGAAACTAAGAAATATATCCAAATCGTTATCTAATTGGATCGCAAGAAAAGATCATTCAGATATTTATTTCTTTAATTTAGTCACTAGTTATTCTTTTCCATTATTCTCCATTATTTGCAGCTTCCTGCAAATGTTCCATTACCATGCTAATGTATCGATGACAGATTCACTAAGTTTTGAATCAAATAAATCGTTGACCATAGTTTCCAGCTTCATGTTGCTCCTGAGCGAAGCGCCTCGCAAATTGTTGGGCAAAAGAAATGATAATCCTTCAGGATAGACCACGAGCATACGGTGAAATGATGTTTGCATTTGGACTTCTCAATCGAACTCTTGAAAAGTCAATCAGATTAATGTTTAAAGGTGAGTTGATACGTTGAAAAAGTGCCTTGTCACTGGTTGGATTATTTCAACTTGTTTGTCTAGTTCAGTGGTTTTCAAACTAATTCCTATCACGACTCCCATTTTATCACATCCTCTTGCCAGCGATCCCCTTATAATTCCTGGTTTGTAATAAGCTTGTGTGGGATTTTTAATATACCTATTGCGGAGCTCTCACGATATCCATCTATTTCTATAAAAGTAGAATCAATTTCTTGTATATAGTGGATATTTCCTACGATGAAAGTGCTCGTTCAAAATGGCTATTAAACCCTTTCATTGAAGAGGCCATCAAAGTAGCTGATCTAAGCCCACAACTTCTTGACGAATTATCGTGCGACAAGTCCTTGCAACTGGTTTTTGTAACGAAGACTTGGACAAGTTCTATCTAAAGAGGAGAGAAGAATATCCTGGTCTAGTATCTACTGCTTTAAAGGTAATAATTACATTTGCTACATCGCACCTGTGTGAAAGTGATTTTCCTTCCATGGTAAGCATTAAAAACAGAGACAAGAAATCGCTTATCAGTTGAAAGTGACTTGATAATGTGCGTCACGAAGATTGAGTAGGACATTGCTGCACTAGTGAAATCACACCATGCTCAGGTATCTCATTATCTTACAATTTTAACTGTATTTCAATATTCAGGTTTAGTTGCATTTGTATTTTGCTTGTATTTCAACATGCAGTTCTTATTAGTTTCACTTTGTACATTTTTCATTTAAACGGATTTTTGAACAACTCTGTACTTGTTGAAAATGCTCAGTAGATCTATTTTATTTGTTTGTTTTTGTTCTTAATATTATGTATAAAAAAAGTGTCTATCAGAGCAAAATTTAAAATAATATTTGTAAATATTTTCCGATATTAGATTCTAATTATATTTATCTTTTCCACTTATCTTCGCGACCTCATGAAACGCTCTCGCAACCCCTCTAGGGTTCGCTACCCCCAAGTTGAGAAACCCTGGTCTAGTTGAACCCGTACATTTGCTTCACATAAAAATCTATGCTAACAGTATAGTTTTCATGCAAATTGCAGTGAATTACGTCCTCCTAATCATTATTTTGTATAGATGTATCGCTCGAAGTGTTGTTATTAGTTGCAACTCAGCCATTCTTTCGTATGTTTCACATAGACGCAAAAATACCGTTTCTCATCGCTGCTGTCTATGAAGTGAAGAGATAAAAATACCTCTATTTGTATCCATATTAGCCTGATGTCGAATGAGCAAAGTGGTAGCAGTAAAGGAACATTAGAGTTTGTCTCTTTCGTTCTGAACTTTTGGCATGTATGCATTGAATTTTTAAGCCCTCAAACCCTTGAATGAAAGTGGCAAGCGACGATATGGACTGAAATAGTGTGACGTCACATCCTTCTCGTTGTCATGGTGATCGCAATTTTATTTTTTAAACAACATACCCTATGAACCTAAGTACAAAGCGAAAACGGTGACGTATTACCTCTTGATTGCAAACATTAGAGTAAAAGAAACACTTGTATATGTAAAAAAGATTTCAAAAATAAATAAAATTACGAAAAGATAGAAAAAGCAAACAATTAGGTAAATAATATGTTAAAATATGACAAATGTTGAAAGTTAAATATTTCCCCTGATATATTAGATTTTGTGTATTTATACAGTTGGTTACATTAAGTGTCAAAATATATTTAGCTCGTTTATTATCGGATATTAAATTTAAATAATTATGGAAAATCTTTATTTAGCACCATCAGTGTCACACATTACATTGCAAATGTGTAAGCCTACAGAATTAGTGTTTAGAGCTTGTGCTGAACCACTCATAATTGGATGTTTTCTTGTTGTACTGTCACTGTATGTTCTTATAGTAAATAGGAAATATAAGGGAAGATCCGATGCATGTTAACTGATCAGAAATTGGTCCAGATTGAAAATTCTCACACGGGAGGGTCTCACAAGTTGTCGCTCAAATCTGATTGCCATATAACACATCTAATAGAGCATCATGACAAATGAAAACGAGCAAAATTTAAAGTGCTATGGACCAGAAAGATAGGAGCTACGGGGCTTCAAAATTTGAATATCCAAAAAATTATATCATGGAATTATGTACGTTTAAAGTAAATATCTTGAAAACCGTGAAAGCAATCAAAACAAAAGTTGAACAATTTAATGAGAACAAAATGCTCTATCGAAAATCACAAACAATGTTGCCATAGGTGACGCAGTATTGCCAACTCAGCATAAAATATTTTGTTTAAATAGTACCATATACAAGTGTGCACAGATTTAAAACGCACTATTATCACTAAACATAACGGTGAAGTGTGGTGGTACAATATTGGACACTGTTGGAGCTACGTATGCTGAAAATGTGCAATGAAGAAATCCTTATTCTTTACACGGGAAGAATGAGATTTAATGAATATAGTACAGATATTCTGAATATTATTGAAAATTACTCCAGGGGCGGATCCAGGACGGACTTCTGGGGGGGCGCTGGGTTGTAATACTGCTACTTAGAGCTCCTTTTAAGAGCTCGAGACTCTGGGATGAGTTTTCTTTATATATAAAACAAGAAAGTTTCCTCCTTGGATCCGCCTCTGTGATACTTCCTGAATAAAGAAAGGAAAATTTGAGTATATATAACAGAAATATCCTCATTTCCCCCCTTAGGAGCGGTTTTTATCGAAAATGCTGAAATAGTGAGAGGTTTATATGTAAAGTTTCATCTCTCTTCAGGGAATTCCGTGATATAATCTATTCTTGGTATATATATATATATATATATATATATATATATATATATATATATATATATATATATATATATATATATATATATATATATATATATATATATATATATATATATATATATATATAACTTCATTTTACCTCTCTTGGGATACACATTTCAAACAAGAATTTTAGGAATGATCCAAAAAATATATCAAAATATTGCAATCTTTGCCAATAATTAGTTTTTGGATCAGGGTCCACAAAATTTTTGAACGACTCCTCTATCGAGTTTTCGGTTTTTCTTTTAATGGAATAAGCACATCACACTGAATTAAGTGGCTGTTTGAGTTTGGCTACACTTTAGAGGGTGGCCCAAAAGTAGGTATACATCCCTGCATTGATCAAGTATAACATTCTAGTTTATGGGTTTATTTGCTTCGACTCTTCCGAGCTGAAGATGAAAGTAAAAACACATTAAGAACAAATAATAAAGAAACTCAGTCTACCTGAAGGATAACAATAGATGAGCTAATCAGTAAGGTACTGTATACCTATTTTTGGGCCATCCTGTATGTAGTTCTCCAGATATAAGGCCTATAAGATTTTTTTGATTGAAATATAGGCCGATTGAATCTTTTGATTTTAAAAAATAAAACTTCATTTTACCCCTCTCAGTGGCGGCTTTAGGGGTAGGCCGGGTAGGCACGGGCCTACCCAAATATTTTGACAAATATATAAACGCTAAAAGATACAATAAAGAGTATATATATCTTACACTATTTATATTAATGGTAGATAATTGTTTAGTAAATAGCATCAACCACTACTGTAAAAGTAATTTCCTACTGTCATTAATCAATTACATGTGTACTTGTATGAACAACTTTTGTGTACACCTACTTGTATATTCTGCTCAATTATCTTTGTACATACCGACATGAAAAGTTCTGATTTAATTACCCATGTGTACACTCATATGAAAAGTTCTTTTTTTATTATATTTGTGCACACTCATATAAAAAGTTTTCCTCTATCTTTGTGCACACTCATATAAAAGTTCTCCTTTAATTATCTTTGTGCACACTCATATGAAAAGTCCTTTTTGATTATCTTTGTGCACACTCATATGAAATTTTCTTCTTTAATTAACTTTGTGCACGCTCATATGAAAAGTTCTTCTTTAGTTACCTTTGTGCACACCCATACGAAAAGTTTTCTTTATTTATCTTTGTGCACACCCATATTAAAAGTTCTACTTAGTTACCTTTGCGCACACTCAAGTGAAAAGCTCTGGCACCGCCTATGTGATCAGATGATACAATAAATAAAAGCATGAAATATATAAAAAAAAAAAATCAGTAGACTCATTTTGAATGCTTAAATAGTAACAATCAACATCGTGGAATGTGTCGAGATTTTCTTTGTTATATGATTAACGTACGCGCCTGTAAGTCCACGTCTCATATAGTCTCGCTGATAAAAGGGACGTTAAACCAGAAACAAACGAACAAACAACATCTACAATGTATTGATTAGTTACCATACGAGATCAAAAGTTTATGTCTTCCATGACCCACAACCCATGAAATTACAACAATAATGCATTGTATTGGAACTTAAAAACAAGAAATATAAGATTTTTTCGTTACTCTGATGGCAAATTTTCAGTGTTAACAAGGACGAAGAGCAGTTGTAAAATCAACTGTAATGATATTTAAAGTTGTCCAGTCTCTACTTTCTAAAAGTTTAAATCTTGATCTTGTACCATTGACATAAATCAAAACACAAATGATCCTTTTTAAAGTACTTATGTATACTTCATTAAATAGTAAAGTTAGCTTTCAAAGTCGTTAACTTCTAGAAGTGAATTGCTATGTCGTGATACTTATTCCCTAATAGTAGCAGTTATTGCCTATTGCAACCCAGAAAGAAAATACATATAGTGCAGAATGCTTGTATGCATTTGCAAAGGAATAGACAGGATTTCACCTAAATACAACTGATATATTGATAAATGGCACAGGTAATTGAATGGTTAGGAAGCTAGCCTCCGATAGTCTTTGGTTCGAATCCCCAGCGAGGCAAAGACCTCCATAGTGTTGGTTCATCATTCCTAGTGAGTTGGACAGTTATTTGAATTCCAAAAGTACCAGACATCGTAAGTTTACAAGAATAACGGAAATTACGGTTAAATCTTCATACAACGAATTTCTCTAAAACAATACAATTATTAGGTCTATCGTCGTCCCCAAGTTGAGATGTGACAGAATTTTTGTGATAAGGTAGCCTCAACAACCTTATCTCGTAGGCAATTATAATTAGATTCGGGTATACATTCCACTATCGCAAAATATAATTATTATATACGAGTTATTCTTCCCAACCTTTCGGCCCATTTGCAAGTTATCTGCACGCTAGCGACATCTACTGGCGTCAGTAGGAAGTAGCGCAGCTAACAACAAATATTAGCCCAACTGTGAACTATTGGGAATTAATATGACTGATAAACAGGCATGTTACGTTTATATTAAATAGTTTTCCCATCCAAGCTCGTTTATTAAAATTACATAAATATTTATCGTAGATATTTATGCAACACGTAATATTTAAGTGTTTTGAAGTTTGCATATTAGCACCACTCACAGACTGATATTTTTCATTTATAATAAGAGTTGAAAAATACAGTTTATTACAATAAAACTCGCCCTCTATTATGTTAACGTTATTTGTTTCCGTATCAAACTTCACCCGCTATAGTCGGAAAACGGAAGGAAAAATGAAAGATCGAACTTGTTAAAAGTGCAGTGCTCAAATTTAGAGGAAGAATGATAAATTTGGAGGATGAATGATAAATTCGTGGGAGATAATGATAAATTTAGATGAAGAATGTTAAATTCGTGGAAGATATGCTAAATTTAGAGGAAGAATAATAAATTTGGAGGAAGAATGATAAATTCGTGGGATATAGGTAAATTTAGAGGAAGAATGATAAGTTAGGGGGAGAAAAGTAAGTTCGTTGGAAGGAATGGTTCATTTGAAGGAAGAATGATAAATTTGGGTGGATTGCGGTTGCATCCAAGCCCTTGAGGAATTGGGCTTTTCTAAGTCTTTAAAAGTGTTGTATCGTTATTATTTTCATTTTAGACTTTAAGACTTCATTCAATATCCTGCAATCAATTGTGTAACGCAGTAGTTCTTAACTTTTCTGTTAAAAGGCGCAACATATACAGCACGTAAGTCTCGAACCAGTACTGAACCACTCCTGCATCAATTGAAGAAATGATTAAATAACTGACGTTGCCTATGCATATACGCAATTTAAATACGTTTATAATAATTCTTATAGTAGTACAACGATAAGCTAGAGCAAAAATTATGTGAAAAATATTATATTATTGTCACTGGATTTACGAGTCTGTAAAGAAACAAATAGAGCTCTAGTTTATACTAGGGATGGCCAATTCCGGAATTTTTACTTTCCGGAATCCGGAAAGTAAAATCGGAAATATTCCGAATTTTTTGAATTCCGGATTTTTATAAATTCCGGAATTTTTGCGAATTCTTAATTTTTTCGAAATCCTACAATTGAAATTACCGAATTCGGAAAATTTTAACCATCCCTAGTTTATACGGAAGTGTATGAAATTTAAGTTGCAAGATTTTACTTTAACAAACATACATAAAAGTAGATAATACTAAGAGCATTGTTAAAGCAGAAGAAAGATCTCCAGAGATACTTAACAGAGAGGGGAAAATAAGAATGAAATTTCCAATGCCTACTCATTTTACGAACAAACATTCCAGTTCATTCTCTTTTCTCCTTTTTTTTAAGTGTACCTTTGAGGAAGTGATTAAAGTATGGATTCCAAACTGTAACGGTTAAAAAAAAAAACTAACACAATACGGTAAGTTGTAAGAAATGACCACCCTGATCCTAATATTATGTTGATTTACCGTAGAACATTTTCTCCGTGAAGACATCCAGTGTTAAATTAATACCTTTCCTTGCAAGATGGAAGCATTTTCTTCGATTTTAGTGCAGGAGAAGGATGGGTCAAGATGATCCGGTGAAGAAAACAAAGGGTATTCATTATTATTTCATGACGTCACACTTGAAATCAGTTCCAAAACGTGTCAACGAACTGATATGAAGTAAATTCATTTTTTCTTTTCAAATACAGCAGCATACAAATTTCTGTGAACGATACTACAAGGAAAAATGTCATTGACACGATATACCGAGTGTCTCATGAGTCACTCAATATTTATTTGACAGGTATGTCACTTGATGTGTTTTATCCAATTGGATTAGAAATTCTCAGAAAGGAAATAGTAAAATCAATTTCGCTATTAGTTGAACAAATGAAGAATTTGTACTATATAAAACTACTCTCTGTGGAGATAAAGAAAAAGGACAGGAAGAATGGCAATATTTTATTTTAGGGGAGATTTGATTAGTACCTTTACCGTTTAGTTCACGATATTATTAAATTGTTCATTACCTTCTTACTTCGGTACACAAAAGGACGAACATTGACTTTAGTCTGTCATTTTGTATACACACAAGGTAGAACCGTACGTTGTCGCTATACCACAATATTTTAGTTGCAACTTTCAAACGATATTTTATTTGATTTTTTTTTTTTTTTTTCGTTATGGGGTATCCTCGGATACAAAATCATATGATACTATATATAAAATTAAGGTTAAAATTTCACCCAGCAAGGTCTCGTACCCGTAGAACTTTGAATTTAAGCTACGTCCTGCAGTGGAGGATCTAGAAAGTAAAAACTGGGGGGGGGGGGGAGAGAAGGCCAGCCAGAACCCAGATTATGATAGTTATATCATAAGTTTACGCAAATCATTTTAATTTGAAATCTGTTTACACGCTTCGTTAACAGGAACTAGGAATAAAAAATGAATTATTCCTTTCGCCAGTTACGAATAATATATATTACGAACAAAACTTTGGAAGGAATAGCAAGAAATTGTAACAATTTTTACTTTTCATGTAAAATAAAGAAAAAGAACACATCTTTGCTGCTTTTTGTCTTAATTTTGTTACTACCAGTGGCGTGTTTACGATTTTGTTTCGGTGGGCTTTGCTAACTTTACTGCTGGAAATATGAAAATTCTGGAAGATATTCAATTTACTTTAAAATAATTTCTTGAATTTCGGGGGGAGTTTAAGCCCGGAAGCCCCGCCTTAAATACACCACTGACCAGCATACAATGACACAATACATTATCGTGATCCATTCAGGAACTAATTAGTCGATTTCTGTGTTTGCAAATTGATTAAACAATTTTTATGGGTCCTGCAGAAGTTCCCAACTTAACTATCTGCAGATGGATAGAATGGCTAGGTTGACATTGTGGACCTCAAGTATTTATTTACACATTGTATAACAGAAAAGTTGCATCTGAAATTATATCTAATATTTCAAAAATTTTCCAATTAAGAGTCTTCATCCCGGCGAAATTAAAATATCACTAATTTTACAGTAATTATGTGATATCTTCAAATAGATAAAAGATAATCGAAATGTGGAACAAGAGCGCCCTAGACAATATTATTTTACATGAGAAACCGTTATCACGACTCAATTATCTGCTTTCGATTTCGAGCCATTTTGAAAATCGGCATTTATTTTCGCGTTTCTAAACAGCTGAAAAGGAAAGCCACTAGGTGACGTGATAACGGTACCTCACGCAAAATAATATTGTCTAGGGCGCTCTTGTTCCATATTTCAATTATCTTTTATCTATTGGAAGATACCACATAATTACTGTAAAATTAGAGGTATTTTAATTTCGCCGGGATGAAGACTCTTAAGAGTAAAAGGCAACGCTTATAAGCTTTCAAAATATAGCTATATATAAACAATTTCTTCAATTATTTTTGTCACTCGAAAAACTGGAGAACCTAAGTTTCGACTCCGACTACTGGCGTGCTAAGAAGACCTGTTTCCTCACAGATTCGTTGTGCAAAGGGTGAAATTCTTTTCAATAGATCAGTACGTGATAAAAGAAACAAAGAGAAAACGAATGAGGAACGAAAAATCGGGAAATGAAAGAAAATAATTTTAGATGCGACTAAATAAGTTTTGTTTCGTTTCACAGTGTAAAACTACAGTAGACTTCCAATCTATACGAAGTCAGTACTGAAACGGTCGTAGATCTATCTGTACTGTTAAGTTCCATTTGTAGTACATAAATTTATAAGATCAGAGACAGAATTCATTCCTTGGACGGTGAAATCATATCAAAAAGTCATTTTCTGCTGTCTCTTACTGCTTTTGTTATATGAAAATTATTATATAAACTGGAAATTGGTGGTAAATTTTACAACATCCTGTTGCATTAGAGAAATAAAATTAGAGATAAAAAATATTCTTCGGACACAACCGATTCCAGAAAGCTGCTTTTCGCTATCTTTTACCCTTTTTGCTTTATAGAAATCCGTAGTGAAACCGGAAGTAGTAGTAATATTGTACCACTTCCGGTTTTAGTAGAGAGTTGCAGGTGAAGATTGTATCTCTTCTTAAGGCTTTGTATCAGTAGCACAAAAAAATTCAAAAAAGCTCAGAGATTTTGTGTCTCCCGGACGAATGCACGGACAGACAGAGTCAACATCTGTGCGTGCTACATAAAAGTTATTAAGTCCAAAAATTGTAATCTGAGAAAAATGGGATTTAAACATTCCAGTTTTGTATTTTAAATTTTATTAAGCGACTTACACCTTTGGCGAGCAGTGTCCCACGTAGCGTAGTCGCTAACGTTCTCGCCGTCGGTGCGAGCGGCCCCGGATTCGAATACCGGTGGGAGCACTCAGTCGAAAAAGTGTAAAAGCTTCATTCCGGCCAGCCATCCTGAATGAGTTTTTCCTGGGTTTTCCTTCATTTCTCATAGGCTCCAGGCTGCTTTCTTCCTTCCCCAAGAGCTCCTTCGTGGCTAAGCGGTTAGTGTACGCGCCTTTGGCGTGGGAGACTCAGGTTCGATTCCAGGGGAAGAGCTCATGTGGTTCGAATTCCACGTTAATCAGTAGGTCCACGACTCATATAGCCTCGCCGCTGAACGGGACGTTAAACTCAAAATCAACTCAACTATTCCTTCTCCAATCCTTTCTTCCTTCTGTTTCCTCGGAGAATGTGCTCGCCGAGGGACGTCATCTCTCATAGGTAGGGACGTGAAATTTTCGTTTTAACGATAACATCGAAAACTTGAAAAAGGCTAAGTAAAGTATCTAAATAAGGCCGTTTTTGGTGTTTTTAAATCGCGAAATAACGGGAATTGGGTACTTTTAAAAAAAATAACACCGAAATGCACTGCATAAAGCGATAGATTCGCGAAATCGCTATATTGGTCGGTAGTACTAATAACATAACACAAGTTTCTTTTGAACAAAATGTGATTCCCAGAGCATCAGTCCTATTATTTTTAGAGCGGTTGGTTAGTGAAAGTTTGCCCCTGAGATTTTGCTCCCTGTGCTCTTGAAGCAATATCTTTGCCAGCTTCCAATTGACAATTTTGTTCTTTGAAAAATAAGAAACATTGCAGATGGTATAAATTCGCCATTAATTGAAAATGTGTGGTGATAATGATATGAATTGCGTTTTAAATAAGTATATTGTGATTTTTTTTTTTAAGTGAAGAAAATCTTAAGAAACATTATGCTATGAATTGCATTTTAGATAAGTATATCGTGAATTGATTGTTTTCTTGAAGTAAAGAAAATGTTAAGAAACACTGCAATGTGCTTTTTAGTTGATACATATATTCAAATCATACATTAGATAAATCCAAGTTTACGAGGAATATCGAGCTATATTTTTCTCAGGTGGTAAGTCCAAAAATATAATTTGTTCTTTTAAATTTAAGATTTCAAAATTGAAAACTATTCGTTTAATTTTAAGATTATAGTTTATTTTAATTAGCTTTCACAGACCACTTTCTCTGTGTTTACAATATACTTGCTTTTCAAAACCACTACAAAATAAAGTAAATAACCCTTATTTGCTTTATTAAATCGCGAAAAATAACACCGATTTTAGGGATAAAAGAAAAGAAAACTGCACATCCCTAGTCACAGGTGATGGGCCATTGATGCCGCAAGCCCAGAAATCTAAATCCTGTTGGCGAGCACTTGAATGTTTTAAATTTTGCATCAAATGTTCCCTTCAAAGTAAAGTGTTTCAACGTTCAAAGGTTTAGATCATTTTCGACTTAACACCTTTTACGCAGCAAACACCGATATATAAAGTAGTTTTTTGGTAAACCTAACTTCTTAATATAAATTAGGAAAGAGAGGAAAAAAGAAATAGGAACTCAAAACATTGGAGTCATTTTGATGCAATACCAAAGACATCTATCCTCATTAAACACAAGCCGAGCACAGGAAGGAATATACCCGTTCCTATATTCTTCCTCCCCTTCGTCATACTTGTTAACGCCTTCGTACGAGTAGGAGAAGGGAATGCCGCCGACTATGATTGGTTTCTTTATACATACTAATAGTCAAGGGAGCTTTTTTTTGAATTCCTTTTAATTAGGGTATCTTTCTTAAGGGAGGGTGTTAAGAGATTTTTCAATGATGAAATAAAAAAAAGAAAAGAAAAAAGAAAAAGAAAAAGAAAAATATATGGGTATCGTAAACACACCACTGATTCAATAATGGCTTTATCAACGATGCCATCTCAAACTGATTGAGAGGGCTCATTTAGGTTTCAATTAGCCCTAATGACGGAACGTTCTGAAAGGTTTAAATTAGCTGTTAAAGGAAGAAAAGGAATAAAGCTTTTAAACGAATAATAATACCAGAAGTTGGTTTTAAAAAAGCAAGAATTTCGTAGTTTTTTTGTTTCTGATTTTTCTTTTTATTTTATCCGATCTACCCTTCACAGCAAGAAAATAGAAACAAGCTTAATTTGGTTGTCCTTGATTTCACATAATATGACCAACTTCCAGAAGCTGCCAAAATAGCGTAAGTCTATGTAGACGGTGTCTTCCCACTTGCGACAGTCCTATTAGCGACAGGAACTGTTAACTGTCCTATGAGCGACCGATTCGATCCGTTAATTGTCCTATGTCACTGATTCGTTCATACTACGATAATGCAAGAATATAAGGTTCTCTCTTCTTTAACTTCTTTTATATTAATGTGATTTAGAACTTAACAAAATGTACTATGAAAAATTTCGTTCTACCTGAATTTAATACGTGAGAATGCTCTCATTACATTAACGATCTTTTATACTTTTTTCCTAATATTATATTTTTGAATTAATTTCTATAAATACATTGACTCTATCAAGGGGAGAAGTAATTAAATATTTAGAGTAGTTCCGCCTTTGTCTATGATTCTAACATAATTTTAAAAAATCATGTTAAAATGATAGGGAACATAAGTTTAGATTGAATATGTTTATGGTATAAGAAAGAAATCAGAAAGAGGTAGGGGCGCCCGAAGAAACTTTTCTAGGCAGGGGCATCTCCATGGTTGCTGTATCACGTCTGGTATATCTGGTATTTAATATACGTGGCTTGCTCTACTACGTATACAATTTTTTTAGGAGCCAGGGGGGCGGCCCACTGGGCGCCTATGGAAAAAAGGTGTTCACCATTTGAGGATATCAAAGAAATCTAAAAACACGGTGTATTCGAAGAAATTATTACACAAGTTACAAATCTCTCGCAGGACTTAACAGTTCGTTTAGTTATAAGGGATTATTTCAGATTGCTACACGACAAGCTTTTATGTATGTCAAAACAAGGGAGGAAGGCAAATTAAGCAATTAGTTTATGTTTTAGTAGCTTACAATGGGGAGGGGGAAGGTAGTTTAAAGAGTTTGTTTATCTTTTGGATTGTTTAGAGTGAACTGCATTGTAATTGGTGAGTTTGGTTAAGAATAGCCAATCAGATATAAGGGATCTCAAAAGCTGTCTTTTGTCATTGATTTTTTTTTTCATTTTATTCACGGCGAAGCTGTTACACGTTTAAGTTTTTCAAAATAAAATATATTACTGGGCTTAGTGAGTAATTAGATTTGAATCAAATTAAGTACAGAAAACAGAGCTCTTCAAGAAAGGGGTTATTACAACTGTTTTTTCAATAATTACATAGGAATATACTTTTAATGGAAATATCCCTGTTGTCTCGTTAAGTTATTTGATATGTTTTATATCAAATCAAACTCAAAATTAAAATAAGTTTTATTTGCACTCACAGTAGAGGAAACATATATTTGACCAACAGTATCACTGGAACGTACGTATTTCATACCAAGGTTGCTCGGGCGCTAATAACGCCAGAGTCAAACATATTTTACGAGATGGAATCATATCATCTTCCATCATCTCAATGTAAATGAATCGATCGTTCATAGGACAGATAACAGTTTCTGTCGCTAATAGGACTGTCGCTTCTGAGACTAATTCATGTAGACATGGCTTCAAATGTAAGTGGCTGAACTCCTAAATAATAACCGAGCAGTTGTTCCATTGAGAGAAATCACACCAGTAACTTCTATCGCTTCAAGCTAAAAGAAGAGATCTTACCTAATGCACTAATTCTTCTTGCATAATAATAATAATAATAATAATAATAATAATAATAATAATAATAATAATAATAATAATAATAATAATAATAATAATAATAATAATAATAATAATAATAGACTACCAGTAGTGGCGAGACAGCCCGTCGCGGGCTTGAGACGCTCCAACGCCTTCCGTCAGCGATCAACTGAAATATGTTCATAGCCTAGCAGCGAATATGTGATCAGCGTGTTGTGACGCACTGTCTCTAACAGACGTATGAGGAGCTTCCTGTATCTAGGGGTCAATTCGTCTTTATTCATGTGACTCCTCAGTTTGCCTCACGACACTAGGTGGACGCCGAAAATTTAGGCACACGAGTCAGGAATGGAACCCGCGACCACGGAAACATAAATAAGTCAAACGCTCAAACCACTAGAATAGCATTTCTTAACCACTATGTCGCGACACATTGGTGTGTCGCGAGATTTTAAATGTCTTCTAAGATCTTCCGGAAAGAAATTATCTGTAGAAAAAAATAAAAATTTATCGCCAATCGACTTGATTTCACACTTATCTCTCATATTTTGTATCTCATAGTCTATCCATAATTTTAAAAAATGTATATTTATGTATTTGCTTTTTTGTATCTAGGAAAAAAAATCACATGGATGGATGTTGCAAAAGTTTGAAACATACTTTGGTGTGTCGCAAAGGAAAAAAGGTAAGAAACGCTACACACTAGACTACAAAGCCCCTAACTCTTGTATATGGAATTGTGTGAAGTTGTTTCACCCTTAAATTGAAGTGAGAAAAAAATATCAATGTGACTTCCTTAAAGACCCGCCACTGTGACCAACTTTAACATGATTTACTGTACCGACCAAAGGTTAGTTATAAGTTTCTTGAATGCGGAAGAAATTCGTTCTTCACTCATTTTAACAATTTTTTTTTTTTAAATATAAATACAAGCTGCATTTACTTCTTGTCTAACACGTTAACTTCTAATCTAAAATTTACGTTTAACAAGTTTGTTCGTGTATTTTCCTGCAATTCTTTTTTAAGGAATTTGGTTTACCAAAAACTCATGTCTGTCCGTGTGTCCGTTCATCCTGGAGACAAAAAATATCTGAAGAACTACTAAATGGATCACCATCAATTTTAGCCAGGATTTAGAAGATCAGAAGTTATGTACCGAGTTTGTTGATAGAGGTGTATTCAAACCGGAAGTGGTAGAAACAAATCATTTCCGGTTTCAACATTGATCACTATAGAGCAATAACAGTAATAGACAGCAAGAAGCTGTTTGCATCGTTTAAACATCCAAAGAATACATTTTATCTCCATTCCTAACTCTGTACTAAAACCAAAAAAAGATAGAAATCCACTTCCGGTTTCATTATTGATCTAATAGAGCAAAAACGATTAGCGACAAGCGGTTTTTCTGGAATAGATTTAACGTTCTAAGAATAGGTACCAATTTTTCCGTAAACCCTCTATTGAAACCAAGAGTGGCACAAATCAACCACTTCCGGTTTTCACGTTGGAGCATTGTTCCCTATGGAATAAAAATATGAACATTACGCAAAATCCATAAAAAAAAAGACCGGAGGCTTTCGAAATGTAGGTGTGGAGAAGATTGGAGAAAATCTGTTGGATCGAACGGAAAACATATCAGGAAGTGTTAGAAATGGTAGAAAAGAAATGAATAATTTTAGAGGTAATTGGAAAGAGGAAGAAAACTGGTTGAGACACTGTCTGTATCATGAGGGTACGTACAAAAAGGTATGGTGGCAGGAAAAAGAGGGAGGGTGAAAAGGCTGCACTTGATAGACTGTTTTAAAGCAGCAGAAAAAATCGTAAGTGAAGAGGAAGAGGTTAACTGAGGATAGTGAGATATGGAAGTTTCTCAGTTCGCGCCAAAAAGCCTGCCAATAATGTCAAAATATCTATGATGATATTAATGAGTAGATGTTTTTGCACGTTACTGTTGGTAGATAAAATGGTGACTGTGTGTACGTTAGTGTATCGACATAAGGCATAGAATGAAGTGATAAGAATAAAGAAGAGGTAGTTTTTGTTGTAGTTATGTTCATCCATGTTGACGATTAAAAGGATAGTTTGGAATATGTTTTCAAGTGGTGGAGATGTATCCTAATGAAATGAAGGAAAGTATAAAATAATAATGTATATATTTTATATATATGTACACACATCTGGACTTTTTTTGTGGTGTTTGGTATTAGATATTTATATTTTGTGATTAAGAGGGTATCCTTTACTTTTAGGCTTAACTCAAGCAGGGCTGTCGCGTGGGCGGGGCGACCGCGGCGATCGCCCAGGGCGCCGGGATGACAAATACACAAAATTCAATTTAGATTATTCTGTCATCTTAGTAAACGATTTTTTAAAATTTAATGTTAATTCCGATATTTTATTAATGATCAGACCACGGCTAAGTAAAATTACCGGTAATGTAAAACATCGTCTAGGATTATTCAACTAGAACTCTCTCCAGCCCTCTGTGGAAAGAGTTTTTATCTTGGAAAACTGACCGAGATCTCCTACTACTTAATGTCTTATCCATGAGAGTTTGGTACAAACTGAAGCAACTTCAATGTAATTCAATAACATTTTTTTATTCCTATTCCGTCCAAGAAACGCACAAGAAATAGACATATTTACGCTGAACAAAGACTTAAGGGGGCAGACTACCAAATATTTTTGAAAAACTAATATTTTTTTCTTTTGTCCGTTTATCGTAAGTGGAAAGAGGTAATTAAATGTAACTTACCATAATAATAGATAATGTTATTCTACACTCGAAAATACGAATCGGAAGATTTTTCAGTGTTGCCATCCATAGAAATTAAAGTGTGACCAGAATTTGAATTACTCAAAAATCTAGGTTAAGGCAGCGACTAGGAAAATGAACTCAACGGTAATTGATGACTTATCCTACTGTCTATGTTCCTTGTTTACTACTTTTTAAATAACATTTGTATTTATTTTGTAATAACTTATTTATTTTGTTATAATTTATGTAAGTTTTATAAAATAAATATAAACATTATTTAAAAAGTAGTAAACAAAGAAGATGGACAGAACATTATTTATTTTGTTATAATTTATGTAAGTTTTATAAAATAAATATAAACATTATTTAAAAAGTAGTAAACAAAGAACATAAACAGCATGATAAGTCGTCAATTACCGTTGAGTTCATTTTTCTAGTCGGTGCCTTAACCTTGATTTTTGAGTAATTCAAATTCTGGTCACACTTTAATTTCTATGGATGGCAACACTGAAAATTCTTCCGATTCGTATTTTCGAGTGTAGAATAACATTATCTATTACTATGGTAAGTTACATTTAATCACCTCTTTCCACTTACGATAAACGGGCAAAAGAAAAATTATTAGTTTTTCAAAAATATTTAGTAGTCTACCCCCTGGCCCAGGAAAGACGTAATTCATTGGTCATACTAGCTATGGAAAATTATGAAACCATAAAGTTAGATTTGAAGGAAATATTGTCCACATTTTCTCACAGAAAGTCAGGAGAATTCAATTTAGTGTTTGTGCAATTAATTTTGCTCATTTCTATTGTAATTTATTAGTATATATATGTTATTATTATTTTAATCACACAAAACAGTTTCCAAGTACTTACAGCTTTGAGAGAGGTCAGCCATACACAGGGGTCGACTCCTGTCTGTTCGTGCTAATACGTAAGTGAGCAGTTGTTGTGTTACACTATTAGCTTCGTCTGTGTACAAGGTCATTGAGCGAGTAACATACAAACTGGTAGCTTTTTCTTGCACATTGAACAGACCGATGCCACCTTGTGAATGTAAACTACACATTACATCATATTTAACACGAAAGACCTAATGTTTCCATAGAAACCAACCACATAAACTTTGAATTTGTTTTCCTATGAGTTGAGGCATAGGTAATACATTTGCCAAATACCAGATTTTGCTTAAGAGATAAACATTTATAAATTTAGCTCTAGAATATAAACATAGATTTCTGGATTGATTTACATAACCTGAATGACGCAGTGTGTTTACAATATTCGTATAGTTATGATCAATAGTGTGCATTATGTTTGAATAAAAGGTAATTCCTAAAATTTTGATACTGTCGGCCTGAGGGACGGTATCTATATCATTAAAATCAATACTATTGTTTATGTTTAACATATGTGATTTACAAACATTTAATCTAGCCTCAGATGCTACCTCATATTCACGAACACATTCCATCATGAGAGAATAATCTAGTTTAGAAGAGACAAAAACTGTTACATCATCTGCATAACTAGCCACCTTTATAGCAGGGGTAATAATATTTAGACCAGTTAGGCGGTCATTTATAGCATATAACAGGGGAGCAAGGCTAATAGCAAAACTCAACATTGAAAGGGGATCACCTTGTCTTATTGAACGTTTGATGGGAATGTTGTTGGATAGGTGACCGTTAACATTTAACTTCGTATGAGCGTCTTTATAAAAATATTTCATCCATGTAACAAATTGTTCATTAAAACCGAATTTTCTGAAAACAGACCATAAGTACGAGTGTTCAATATTATCACAGGCATTTTTAAAGTCTAAATTTATCAGAGCCGCTTTAAGAGCGCAATCATTACAAATAGTAATACTATCTCAAATAGTTAATAAAAGGTGATAGATGATTTTCTGTTTAACAGCCACATATTGCAAATTTTGTAATAGCTTATCCATGTAGTCCAGTAGTCGGTTTTTAATAAATCTACTAAAAATTTTGATATCTGTATTAAGAAGGGATATAGGTCTATAATGGCTAACATTAGATGGTTGAACAGTTTTAGGGATAAAGACCGTGACGGCTGTATTAGGGCGCTTGATAGTCTCTGAAGCAAAGAACCATTCATTTACAATCAATGTTAGTGTATCGCCCATTATATCCCAAAATTTAACATATAAACGGCCAGAGATAGAGTCGGGGCCAGGAGATTTTCCTTTTTTTGCAGCATTTACAGCTCTTTGTACTTCATTTTTAGTAAACGGAGCACATAAAATTTGATTGTCTTCATCATTTAGCACTGCAGGCACACTGTCAAGTAATTTATTTTCGCAGCCGGTAGCAGCAGCGACCCCAAATAACTGGTAGTAATAATCATAGAGGATGTTACGAATATTGTCCTGAGTAGTTTGAATAGAGCCTTGAGCATCTGTGAGTGACGTGATAAGTTTCCTCCGTCCACGTTTGGCTTCTGTTAACACATGTGTAAGAGAGCATTGTTCTTCTTCCGGAAACCCTGGAACTTTACTACGTAACCTAATCCCTTCCATTTTCTGTTTATGGAATTGTAATAATTTGGCTTTGTATTTACGTACAGAGATAAGGGCCGAGCGATTTGTCATCGCTTCATTTTGTGCCTCTAATAGACATCTATAATAGAAATTATAAAGTTTTCGCTTATCAGCATAAATTTCAGAGGAATACCACCTACAAAAGCTTCGGATTTTGTCCTTACAGTATTGATTCCACCACTCAATATATATTTTAAACCACTTCTTTTGTTTAAGCCAATAAGCCCACGTTTTAGAAAAGAGCTGACAAAATGTCTCATCATTGAGCAGACTTTCATTCATGTGATAATATCCCCGTCCCCGAGCAATCTTCTGGTCATTAATTTTAATTTCCATTATTAAACAGAGATGATCAGTGAAACACGTGGGATATCGGTATACAGAAACAACCTGGGATTTGAAGTTATCATTTACATAAATCCTGTCTATCCTTGAGCTCGAAGTTTTTGTAATAAATGTGTCCCCCCTTAAATCTGGGTGTTTGAAGTCCCACACATCTACCAAAGACAAATTCTTTACCAATTCATTTAAGGTAGGGCAATAATGGTAAGTTGGTTCTGTTGTGTGAGTTATACTTGAATTATGATCTCCGCCAAAGATAACATTATTTGGGCCACTAAAAAACGGCGCTACCTCATTTGCATAAAAATTATTCCTTTCTTTTCTATTATGGCTTCCACTGGGCGCATAAACATTGATTAGAGTTATATCATAAACCTGACCTTTGATAATTCGACCATTAGGATGTAATTCTACATTTGTAAGCGGGATGCCTTCTTTAACCAAAATTGCAGTACCAAGGCTATTATATGTACAATTATTATATACATTATATGATGGATGTACGTTTACAATCTTTGGACCAACTTCTTGGAGAAAAGCTACATCTATTTCAGATTTAAGTAGAAAGTCATTGAGAGCTTCAAGTTTGACTGGCGATTGTATTCCGTTGATATTTATAGTTGCTAGTTTTAAGATAGTACACATAAATATTGTTATAGGAAGTTGTCTAATGTTAGCAACACACTTCAGAATACCACATCACTATTTGGCTGCAAGCACTGTGTTTCTGAATGTTTAGGTAGGAGTAGAAACTGTTAGTGACTCACCTGAAGAAGGAACTGCGGTATCAGGTAGATATTCCGTACTCACTAATTTAGCTACAGACGAACGGGTGATCCTAGGTGATACTTCTAAGGGTCCCTGATCCGTCTTCTTAGGTTGTTTTACTTGAGCTATAGCCGTTCCTGCTTTCTTCCGTTTCTTGTCTTGGGAGGCTTCCTGGGAATACCGGGCATCAGATCCTTTTTTCCCACTAGGACAACTCACAGGGGAGAAAGGATGATCTTTTTCCTTGGACTGAACTGGAAAAATGGGACTTACAGAGGAAACTTCCGATACACTATAGATGCACTCTAGCTTCTGATCACCATCAACAACACTAGTGGAGGAGGAATCACTGTCTATCAAAAGCTTCTTTGTATCTTGTTCAATGACAACTTGATGTTCCCGTGGAAAATCTGACTCAGCCAGTGAAGAAGTACCATGTAAAGCTGGAGGGGCTGCAGATGAGGTCCTGTCCTGACTATCACTAATATCCTTGGGAGAGACGTTTTCCTTAATTTCTCCGGAACATGGTGGCTAGGAACACTGTCTTTTGGCACTATCGGAGTAGTGTTTAGAGAACGGCCCTGTATCACAGGGGTAGTCAGCTCAGTCATTAACTTTGGAAAGTCAACATCTGACGTTAAAGTAGGCAAATTAGCAGGTTTAACCACATTAATTTCTGGGGTTGGCGAAACCCGAGAGCGTTCCTTATCACTTTCAGTATGTTCTATGGTTGTTGTTGAAACAAAGGCCCGTTTTTGACGCTGAAAACATTGATCTTGTAAATGATCTCTAGATTGGCAGTAATAACAAGTACGGTCCTGACCGAAATAAGTTACTAGGAACTTCTGGTTACGAATATCCAGGAAGGACGGTATAGGTTTAAACAAATACATAGTCACGATCTTTCGTCCAGATCTAATTTTATAAATATGAGTATCGTCATAAATTTCGTCTTTTATACTTTTACACTCTCCATAGATAGACAAGGCACGCGTGACATCATTATCACTATATTCCGTGGGAATGGCATGTATTCGCACATAGGTTAAAGGTCGATCAGCTAATTCTAAAGTCACTGGGTATGTTCCACTATCATCTTGAAATTTAACACTATCACCATAATCTCGTAACAATTTGTCACACAACAAGTCAGACAATAACTTAATATACACACATTTACGATAAATATCCAACTCAATACTTAGTATTTGTTCTTCCTTTAACTTAAACGTATTTTGAATAAACTCATGGATTTTTATTGTGGACGGACGGTTAGGAATCGCACGAAATCCTAATTTTAATGTATTGACACGTTTGATAGACATTTTATAATTCTAAATAAACTCACTAAACTGAACTCACTAAACTAAACTGAAATATATTAGAATCAAGTCAGCGTAAATTCCAAGCAAACACAAAGTACACTGGGCGCATTCAATGCCTCTCGCACGATACGACACTGGACGGACGACCAGCGAAAGACGTGTTACCTCTTGGGCAGCTAACACGCGAGTCCACCACTGAGCCACCACGCCCCCGAGATGGTATAAAAAGTTTCGAGACTGGTTCTGTAACACGCCAACAGATGGCAGCGAAAGGCTGCACCGAAAGGCACATAGAGCACTGATCTTCTTCATAAGTTAGTGTGTCAAAAGACATCTCCATCTGTACATCGGGAGCTGTGCAGCTGATTCTATTCTGACCAACTGCGTTACCACGTCTGCGACTTCATCATTGGACAGGAAGTTAGAACAACGAGCGTCCGTGAACTTTTGTGTGAAACTGTGCAAATTCGCCACAGAGACGCATGAAATGATTCGGTAAATGTATGACGATGCTACAAACAATCGTTTGATTTGCTTTAAGTGGCATGCACACTTGAAGAGCGGAAGAACATCACTGGAAGATGACGAGAGTACCAGAGTGAACTTCAACGAGCACAACATCCGAAAATGTTGAAACCATTTGGCAACTTGTGCATGAGAATTGTCGGAGAACACTCCACGCTATCGCTGCCATGGTCAGTGTGTCAGTACAGGCAGCTCTCACGTGTGATTTGAACATGCGCTCTGTTGCTACCAAGTTCGTCCCCAGGCTGCTGACCCAGGAGCAGAAGGAACAACACATCGAAGTCTGCGAAGAGCTCCTTCACCGTGCTGTGGATGACTCGTCCTTCATGTCGAGAACCATTTCTAGTGAAAAAACTTGGATGTACGGCAGTACGGGTACGATCCTCAGACAAAGAAACAGCCTTCATACTGAAAGAGTCCATCATCTTCACGACAGTAAGACAGGACCGCAGCTCGACCAAGTGCATGCTCATCGTCTTCCACCAAGCAGCATTGTGCATCACGAATTCGTCCCCGGGGGTCACACCGTCAATAGCGAGTTCTCCTGTTTATTTCGTGTGATCCTCTTTACTATTTATTTTCAGAGCTCATTTATTCCTTAACCAATATTTCGACTTCACATTATGCTGAAGTTAGTACATAAATTGGGAAGTTTGCTAAATGGGTATTCGAAGTCTTCCTAGATAAATTAAAAAAAAAAAAAAATCAGTAAGAGGAATAATTAAGACAATCGTTATGGCGTAAATTATCGTACAAATTATAGAAGGTAGTTACGTACATAAGTACGTTTCAGAGTAGCTTTAAAACCATGCACTAATTTTAAAAAGTACTTACATGACTACAAAAATTACTATGTTAACGAAAAAGTCTAATCAAAAATTTATGAAGTAAGTTACCAATTCGAACTCACACACATTGACATGACTAAAAGAAATACTATAGTTAAAGTTATAGAGCATATAAGAGATTCCAAAGACAATGAACTAGCTCAGTTAGGATTATCTAGAATTATCTAAGACTTAATTCTAAGTAATTCCACTATAAACAAGATTTTTAAAAAAATCCTATATAAGACGTCTTCGCAAATTGAACGACCAGTACTATTCTTATTTTTACAGAACTAAGAAACCTAAATTAAATCACGATAGAGGTACACTAGACAATCAACGGGATTGTGTCACATAATATATAGGACAAAATGTAATTAAAATTTTAAAGTTAATTTATGGACAGTTACGAGGAAGTGCAAAATTCAATATAGAGAATTCTCTATACATGCAAAAGAACCGAAGCAGACTTGGGAATTGGCAATACTGATACTAATATGGTGGACTTTTTTGAAGATTGGGAGCAATGTTTACAAGTTCAAATTTTTACTTATCAGTATTACCTCTCAAGTCTTTCGGATTTAGGACATAAGAAGAATAAGTAAGACCCCTCAGTCTATTTACTCATTTCTACATATTCAGGGTAAAATAGTCGTCTAAGAAAAAACATTAAGGTATGAGGTCCAGAGAAGCAATTCGAATGTTCTTCTAATGCAATAAACCCCGACGAGCACACTAAGGCAAATACTATTTGTATTACATATTTATATAAGAGCGTGCACAGTTATTATAAAAATTTATAACTTTATCCAAAACGTATAGTTTACTGGTGAACTGTTTAGAGCAAATGTTTCGTGATTGTGAAACAAATAAAATTCGATAGACGTTTTGTCGTGACCCATACATGTACAAAAAGTAACTTTTTTTAGATGTCTATTCGTTCGTATATACAGAGCGTCCAAAAAGTCTCTATACACCTGAATTGTCACATATTCAAAGCAACGAGAAAATTATTTTACTCAAAATTTATCATATTTTATGGCATAAAAGCACTATGTACAGGGCGTAGCATATACACACACACATTTTAACACACATTTTCACAGCAAATGTTGGAAATGTCCCCCATGAGACTCCAAACATGCTTCCAGACGATTCAGGTGTATAGAGACTTTTTGAACGCTCTGTATTATCCAGATTAAGTTTTAAACTTTTGGATTTATTGTGATTCTCCAGAGTGATTCGAATTTTCCTACTACACTAAAATATAAAAGCGGTTTATTGAACAAAGAAAGTTGCACTAAGAATCCTATAATATAGGCATAACTTTTTCCTTCTGATCAATGGCGGCTGGTGGTAAAAATACTGAGGGCGCCACAATAACCCCCAGGGTTCAGTGGCGGTTTTAGCGGGTAGGCCGGCTAGGCATAGACCTACCCAAAAATTTGGAAAATTACGACGGCCATTTAACTCGAAGTGGCAACATACGGAATGTAGTTGTTGTTGTTGTTGTGAAATGGAATGTATTGAACCACTCACCTCAAGACGCTTACAGTTATTCGATGTAGTCTCCGCCAGCCTGTTGAACTCTTCGCCAAATGTCTAGTAACAGTTGAATACCTATCAAAGCCCCACTTTGTGAAAGGGTGTTTGACAGTGTGTCTTAAGGCACGAAAAATGCTGGGAATATCTCTGAAACGTTTGCCCCTGAGAGAGGTTCTTTCATTTTTGGTGTAAAGATCAAAATCGCAGGGGCTCATGTCCGGGGAGTATGGCGGGTGCTTCAATACCTCCCAACCCCATCATCGTAACAGAGTCTGTACTGGATTGGCCGTATGGCACCTGGCATTGTCATGGAGGAGAATTGGTCCAGACTTCAGGTATGGACATTTGCGCCACAATGCTGGTCGCAAATGGTAACTGAGGTATGAAGCATAGTATGCAGCATTCACGATAACGCCCGGTGGAACTTGATATGACAGGATAATGCCTTCGTGGTCGTATGACATTATCATCATCACCTTCACGTTTGCTGGTTCTTGCCTAAGCTTTTTCGGTCGAGAAAATTTTGGGTGGCGCCATTCACTCGACTGACGTTTCAATTCAGGCTCGTAGGATCTTCCCCACATTTCGTCACTTGCAATAATGCGGTGTAAGAAGTCATCACCTTTCTCATTGTAACTTTAAAGATGTAGGCGCGCACACTATGCCACTTTTGAACCTCGGTTGGGACATGGGGTACCCATCTGGCTTCAATTTTCCGCATGCCAAGATCTTGTGTTAGCATGCGGAACACTGATCCGGAAGAAATGTTCAGCTCCTGCGCCAATTCACTACAAGTCCAGCGCCGATCACCGTAGTCTTGCAAGATGAATTTCGTTCGATATGCTCTCCACTGTGCATTTTGTCTGTTGACTGTCGTCCCGCCTAAATGCTGCAATCTATCTCGTCACTGTCCGATACGGTAGAGCAGCTTCACCACCGGCCACTACTAATCCTCTGTGAATCGTCCTAGCATTTCGCCTGGAATTTCATAAACACACGCTGTTCTGCACGCGTGAATATTGCGTTAGGGCGGTATTTCACACAACAATCACTTTAACAAAGTCTACCCGCCACACACACCGTAATATGGGACCGCAGCACCGTTGAACTGACTCGTAAATATCAACGGAACACACTACGTTCACCATTTGTCTCCTGCCCACACGACACTTCAATCGTAGCATTGTTGCCTGTTCGAGTTAAATAGCCCTCGCATATAAACGCTAAAAAATATAATAAAGAGTAAATATATTTTCCACTACTTATATTAATGGTAGATAATTATTTAACAAATAGCATTAACCACTGCTGTAAAAGTAATTTCCTACTGTCATTAATCAATCAAATGTGTATATGTAGCCATAAGCGAAGGAGCCTACCCAAAATTAAAATCCAAAAGCCGCCCCTGCCAGGTTTAGCTAACATTCCCCTCTCCCGGAGCTAAGGTAAATAAAATTTAGATGATGTACAGGGCACGTCCTTTAACAAATAGTGTTACAGTGGAGTTACGCGTCCCTCACATTTTCGTTTCGCTCTTTCAATCGAGTCTTCTGAAAGAAAACTGGCTATACCTAGATAAATTGAAGTATATTTTTGAAAATGTGAAACTCGTCTAATGACGACAGATGAAACCAATATATCAGTTCTTTTTGCTGGAGAATTTCTAATGTAGAAATCCCTTAGTTTGAAATTATTCTTTTTGTCTTCTTTCTTTAATTGTCAGCATTGCCAGCGCAATAAGTCAATCCTGTAGTAGCGCCTTAGAACCGGCTACCATTGTTTCTGGTTCATTTAGAATGAGTGGGCCTTATGCAGAGTCATTCTGACGGGTGATTAGTGCAATACTAAAGAGATCGACTAACATATGTTTCCTGCTGTAGTCAGGCCTTTAGTATGACGCTAATCATCAGTAGCGGTTCGTGGTCTGTAGAAGCACCGGTTGCAATCTTGCAATATCAACGGTATCTAGTTACGCGCAAGTGTTCCCCTCCCCCAGTATTCTTGAGTCTTATCCAAAAAATATTCAGAAAATATCAAGAAGGAAGTCTTTTAAGCTTTCAAACAACTACTATCAGTGTAAGTTTATACACTATTTATATACAAAACTTCTACGAAAATGAAAAAAAAAAAAAGTTTAATATTCCAGGAATTTAGACTAAAGAAGACAGATGAGTATTGAAAGTGAACGATTTGAGATTAATTTTTATGCTCTCCGCCGGAAGTCGAACACCGAATCATGTGCGCGAACGACACAGAGCTAGGAATTACACCAGTGGTAAGACATTTTCTTCTTCGAGACTCGATCGCCCCCCCCCCTCCTCACTCTCTCCAGAATAGGATATTTTTATTTTAAAAATAAAATCTATCCCAAGAATTTTTACTTTTGTATTATAAATGTAAAATAAAATCTATTGACTTCGAACGACCGCCCTTCCCCAAACATTCAGCCTGGATCCGCCCCTGCTACCACCAGACTCGTATTTGTAATGTTGCGAGTTTCTGTTTGGTGAATAACTTCTTTCTTCCAAGCGTCTATATCTCACTCAACCTATCAATTGAGTCAAGCGCTGCCAAGCGGAGGAATTCGTAACTACTACAGAAGCTGACTGTTGTATACCAGTTGAAAACGAAGTAGCAACTGGAAAAAAGGTATACGGGAGGATAGCAGCGACGCAAGAATAAATCCACTTCCTCATGTTAAGAGATAGGAGCTCGCTGCCATATGCTCAATGTTACTGCTTCCAGTTGCAACGCTCTCTGCCACTGGATTTGTAAATCACTCTCTTTCTTTCAGTATTTAAAATTTATTTTTTTAGAAATTCATCAATACTGTTTTTCGCTCAAGAGCAAAGGTTTATTTTTTACTGATACACTACTTTAATACTTTTAAATATCTGTAGTATTAAAAAAACATATCCGGTTGCACAACCATGCAACATATAGTACCAGCCGCCACTGCTAATCATACGTGAAAATGACTCTACATAAGGCAGAGTGAGTTTTCTCCCGATGAAGCACTCCGAAAACGCTTGTTACACTTTTGTTCATAATTCCTAAATAAATATTTCAGTTGTAACTATGCTTGAAGTAATATAAGCTCTAAGAGCAAGAAAATTTAATGCGGTTGCATAATTTTTCTTCTTTTTTGAACTCGATTAGGTGTTGACAGATTTTAAAAATACTTTCTTCCACACTATGTAAAAGTTAAGAATAACAACTTCCAGTTAGCGGCCAGTGGTATTTCGCACTCGTATAGATACAGAAACTTGAGTTAGACGAAACAGCAATGAAATTAGTATTATACTTCCATACTTACATTGATAGAAAGGGTCGTGACGGTTTTTCGCAATTAGTCATTCTAACGAAGATTCTCGCTGATTTTTCCCTTAATTAGAACCAAAGGTAGGAATGGTACCTTTAGTAAAATTGAGATTAATTCAACTTTACTCTTCTTCTTCATTAGAAGAAGATCCAGACTGATAATTGAAGAACACATTACATTTTGATTAGAATACTAGGATATTTTATGATCTCTTTACCACATCTTCCTTATACTATACATTAATATATACTTTAAAACTGCTAAAAAATATCACTTTTATAACTTAGATGATGCTTTTGTCCGGTACACTAATGAAAGAAACGTGTGTCATGAAAATAGGAAAATGGAAAAATTAAATGTTTACATTTTTCCAAAAAAAAAAAAAAAAAAAAATCGAATGAACCTTTCCTTTGCTACCGTTTGATTGCATTTTTATGAGAAGAAATAAGCCTGTTTTTACCGTACCATTTCTATTCCAACTCCGATGATCCGCTAGGTATTCTGAAGTTAATACTTCTATTCATGACCTTACTGCTAAAATGTTTTTTTTTTTTTTTTTTTAACTTACAGGATACTTTGTTCCCATTGTCCATTACCCTTTTAGAAAAGATAATCCAGTATAAGGAAGAGTATACCATCATTACCAGCAAGAACAAACATAATAAACAATAAACAAACCAATGTTGCCTTTCACTGAACCTAGATTTATTCAACAACATGAGAACACTGATCTTAATACATTTCCAGTCACACATTTTATATGTATATATATATTTATATGAATATGCACGTAATGATAGAAAATTTTTTATTTGTGTTTCTTTTATGTCAGAACTGTACTTTTCAGAAGTGTTTAGAACAGTTATATGACACTGAAACAAGTCAAACACAACAAACTACGCTGGCCGTCAAAAGAAAATGGGAAAATAAATAAATTATGTAG
The DNA here is from genome assembly GCF_964235325.1 of Thermobia domestica. NCBI lineage: Eukaryota > Metazoa > Arthropoda > Insecta > Zygentoma > Lepismatidae > Thermobia > Thermobia domestica. The sequence continues at coordinate 57,861,173 of NC_137469.1, forward strand.
ATTTTGAATTTGTTTTTTTTAAAAAAAGATAAAAAGAAAATACTGTAACACTACAAAATTGTTTTCGTAGTAGTAGAGTACATAAACAATGTTGAACATTTCGTCCTTGTTTGAATAATGATAACGATATTTCGTGCCCAACATTTTATTTGACGTCAAAGGGGAAATGATGACGTATTGTTAATCATAAATAATTCTGAATAATGTTACTTTTGATTTCATATTGCCATATTAGAAAACAATAACGTGACTCGAAATAAACATACCTTTTATTTAATTACATTTAATTTTTTTCTATTCGAGCAATGCGTGACTGCAATTATGGAAACACTGTGTTCTCTAAGTTAACAACATTCATTCATGATTTTTTTGTTTAAATAATTATTTCCTCGTATTATTATTATTATTATTTTAATATTTCCTCTTAAAATTCATTCTCCACTTTTTTTTAATCTATACAACTATGACACATTGAAACAACCCAAAAAATAAATCGTTTCAATGATGAACACAATTGTTTTTCAACAGGACATCACATTTGGATCAACCAATCAAATGATTTGTTTCAAAAACTTAATCATACAGAAAATTCTCAACTCTCAAGGAGGTAGAAAAAAGATAGATATATATATATATAAAGCTCTCATTTCATGATTAATTACACATATGTATATATATTTATATACTGGTTCCCTCTTTTCACATACGCTTAAACAGGGCGAACAAGTATTATTGAAAAATTCATTAACAAATTATTATTATTATATTTCGAGTGTGTGTTTTTGTTTAATCCATCAAATAAAATATAGTTGATCGATGACGCCCCTTTATTTACATGTTTTTAAAAATTTTAGATTTATGTTTTACATACTATACATATATATATATAATTGTTTTCTCTTTAGGAAACACAGAAAAAACAAATGGACTTACTCGTCTTTTTTCAATTAATCTTCATTTGAGTTGTCATACATTTTTATTCCATTTTTAAATTCATTTAGGGTAAAAATGTTCAAATATATTACTCAAATAAAAGTTAATTTTAAAAAAAACTAAGAAGTCTGTTTATGTCATACACGTTTTTTTTCCTTATAAGATACAATAGATTCTCAAATGTATATGAACGTTTTAATGTATATATATATATCTGTATGTATGTAATATAGAATCAAAAATTTTCACAACAGTCGTAATAGAATTTATACTTAAGTTATTACAGGGTCGAAGAGTAGACATCTAAAGATTTGAAAGGTCATTTTGTCCCACGTAATAATGTTTCTTTTTCAATAACTATTTTTTTAAAGATTTTAATATATTTCAGGGAATGAAAAAATCATTTAAGACGAGCAGCATTCTTCCACCTTTATTAGTACATTTTTTCTTCATTCTTGAGGCAAAGGTGAAAAGTATTACTAATATATACTAGCAGCACACAATCATGGTTAGCAAAGTTGAAGTTGTACATCACAATAAATACAGCTTATTTTTTTTAAACTTTTAAATATGGCACTTCACAACCAACACTGACAAACCATTGTTTTTATAATTTGACTATTTAGAAAACAATAAAACACATTGTTCTCCATGTTATCGTTTTTAAATTCTTATAGTTAACTATACTTGAAAGGGAGAATACCTTTTTCAAAAAAAATTAAATGAGTCTTGTTTCAGAAGGGTACTTGATCGTAATAGTTTTGAAGAAGGGGTACATGATGATAGAAGAATTAAAAAATAAGTAAGGAATATTGTTCTCTGTCCTTTGCTGGCTTAGTATCTAATTTTGGCCCTAATAAATATAGGAATCCATATACAACAAATGCAACATTCAAATATTTTTTTAAATAATTTTTGTACAAGTATGTGTTCTCTTTAAATATATATAATTATCTGTCATGCCTATCCATATTTTATTATTTGTTTTACAACTTCATTGTATATACATGCATGCTGATCTTTTTACATTTTTTTTTTTAATTTTTTTAATACCCTTGCTTCACATAAGAGCTGTGGTTATTGCTGCTTGGGGATCTATACTTTAACGTACACATAATGCACATATTTCCGTAATTTTTTTCAAAGGAAAAAAGTCTGGATTCATATAATACGATCAATAATGGCACAGCAATGGCAGTATGACTCTGAAAGTCTGACTTTCATATATGATGTCAGGGTGCCCTCTTTCCATACATTTTCCCTGTAGCGAGTAGAAATGTGTAGGTTTAATTCACAATACCTATCTTTCTCATTGTACATATTTTTTCAATATATATATAATACATTATCGTTTCTCTCATTCCTACATACATGTGCATACACCATAGCAATTTCACATACATACATACAAGCACACATTCAGCGTATCATGTATTTAATATGTACATACACATATGGCATGCAAACAAACTTGTATTATGCACTTATCATGTAAAGATGCACTCTTTATACACATATATAAAAATCTAGCTAATTATCTCACGTGCTATTTCTTATCTCAATGCTTTAAACCAACCTGTCATAGCCCACGTCTTGTTTTTTTTTTTTTTTTTTCAAATTTTTCAACTAGTTTCAATCTGTTTTAGTAAACTAATCAGTTTTGAAGTATACAAAAAATTATTTCTTTTTTGAAATAAGCGAACGCCATTTACATACATTTATAATTTGACGTGTAAGTTCGTTTGTCTTGTCTGTTGCAAATACACACACATTTTGCATTCACACATACAGTACATAAAGAAATGTGTTACCGTGATAGTTTTGCATTAAGTAAAAATTTCACGAAACCTAAATAATAAAGAAAAAATATAATTTTGATGTTTTTTCTTTAAATTTTCTTTTTAGTACACACTATGACGTGTTATTGGGCTAGAAGAAAATATTTAAATTTTCTGGAGGATTTTAAAGAACTTTTGTGATTGCAAGCCTTCTTTTTTTATGTACAAAATTCAATTCAGAATTAACGGATGAATGTGTTTTATCACCAACATACAAAAGCGCAATTTTTAATCAATATAGTTTCCCTTTTTTATCCACAAGTGCAGACATTAGGAATTTAAAAATTTGCCATTTTTCTAACAAGAAAAATGTTTTGTGATAAAGTGGCATGTGACAAGCTCCACAAATCTCCTTAGAATAGCTAAGGAGAGGGAACTTGAAAGCATTTTATTTTCTTTAGTAATTCAATCTAGAATTGAGAAAAATTGTGAACTAGATGGAAACGTCTTTAGATATAGTATAAAAAACATAGTAAAGAACATAAACAGACAGGTAGAGAGAAACAGATAAATAGAAGCATACATTTTTTACTCATATTTAAAACTCTTTAGACACTAAAACATTACTTGACTGAATTACATTGGCAGTGGTCTACTCAAGCAGTATATGAATGTTAGTTATTCAGTCGTAATGTTCAAAATATATGTCTATCATTAAAGCACCCCATCGTCAGGCAGAAGTACATCTTGTTTATTACTTAATATTTTAAATGAAGTTTATTATTTTTTTAATTAAAAACCATCTTCCTTTTTATGTGTATAGATCTTGCTTTCGATTTGGGCAACATCAGCTAAGAAGTCTGATTTGAACAGATTTACATATACGCCCAAACGAAGATTTTTTTACCATACACACACACTCATACACATTCACACATCACAATAAGAACTTCTTCCATTTTGATACACACGCAAATATTAGTGAAGGAAAAAAATAACTCCTGGAAAGTTCTTCCTTAGCAGAAGTATATTACCGGTAATAATAACGTAGTAGCAGATGTGCTAACTGTCATGATCTAAACACCACATGTTCCTCATGACATGTACATTTATATATAAATGTTTACTGTATATATATTCATAAGGAGAAATAGAGAGGGCAAGCAGGGTCTTGGAGGAGGATATCAGTACATTATAAGTATTTCTTAACGCTTACAACATAAGTCCAATTATCCAGATACCAACACTGAATAAGTATATATGTAGATTAAAAAAGAAAAATACTACATGACAACCATGTCAAATACTATAAGTCCTTGGGAACAATGGCCTTTTTTCTTCTTAACTTTTTATCCTAAAAATTCCATACTTTTCACAAAGAATTAACAACTTTCTTTCCTTGCATCTTATTTTTTTACTAGTTTGACCATGCCTACATCTAAAGCAATAACCTTCCACCATAGGAAGACATGAATTTCTTGAGTAAATAAATAAATTTATTGTCAACAACTTTCATATCTTTCCGTTCATTGTAGTTGAATTTTTCTTTTCTAGTCTCTTTAGCATCACTAAACATTTACTTATTACTCAGCTATGTACACAAAAAGAGTACTTCGAGATCATATTTTATTTTTATTTTTTTAGTGATGAAAAGGGGAAACAGTTCTGAGTTCTTTGCGGTTCTTGGGGAATTATAAATTCCCTCTTTATTGCTTCAAGATTCCTTCTTCAGATATACTTTTTTTTTTCAGATATTAGCTTTATCTATTAATAGTTTTGGAGAGAGCTTCCAACTAAGTAGCTAGAAGTCCGAACTTCGTTATGGACAGAGTCAGTATATAGGAGATAGGGAGGAAGAGGTGAAGTCACACTACTATGAAGATAATACACGGTAATCGACGAAAATCGAGGAATGGAAGATGATTTGCTGTTATTAGACGTAATAGCAGAAGAAACACATTTTTATTATGATTTGTTATTAATTGATTAATGTAGTAATGTAAAATTGTTTCCACTAACGTTTGAAGTTATATTCAGCTTCAACAGTCTGTCTTCACAAAGATAAGAGAAGGGGGAATTGTAGGTTAGATTAGTTTTGAATTTGCAGATTTAGGTTCCAATAAAAACATGGAACTACTTTCGTTCTCTTTTTCTCACAGAATTCTTCACTTTATTTTCTTTATATTAGATTTTTTTTTGCATACATACTCACAAACGTTCACACAACCATAAATCATACGCACTATCTTCTCTAAATAGGACATATCACTGAAGAAGGCTAGAAGTCGTTTGTGCCGCTAACCTACAAGTTTCAGTTTTACTTGACACATTCCTTCCAATATAGGAGTTGCAGAAGAGTAGATTTGGTAATTTCTTTGTAATAATCTTAACATTTTGGTTTCTCTGCACTTATATCTTCGATGTGTTATTTTTCTTTTTGCTGAATAGCTAATTATATATGTGTGTGTATTTCACTATTTAACAATCTTTGGCGTGGGTGGTAAGCAGAAAACACAGGATAATGATGTGACTAGGGCTACTTTGTAAAGATCTTCTATAGTATGGCAACAGTATTCAGTTCTTCATTCCTTTGGTTTCATGGGACTAGTTGATTCCAAACTCTCAGGCTCCACCTGCAATTCAATAGTAGTGAAAAATTATTAGAAATAGTGAATTTCTCAAATATTACAGTGATCTTACAAACTATTAATATACTAGAATAAGAAAAAGACTAGACTAGAACTACTAGAATAAGAAAAAAACTAGAATAAGAAAAATGACACTAGTCAATTAAACGAACAAGGGCAGCTATTCTTTGTAAATTTGATTTAGTGTCAAAACGCTTCATGTGAGAATGCTCCTTCATAAAAAAAATGTCTGATTTGTGCCAAAACGTCCCTTGTTGAACATCAGACGTTATCAGTTTATAAATGCTTTTATTTGGAATGCCAAAACCCTCTTCCTAGAAGAAAATCACTATTTAACTACAAGGAAATTACTTTTTATGCTCTTAGACTGTCAATGTATTCCTAAATGTTACTTTTTTAAACGTTGTATTTCAGTTTGAACAATAGATTCCGTATAATATAGATTAAGAAAAAGGACATGATGTCAATTCATCAATCAATGAATAACGAGATGTGTAAAGTAATTACCTATACAGGAAGGGGAAAAGTCTAAATAAATTACGCTATTTGCTTTGTCCCCTCTATCCAGATTCGGCCTCAGTCAATTTGCTGCCCCACGCAATAGTATTATTTACCTCCCGTCCCTTCACTAGAAAGAGCACCTCTTCCCTTGAAAGAAGACATCTTAAAAGCCAAATTAATACGTTACCACATCCTAATTGTAGTAGCATTAATTAAAACATAAGATACACCGAATAATAATAATAATAATAATAATAATAATAATAATAATAATAATAATAATAATAATAATAATAATAATAATAATAATAATAATAAGAAGAAGAAGAAGAAGAAGAAGAAGAAATAAGAAGTGCTGTAGATCGGTGAGAGTGCATAAAGTTACACTATATTTATTAGTAAGGGCAGGAGTTTTTCGCAAGTTGCGAAATCGCGAGTTTTCCGACAAAGCCGAGAGTTGGTTTTTCGACGAACTACGTCAGATTGCACGACAAAATGCGATCACTGACATTTTGGGCGAAATATGCTGCAAAACGCGACAAATTACGATATTTTTTTTTAAAGGCCATTTCTGTTGTTAAAATGCAGTGCAACATGCTGTACTTTTCATCAGAATAATAATTTGCAGATGAGATACACTGCACTAATGTATTGTTTATACGGTTTACCCAACATTGTTAGGGTCGTCAAGTCTAAGAGGCTTAGGTGGGCAGGTCATGTAGCTAGAATGGAAGAAAGTAGGAACGCTTTCAAAGTCTTGACTGGTAGACCCATAGGAAAACGACCATTAGGAAGACCTAGGCGCAGATGGGAGGACAGTATTAAGATGGATCTCGCAGAGATAGGAATACAAAGTAGAAACTGGATGCAATTAGCTAAGGATAGAAGTCTGTGGAGAGCTTTTGTGAACGCGGCACTGAACCTCCGGGTTCCATAGGCCATAGAGTTAGTTAGTTAGTTTTTTAGTTAATGTATTGTATATATGTTTCCCTCTTTTTTGCATGTGTATCTCACTTTTTCTCAGTAGGGGCTATGTGTTCTTGCTGCATAGTAGGGATGGCTAATTCCGGAATTTTTACTTTTCGGAATCCGGAAAGTAAAATCGGAAAAATTCCGGAATTCGGAAAAATTACGATTTCGGGAAAGTTCCGGATTATTTTTCCATCCCTAGTGTATGGTTAATACAATGGTGTTTTGTGATGACAATCGTGAAGATACTGTGCTAGTGTATTTAAAGTTTTTGGACTTGTGAAAGAAGAAAGAAGTAATTTGTTGTTAGTAACTGCATAACGAATAAGTTCATTGTCCTAAGTAGTAGTATTTTTTATTAATTATATTAGTCCTATATTAGAGTTGAGTTGAGTTGATTTTGGGTTTAACTTCCCGTTCAGCAGCGAGGCTATATGAGACGTGGACCTACTGATTAACGTGTAATCCGAACCACATGAGCTCCCGCCGGGAATCGACCCCGGGTCTCCCACGCCAAAAGCGCGTACGCTAACCGCTTAGCCACGGATGAGCTCAGTCCTATATTAGAGTTTATATAATTTATATTAGAGTTCGTATATTAGAGCTTGTAAAGTAATTTACTTTGTGACAAAATGAGAAGCTTTAGATTTCAAAATGCGACAAAATACGAAATTTTTAATTTCAAATGCGAAATGTTTAACTTCAAATTGCGAAAAACTCCTGCCCCTATTTATTAGAAATTAACTTTAAACTATACACGTGTATTTTAAATAATAGCCTACATTCTTCATATATTTAACTTTTGTATATTTTGTCATTATTTTATCGCCCCGTGCAAACGCACATGTTGCGCATACGGTAAACTTTGGTTGTAACTACTCGTTTTTACACTTGACCGACTCAAAAAAAAAAAAAAACTACATTCTATAAATAAGCTTTGTTCGTAATTTAATGTGGATTCGAAAAACCTTACTTGTATTCTGGTATCGAGTATTTTCTAGAACAGTAATTTATACGCCGTCAAATACTTTCATTTGTAAATGATCACACACTAAGTTTTGAATATATATATACAGGGTGTTAATGAGCTATACCGACAAACTGTAAGAGATGATTCTTTACATCAAAATAAAAGAAAAATTCACATGGACCTAAGAGAAAATTCGTAATTTAAAAGCTATGGCTGTCCAACATCGAGAAAAAAAAAACTAAATTTCAATACGCGCTATTTCGAATTTGAGAAAACATGGAATTGCGGTCCATATCAGCGTAAAGGAAGTTATACATACGTAATCCAAAAATGTATATTTCATCAATGGTTAATGAGTGTGCAGGGGATTTACTGCGCCGTATAATTCCCAGACATGCTCTCAATAGAATTTTCTGGGTAGGTCCAAATATAATTGGTTTCTTCAACCGAAGTGCAGTCCGTATGTAAAGGATGCCGCCTTCTACGTATGATGGCTCGTGCCATAAACAATTCATCGTCGGCAGGAACTTGTGCAAAACACCCCCAATAACTAAATGGCCAACCAGAACGCTCATTTCAAACAACTGATAGCCGCTTGTCAACTCCACGTGAACTCTTAGTTGCCACAGTTCGAAATGCTGTCCTTTCAGTTAGTGAAAATATGGTTGAAGCGAGGGAAAGTTCTGCAGTCTGTAAAAAGCTCACGCTGACACCCAGGAAGGTTATGCTGTGCGTTTGGTGGTATTGGAAGGACATCATGCATCACGACCTGCTGCCACAGGGGGAGGATGATAGACATGGACCTGTACTGTCGAAAATTGGCGCGAGTTCACTTAGCAATTCAAAAGAAACGCCCAGAACTGATAAACAGAAAAGGTGTTGTATACCACACTGTCAGCGACGACCGGACCGCATACTTCTTTAACGACTTGCAAGAAGTTACGACAGCTCGGCTGGGAGATTTTAATGCATCCACCGTATAGTTCGGCCCTGGCACCGTCAGAGTATTATTTGCTTCGGTCTCTACAGAACTACCTGAATGGTGTTAAGCTAATTTGAAAAGATGCGTGTGAAAACTACGTGTCACAATATTTTGACTATAAACCTCAGAATCTCTATAGTATTATGGTGTTGCCGGAAAAATAGCAGATCATGAAACAAAATGATGCATATGTGTTCTTATAATGTTATTTTCAAATCATAATAAATGTATTTTCAATTTTAATATTCAAAGGCTTTTTAAACTGAAGTATTTCATTTCATTTTCCAAAGGCTTTTTAGACAACCTGAAGGGACTATACTGGATGATGTTAAAGCACTTACGTAATTGTAGAATCCATTACAGCAGAGCGCGAAATTTCCGGTCGCCATTGGCGACTAGAAATGTAGAGATGGCGGACAGTGTTCAGTAGGATTTTTTTTCTGCCTAAACTCGCAGGGCTGTGCAGTTTCTGTTTCGCACAAAAAATAATTGTCACTGAATGAGACAAAACACGGAATATATGAAGTCTTCACAACTTTGTAATTTGACCCTCCTTTCCCACCCTCAATCGAAAATTTCATTACGAGATTCCCAAATTTGCTTCCAATTGTCACATTTTGTGCAGTTTTACTTGTGAGTACTGCTTCATGTGAGAGGCTTCAGTAGTCTCAACCGAGTTAGCACTGCCTACAGGAATTCACTGAGAACTGACACACTGGATGATTTGCTGACAATTTCTATCAATGATTCTTCACTTAAGGACTTTGATCCGAAAACTGCAATCGACAACTGGTACTTCGGTGCAGAGAGAAAGCATTACCCAAACGTGAAGTTTTAAGGTAAGGTACTTTTTAACATGTATATGAATTCTCCAATTCAAAATTGATTATCCTGAGTCTAAATTGTCTGGGTTTTGAAATTTTATGCCCTGATCTAATTTCTTTCTTTATCAAACAAAAGGACATGGGGGGGGGACTCATAATTTGTACGTGAGAGATACTGGCCACCATTATTTTTGGATTGGCGAGTGCGTCTGACTTTGAAATTTTGCGTCCTGCATTACAGGGAAACAAAAGTAGTGTTGAACAAGAAAGTAAGAAAAAGTCAAAAAAGAGTGAAAAGTTCCGGTTCTTTCCTTTTTAAAACGGCTTCTTATTGAGAAAAGATTCTCTTATCAAAAAGCCGGGCTTTCTGCACCTCTACTATATACCATCAGTCTCCATTATTCAAATTCACTTATCAATTATTCAAATTCAATTATCAATATTTCACTATACTTTCAAATGTGATTTTTTTCTTAAAAAAGAAAACTAATTTGTACTTCATCAAGTGCTCCGAAATGCAAGGAGAATAGCTCTCAATTTGAAACAACTGTATCGTACCAAAACTGAGTCGAGCCAGTCGTACCGTACTGAAAACTGTGACATTGGCCTTAGTAATATGATAATACATTTTGTACTTTTTCCCTTGGTATTTGGAAGATCTCTTACGTAGGTTCTTATAGGAAACTAGGATACAAATATTAAGTAATGTAGAAGGGGTAGGGGTAAACTTTTTCGTTTTCATATTTTGCGCTCTAGCTAAGTGTAAACTTTCTAACGCTATCGCTGTAATTTATTAAAAAAAAACTGGGCCTATATATTTTATCGAGAAAACGTGTTTCCATACGACATTGAATTCTTGACGAAACTGTAACCAATTGATTTGTTTTCACGAACTCTTCTTTGAACTTCTTAAGGAGTAAATCCTCGATTTAATAAAGTTTTGGTTTGTATGGCGTGATATTTTCGCCAATTAATATTCAAACCGGACGTGACAGTAGATTTCTACCACTTCCGGTTTTAGTAGAGATGGAATATGTTCTTGAGACGCTCACTTGATTGCAGAATACCACTTCTCGCTATTTATTAGCGGTTTTACCCTATAGTGATCAACGTTAAAACCAGAAGTGGTTGATTTTTGTCACTTCCGGTTTGAACAGAGTGCTAATGTTGCGTTTAGAGTTATTGAGTATACACTAACGAATGAAAATTGTCCCATGTTACCGGGGCAGTTAGTGCAGAGGCTAACACACACACGCTCAACACTTAAAACATTAACATCTTGTGAACTATAACAGCATAATGTTAGTGTTTAGTGCTTTTTCTTAAGCATAGTATTGGATTAAACTTTTCCCATGTTTCAAGAATATAGTGTAATTTCGTAATAATAAATGAATAATGACTGGAATTTAACGCTCCTTTTCAGCGCTAATATACGAGACAGGGCGTTACTATTAAAAGTGGAGTTCGAACCAGTACTCGAACCCAAAATAAAACTATTGCTCTTTTGGAGGAGGCAAGATATGGTGGGGAAAGATTTATACTGAGATGGTTAATCTTCATGATAATCTGTGCATCCGCTAACTGCATGGGTCGTAGTTCGGAGCCCGCGCTAATAGTAGACTCCGTCTTTCCAGTGTAATCTCAGTACTATATAGGCAGAGATGCCCACAGGCGGGTTTTAGGGTGAAGGTGTGCCCATGAGAATATTTGGAGATGGGCATAATTTTCATTAAAAAAGGTGCAATCTAGCTGGAGAAGGATAAATAGGGATGGGAGAAAAAGATATATTTGGGGTGCAGAATGGTAAATTTATTTATTTATTTCAGAAAACAACAGGCGGATGCCTAATTACAGTTTTCCATCATGATAATATAATTTAAAATACACATATGATAACAAAATAATACGATAGCAAAATACTTTAAAATACATATAACATGATCTACACCTTATTTATTTAGAGTAAAATTCTGTCTATAGCTAAAAGTGTCTATCTCTGGGTGCTTTTCTGACATCTTATTATACAATAAACACATTTTTCTGACAGGCGATACATCCAATGCATTAGTCCTTTGCGCTGAGAGATGGAATATGCTATTATGGGGTCTGGTTGTTCTATGTGGGACGTGAAGTTTGATTTCTGATAATAAATATTCTGAATCTACTGTACTATGAATTATTTTAAGTAAGAAAGATAAAATGAAGTGAGTCCTCCTGCTTTCAAGTGATTGTAATGAATATTTGCTTCGAAGATCATACTTCTCAAATTTCGGATATATCCCTGTTTCTTTATATGTTAAAAAGCTCACAAATTTATTTTGAATATTTTCGATTTTACTTGTATATTTCTTACTATCAGAACCCCATATTATCGCTGCATATTCCACCTTAGACCTTACATAGGCAATGTATAGTGTTTTGAGAACATTGATGTTAGAAAAATCACTTCCTAATCTCATCACAAAGCCAAGGTTGCTAAAGGCCTCACCAACTACTCTGTTGACATGAATATCGAATGATAGGTTTGAGGCAGAAGGGTAAATTTGGGAGGAAAATAGTAACTTTAGAAGGGAAAATGGTAAATTGGGATGTTTGTGTCCAAGCTTTTGAGGGGATGAGCACCTCCTGTACATAAGGAAGCGAAACACAAACTAAAACTCAAAATAGCTTCCATCGGGATCCACGTGTACAGAAAGTCACACACATTAGTCACTTAGCCAAGAAGGTTCGTCAAAAAGAAAGACAGGATGGAAAAAAAGAGCTTTCTTGTGATTTATATTGTTATTGGTACGATGTACGTATGTCAGTACAATTTTCTATAATTCTCTCTTTTTCTTATTTCGTATACTTGTTTTCTCTTTACTTTACCCCTTATGCGGTTTCTCTAATTTTTTTTCTGAAAGAAGATTTAAAGAAAAGCGCAGGAGGAAATAAGGTCTGTTTGGCTAATGACATCTACCCATTACCTCAAAATAATTTACGAGAGCAATAATTGGTTCGTTACAAGCTCATTCCTTAATGAACCTCTCATGCCGCTCAAAGCTTCGTTTGTGTTTTTCTTTTTTTTTTAACAAAAAATGCCGAGGGGGCGGATGTGTATGCGTTCCTCAACCAAAGGTCGGTAGGCAACGTGGAATGATTAAAATTATTCCCTTTCTATTTTTTGTTGGTTATTTTATCTGCTTATAGTTGTCGTTTCTTAATATTGTTCATATCTCTCCGTTGTTCGTCTTCCATATTTGGTTCTTCCTAGTACGCTGTTAAGATTATTCGGATGAGTGTTCTGCTGTTATTTGAATATCTAAATATTCGTTTTCAATATCCGATTGGATATTCGAATAACAAGCGATTATCCACTTAACTACTCCAATAACGAAAATTGTCGGAATAACTGTTCCAATAACGAACAATTATTTGAATAACAATTCGAATAACGGACAATTGTTTGAATAAGTATTTCAACAATGAATAGTTGCTTGAATAGCTATTTCAATAACGGATACTTGATTTAATAACTATTCCAATAACGATAAATTGTTTGAATATCTATTCCAATTAGGAATAATTGATTTAATAACTATTCCAATAACGAATAATTGATATAATAACTATTCTAATAAAAATGATTGTTTGAAAAATTATTTCAATTATAGTGAATAATAATCACTTGGTAACTACTCCAATAACTAAAATTGTTTAAATAACTGTTCTAATAATTCGAATAACGGACAACTGTTTGAATAAATACCTTAATAACGAATAGTTGCTTGAATAACTATTCCAATAACGAATATTTGTTTGAATAAATATTCCAATAAGAAATAATTGTTTAAATATTTATTCCAATTATGAATAATTGTTTCAACGAATATTTCAACAACGAATAATAATTACTTGAATAAATATTGCAGGAACGAATAATTGATTGAACAACTATCCCAAAAACGAATAATTGTTTGGATAATTATTTCAATAACGAATGATTAATTGCATAACTGTTTCAATAACGAATAGTTCGAATAACTATTTCAATAACGAATAGTTTTTTTTAATATCTATTCCAATAATGAATAACTGTTTGAATAAATATTTCAATCAACGTATAATAATTGCATGAATAAATATTTTAGGAACGAATAATTGATAGAATAACTACTCTAATAACTAGAGACCGGATGTTTAGGCATTAAAAACCTGGAAAATAGGCAGGCAAATAGGCACTTAGCATTTACAAAAAAGGCAGTAAAATAGGCACACAAATATAACTTGAAGTAATGAAGAAAATACTCAATACAATTAAAATATAAATTCAAGTCATTAGTTAATGTTCAAAGAATATAGAAACATACCTGTTTGTTAATGTCTTATTTTACTGAAACTGTATGTATAACAACGAAGTTTGACATGTATTCCATGTATATTTGATAAATACATTCTATACAGCACTTTATCACTACATATTAGTCCAAATTTTACACATTTTATCAGTACACACAACAGTTCAAAGTTTTACAGCACTTTATCAGTGCACATAGCAATACAAAGTTTTACGGCATTTTATCACTACAAACAGCACTTATATTTCTCGGGATGCAGAACCCTTTCCTAAAATACCGGTACTAAATTTACTTTTCGCAATAAATTCTTATTTTACTTTTCCCAATAAAGTCTTATTTTTGGGGCCGTGGTAGCTCAGTGGTAGAGCATTCACTTCTGGTCCCTGGTTCGATCCCCGCTCACGCCAAATGAACTTTCAGGTGGACAAACACCGCATGTGTGCTTTCCTCTAGGTTTTCCGGTTTCGTCCCACATTTTTCATTCCACCATCTCATTCATTTCTTATCATCACCGTGTCCTTTAGCCTAGCCGGCATAACAGTAGGACGTAATACTTAAAGATTTCATTTCATCTCAAATCTTATTTTCAAAAAATGCATAGAATAGGCAACATTAGGCACTAAAGCAATTATTTAGGCAGGAAGGGGCGAAATAGGCAAAATAGGCAAAATAAAATTTGCTTAAATTGAAACTACAAACCCCTATATAAACTTTAAAACTTTATATTTCATCATATCTTTAATATTAAAGAATAGGCATTTTGCCTAACATCCGGTCTCTACTAATAACGAATATTTATTTGAATAACTATTCGAAAAACGAATAATCGTTTGGATAATTATTCTAATAACGAAAATTGTTTGGATTACTGTTTTAATAACGAATGGCTGTTTGTGTAACTGTTGCATTAACGAATAGTTGACTGAGTAACTATTCCAAAAACGAACAAATGTTTGAATAACTATTTCAAGAACGAGTTACTGTTTGAATATTTCAATAACGAATAATTGTCTAAATAACTATTTCAGTAACGAATACTTGATTGAATAATTATTTTAATAACGAACAACTATTTCGAATAACTATTTCAATAACGAATAGTTGTTTGAATAACTATTCCAATAACAAGTAGTGCTTGAGCAATAACTAATAGTTCTCCGAATAACTCGAATATTCGAATGTTCAAAATGAAATCTTTTGAAATGAAACCTTTAAGTTTTACATCCCACGATTATGCCGGCTAGGCTAACGGAGACGGTGATGGTGAGAAATGAATGAAATAGTGGAGTGAAGAAAGTGGGAGGAAACGGGATAACCCCGAGAAAACCCACGCACACGGTGTTTGTCCACCATAAAGCTCACTTGGCGCGAGCTGGGATCGAACCAAGAACCCCGCGCACCAGAGGTGAACGCTCTACCACTGAGCCACCGCAGCCTCCCGAATGATCAAATAGTCGTTATCAATAACTCCATTCTTAATGACGAACTAAATGGTTGATCTTTTGCTACTATTTATTCTCTCTATAGAGACCAAAGTGCACTCCATCTCGGTTCCTTTGATATTTCTCTACTGTTTCTTTTTTCTGTTCATTGCGTAATTAATATTTTATCAGCTTAACACTACATAAGACATTTTGTGGCCAAGTGACTAATACATGTGCTCTGTGTCCATGGATTCGAGTTCGATTCCCAATGAAAACGCTTTCCTAAAATGCAAACCAGAGTAGTAGTGCTGATAAAGAGTCATTAAAATTCCAGCCAATCAACATTATATCTCGATTTTCAAAGTTCCATGGCTCTGGTACAAATAAGGCTATACTCAACACAAAACTCTTTAAATAAGTATCTTTCTTACTATTATCGATACTAATGATAACGGTGGATTGAAGTACGTGGGAGAAAATGGGAGAACTCCGGGAACCCCCTTCCCCACACACATGGAGGTTGTCCACCTTAAAGTTTACTTGGTGCGGACTGGGATCGAACCAAGGACCACATACCAGAGGTGGACGCTCTTCACTAAGTGACCGCGGCCTCCAACGTTAGAAACATATAATCACTAGATGCCAGATCGTCACTAGGTGCCAGGTGACGAAAATGAGGAAATGGAGAGGTAATTCTCAACGAAGGGTTGGAAATTTGTATCCGAGGGTTGTACCTCGTGTAGGATTTGAGCCACCAATCAGGCACAAAGAAAACGAGCAATCTAGCCAAATGTATACAAACTTGTGAGTTCTTCAATTACTGAACATAAGCTTCATTAAAAATCATCGAGCTCTGGTTCTATTGAAGTTAGCGAATGAGAATTCGTTAGAGTGCTAGTCCTATTGACAACGGCAAGAACGAGTTCGCTTGAGCGGGAGTTTATTGAGGTCAGGGAGTGCAAGCACCATTGAGATCGGTTAGCGTGGCATCAAGTGAGCGTAAACTCTATTAAGGCTAAAGAGAGATTCATTGAGCGCCTGTTCCACTGAGATCATCTAGAGAAGGATCAAGTGAATGCGAGTCATATCGGGGTTAGCCAGCGAGAGATCAAACAAGATCAAGTTTCATTGAGATCGGCTAGCGAGAGATCAAACAAGGTCAAGTTCCATTGAGATCGGCTAGCGAGAGATTGATTGAACGCGGGTTCCACTGAGGAAGGGTTGCGAGAGATCGGGTGAGCGAGATTCCACTGAGGTTAGTTAGCAAGAGATCGAGTAAGTGTGAATTTCACTGAAGTAGCGAGAGATCGACTGAGTATGAATTCCACTGAGGTTGGCTAGCCACAAATCGAGTAAGCCCGAGTTCCTTTGCGAATGATTAGCAAGACTTGAGTAAGTGCGAGATTCACGGAGGTTGGGTAGAGAGAGAGACCGAGCAAGCGAGAATTTCATTGAAGTCAGCTAGCGAGAGATCGAGTGAACTCGAATTCCACTGAAGTTGACTAGCGAGGGGAAAAGTTAGCGCAAATTCAACTAAATTTGCCTAACGAGAGATCGATTGAGCGCGAGTTCCACTGAGATGAGCAAGGAAGAAATCAAATGAATACCGTATGAGTCCTATCGAGGTCAGCCAGCGAGAGATCGAACAAAAGCAACTTCCATTAAGATAGGCTAGCGAAAGATCGATTGAGCGCGAGCTCCACTGAGGACTGCTAGCGAGAAATCGAGTGACTGCGAATTCCACTGAGGTTGGATAGCAAGAAATCGAATAGCCTGAGTTCCACTGAGAATGGTTAGCAAGAGTTCGAATGAGCACGAAATTCACGGAGGTTCAATAGAGAGAAAGATAGAGCAAGCGAGAGATCGATTGAGCCTAAGTTCCACTGACACTGAGATCGAAAAATGAAATGAAATCTTTAAGTTTTACGTCCCACGGTTATGCCGGTTAGGCTAAAGGAGACGGTGATTATGAGAGATGAGTGAAATGGTGGAATGAAGAAAGTGGGAGGAAACGGGAGAACCCCGAGAAAACCCACGAGCACGGTGTGACACTGAGATCGACTAGTGAGAGATAGAGTGAGTGTAAATTTTACTTTAAGTCAACTAGCGAGAGATCACGTTGTGCCGTAGTGATCTTTACTTCTGCGTATTTATTGGCATTATAGAGTAAAATGAATGCAAAAGGGATTTAATTTAAATTAGAAAGAGCGCTGTTTCCTTCTATATTTTTTTTTCCGGTAACCTATTCATCCTTCTTTTTCCTTCCTGTATTCCACTACAGTATATTTATTGGGATATAGAGTTTGGTGTTTTCTTAATTTAAATGATCTGGTATTATGGTTGGAGTCTTTTGTCAAAATGTCATGTGATTGTTATACTTGAATTTGATTAGTTGTTTATCCTTCCGATGAAGGAGCCTTGAAAATAAGTGATTGGGTCCGTCACTTGTTCTCTTCGCGAGGTATGTGTAATACCATATTTAATATTGTGTGTAGTATAT
The DNA here is from genome assembly GCF_964235325.1 of Thermobia domestica. Lineage (NCBI taxonomy): Eukaryota > Metazoa > Arthropoda > Insecta > Zygentoma > Lepismatidae > Thermobia > Thermobia domestica. The sequence continues at coordinate 57,879,039 of NC_137469.1, forward strand.
TTTATTTGTGAATTTAAAATCATATTATCGGTTTTCCGTGAGTATATAAAAAAAACATGTAGATAGAAAATTTTTATATATTCTAATTGAACCATCAGTTCAAATATTGTTATTGAATTCCTGTGATATAAATAATTATATTTCAAATATGGTTCGCGTTGAATATGACTTGTTGTAAGGCAAGAGCCATCTTGGAATTTTACTTCATACATCATGTGCCTGATGATTTTTTCAGTAATTATAAATTTCTTATGGTTTTTGCATGAATCGAATTTATTTAAATCTACTAGTGGTTGAAAATATTTTTCAAAATCGGACAAAACTTTTTCGAAGTTCACAAATTCGTTGTTCTATTCAACATTACGTAGATATATTTTTTTTTCGTTTTATTAAAAATAAAATTTGTTAATGTTATCTGAATTCTTTTTGTGTTGTTTATCAAGTAGTGTTATTATGTTCCTGCAACCTTTGAAGACATATTATTATTTGTTGAGCTTTAGCATACCATTCTTTTTCAGTAGCCTACATTTTTACGTGCGCTAAGCGGCGTTGTGAACCATATACCTGGCCGGGAAACTCTTCTCGGAGGGGCTACTTGTTATAGTAGAGGGAAGGGAACGTAAAACTTTCTTTTCTGATTTTCAAAGATATAGTTTTTCTGGGAAGGGACGGTAATGGTAACATTACCCAGCTTGGCTGTTACAACGTGACACGGATTCCACTGAGGTTGGTTATCAAGAAATCGAGTGAACGGTACTTCCACGGAAGTTAGCTAGGAGAGTTCCATTGAGGTCGAATGAATTGAGTTCTATTGAAATCGGCGAGCAAGAAGTCGAGTAAAGTTTGTGGAAAACGGAATCGCTCACTGTTTTAGTAATGAGACTACGGGGGAGTCCAGGATAACAATTTGTCAACTCAAACCAGTTTGAATAAAAGTTCGACAGGTTAAGACTCTCAAAAAATTAAGTTCCATGTATATCCGTAGTCTCATATTCACTAATGTCTTACCATAGACACGTGACAGTAACCAGTTCCTTGTTAAATGATCGGAAAACTTTAATGACTACAAGCTACTGTTCATTACAATGATACAGTCTATTAAACACCATTTTTTTTATAATTTCAATTTCTTTATTTTTGAATCAATGTACAGGAATGTTTGGATGTAAAGTGAAAGAAAAGAGAGTATACACAATTATTTCCAATTCAGGTTTGTTCAATATATATCTGCTTGTAGTTTAACAACAAATTCAAACATAAGAAAATCAAACCAAACAAGAAACAAACCTCTTCCGTTGTTTATATTACAAGGAACCAAATAAATGCTAAAAAAAAAGAAAAAAAGAAAAAGAAAAAGAGGAAACCCAAGAAAAGAAAATTCTTCTACGTAGAATCAATTTGTGATCCTTAATAGACATGTTGCATTGGTTGTGAAAATGACATAGAATTAAATTTATATCCTTTAAATACTAGTAAGTCAAGACACATTATATATGTCGCTGCGGCAAGAAAATGAACACTCTTGGAAAAACAAATGACTGTGAAACGAACTAGTAGAACCACACATCAAGACTTATAATTTATATTATTCCAAGTTCGTATAGGAAGTACAACTAAAGCTACATTAAAAAAAAAAAAAGTTTCGAAAAAGGGGAAAAAGAAAAAAAATGACAGTGGTATTTCAAATAGTAACTGGCATCGTTGGAGGTCTGAACCATAAGTGTAACAACTTTAAACATTACCCAGAGAGGAAACAAATGACTGTCACTAATGATGCCGCTGGTATGTTTACTGACTGACAAATCATAGGATCAGATTACTTGTTGATTGTGAAGGTCTTACATACATGACCACACAGTAGATTAGGAAAGACAGTGTATAAAGAACTTGAGTTTACGCTGCATCCTTCCATCACTTCTCCCCCACCCTCCTTGAAAGTCTTCACCAAAATGAAGACAATCTACCTTTCTTTTTAAGAATCTAGAAATTGAAACGCTAATTACCAAGAAAGTATCTTGTTGATTAGCTCAAGCTCACCCCGCCTCAATCCTCTATCAGCATCATCTTTCTTATCCGTACAGAGAACTTTAACTCCGTTTAATTTGGGTTAAAGCATTATGTTTTTTTTTATGTTCATAATTCCTCCCACAAGTGTGGCATATATAAGCAAAACAAATGCCCACATCTTTCGTTTTTGTTGTTAAGAAATGGCAAAATATCGAGAGAAAGTTCACGAAAACAAAGCTCTGTGAATTTTCGAGGGCATATTAACAAGTTTTTGTCCTGATTATGGTGGCACTCCGCTACGAAACTTCGATTGCTGTATTCTGCCCACATCTATATACCCTAGGTATGTGCAAATCTAATTATACAAGAATTTGTTTTGTTGAAATGTGCACAAGATAAAAGTAGAGAATGTCTCATCTCGAATGTCGTCGAGAAAATTGTCTGTCTCGTCTTGTTTTCAACTCTATGTTTTACAAGTCTAATTCAGAAAGATACTATAAAACAAAGACTGAAATCTATTTCTTACATCTGTAAGGTAAAACCCCACACAGATGTATGATCAAATAAAATCTGTTTGTGGGGTTTATTCTACAGTAATATTAAAACCTGAAACTAATTATTCAAGTGAGGACGTGTAAGAATTGAGGGCGAGTCAAAAGTAAGGTAACTATCCATTAATGACGACATAATGAGAAAAGGAAGGTATCTATTGCTCTCGGACAGATGGAGTGCTCTTCATGCATTAATTTCTGATCGAATTTTAGCCATCCTGCATGAACTCCCTGCATCTGTTCAAATAAATACTACGGCATTCCTTAGCAGGACAGACAGTAAGCCTAACAGTGGGAAATTGTCGGCTAGCCAATTGCCAATGCTGGTCCTACGTTGGCCTAACGCAGTGAAACGGTAGGCTAGCCAACTGCCAACGTTGGCCCTACATTGTAATTAGCCTCTTTGCCGAGTATTTCCCGATCAACTCAATTGAACAGCGTTGGCCCAACGAAGAGAATGATAGACTAGCCAACTGTAAACATTGGCCTATGATGTAATTGGGCGCTTTGCTAAGCATTCCCCAACGAATTCAATTTGGCCCTACGTTGTAATTAGCCACTTTGCAGAGCATTTCCCGATCAATTCAACTGCCAAACGTAATCCGTACTAAAGAAGTAAAATTGTGGTTGGAAGTACGAGATCGAAACTACTGGATAAATGACGGTAAATTGTTGGTTGGTCAAAATACACCTTAAACTAGGTTGTGTCAACGCATTTTCAACTTCATTTTTGCAATTACCAACCATCCCAACCATTTGCCTATGTTGGGCCTTCCACGTGTAATGCTAGGACTTGCTATATATATTGTACAAAAAAAAAAAAAAAAATGGATAATCTACCTTGCCGATCCATGGGTGCCGATCCTTCCCCCCCCCCAAGTTTACTTTGAGCCTACGTATTAGTATTAAAATCCTAATTGATGTCTTCTTCAGTGATATCAGACAAACTTGAATGCCTCCGTTCCAAAAAAGCTACACAGAAATCTATCCACTGATGTCATTTACATGCGTAATATTGATGATGTGTTTGTAGAACAGTGATGCGTTTTTGAAAGACCAGTGTGAACAGACAAAATTGGGTGCATCAATATGAATATTCACCGAGGACCAGGTCCATGAAGTAGTGGAATTCTGTGTCTAAGGGATTTGAGATTTCAAAGGGATTATTTTAACATATTGTGTAGAATCTGAGCACAGCATTAATAACGACCATTCCTGAGATTTATTACGAAGGTTATAAAAGAGAATGAAAAAAAAAGTGGCAAATTAACCAAAGATGTGCTTTCCTTGGCTGATAATGCTCCCGCTCACTAAACTGCAGATATACTTAAATTTTTCTGCACCTGAAATATCCAGCTGTCACATTCACTTTATTTGCATTAGATTTCTCTCTCTTACCAATGGAAGAATCATATGCAAAAAAGCATTTCTTTACGGACGTACTAATGATTTCTACTTTAGACAAGTGGCAGGCAAAATAAGGATCTCTATAGTAAATGCTGACAGATATGTAAGTTACACGAACTTAGACTTCATTCATAAAACTTATCCTTTATATCACACCATTGACATACTACAGCAGGGACGTTCGAAGAGGGTGGGTTCTGAAGGGTCAGATCTCACCGAATTCCCGACTTTTCTGTAAAATAGTCTGATTTTAGGAATTATTTTACAAATTTTAATACAATTGATCCATTGAATTTGGATTCCCCGAAGAACCCTGGATCCCCCACGGAAATAAATTCCTACGCATGTGCCTAAACTAACGTGGAAAATTAGTTTCAAATGCTGCAAAACAGCTGCACACTCGATACTTTGAAGTTTATACAAGACGAAATTTATATTGCACTTGATGTCAATATACACAAGCAATTATATATTTCCTTGTTCACTTATATTATTTAAATTCTGTTTTACAAGATCTTGTTTTACAAACTAGAAACATATTTCTGCAAAGCAGGACCACCCATAGGGAAAGGGGACAAAGTAGTATACAATTTAAGTGGGCTATCCGGCTATTAGGGCGTTAAAAAACGTGTTGTTAACCATTATTAAATTACATACACATGTGTTACTAAGAAGGAGAAAAAGGGCCTTCAAAAAGGGAAACCAAATGACTCCAATGCCAAAAAAAAAAAAAAAAAAGGCAATTTCACTACATGCATCGTTAAATTAACAATATATGCAGTAGGCGGAAAGAAAGCTATTATAGCATTCACCTATAAAAACATTATATATAATGTTTTTATAGGTGAATGCTGTAATAGTTTTCTTTCCGCCGACAAATTTTAGGTCCGTTACACTTTCTGTTTTTAACTTAAATCCTCAATTGTAAATATAAAATTATGTATAATAATACACTATTATCATCAAGGCTGCTATTAAAATTGAATCAGGACTATCTTCTAAATACTCTACATAGACACATATTGACACACTTATCACAAGTAAAAAATAATAATAATAATAATAATAATAATAATAATAATAATAATAATAATAATAATAATAATAATAATAATAACAATAAATTAGCAATAAAATAGTTAAGAATAAAACTTCTGACTTTTTTTTTTTTTTTTTTTTTTGCTGGGAGGGGAGCACATGCTGAGAAATATCACTAATTATTTTGATTCATTGAGTATCACCACTAAGAAACAACGAAGAGATGGTGGCTTTTGATTCACCAATAGAAACATAATTCATTCTGAACATCAAAAGTGGATACTAACACGACACTAGAGGCATCATAGGTATATAGACTACTCCTTAACTTATTCGGGGGTACCCAAATCGTGGTCCGTAAGCCAAACATGGTTCCAACCTTTTGCGGCCGCGAGTTTCTGAACACGTACGGTAACATTCCGGAGAATGTAGTTGACCAACTCTGCGTCGAGGCTAAGTTAAAACTAAAACCCTTCTCCTTGGTGAATAAAATGTGGCATCATTTGTAGAAATGTAATAGTACTTACGATAGTGTCTTTAAAAAATAGATAAAATAGAGACCTGTAGCTCGCAAAAACTCTATGCTAGTTAATATGGATTATACTAATAATCGCCACTGTTACCCAAGAGGAATGGGAATGGGGAATGATGAAAACTTCATAACGAGGAATTACATAATTTGGACCGTTTACCAAACATTGTTAGAGTCATCAAGTCTAGGAGGCTCAGGTGGGCAGGTCGTGTAGCCAGAATGGAAGAAAGTAGAAACGTTTTCAAAGTTTTAACTGGAAGTTCACTCGAAAAGCGACTATTAGGAAGATGCAGATGCAGGTGGGAGGACAATATTAAGATAGATCTCGCAGAAATAGGAATACAAAGAAGAAACTGGATTCCGTTGGCTAAGGACAGAAGTCAATGAAGAGCTTTTGTGAACGCGGTATATGGTGCCTCCGGGTTCCATAGGCCATAGAGTTAGTTGGTTAGTTATCTATATTGCTTACCTCTTGTGTCACAGCTTGATGTCCATTCTCTGTGGGTTCCTTCTCTTTCTTTCTGGCTCCTGTGCTTTTGTTCATATCTTCATCTTCAAGATCAATCAGTGACGTATCCAAAGGTGCTGGCTCAGGCGCCGAATACTCTTGCATAAGCTTCATGCTCTGTTCATTCTACAAAATTGAAACGCAATTATAAGCATTTGATTATTATACGTTAACTATTGTATACATTTAGCTTTTAGTTGCCAAAAAGGATATATTCACTGTTTATTTTAAAGTTTTGATAGGCCTATATAAAAAGGAATATGCTATCATCCAAGTAGAGAGCATTTATGTTGTAACTGTAGTTTTGAGCCACCGAATAAGATTACTGTTCATTAGTGGCATATTTACGATTTTTTTCGGGTGGGGTCTTTGCTAATTTTCGGGGGGGGGGGGCTTTGCCTGAAAATGTGAAAATTCTGCAAGATATTTCATATACTTTACTATAGTAAGTAAGAATTCGGGGGGCTTAAGCCCGGAAGCTGCCCCCTAAATACACCACTGCTGTTCACTATCATAGGTGAGTGTGACCTAAGAGATGACAGTTGTCTTAAGTTTGAGATGTGTTAATCATAATCCTTCAATATATACATATTTAGACACTCGACATGCAGTTATCTACATGATAAATAAATTCAGCCATACAAAACAAAAAGTGTTCTTTAATATGTTTTGCATTTTGTTTATTCTGCCACTAATGGTGGAAAGAAAAATTAAGGCATTAAATCTGGCAAATGAAGTGGCTACAGAACAAGCTTGTCAAGCTCCCGTAGTTGGATTGGGCAATGAAATCTTTCAGTTTAACGTCACACGTTTCTGCTCCTTAGGTGAGTTGATTTGGAGTTTAACGTCCCTTTCAGCAGCGAGGCTATATCAGACGGAACCTACTGATTAACGTGGAAACCGAATCACATGAGCTCCCGCCGGGAATCAAACCCGGGTCACTCACGCCAATGCTAACTGCTTAGCCACGAAGGAGCTTTTATGCTCCTTAGGATAAGGGGGACGGATGACTAAGTCAAGTGAATGATAATGGAAGGATTGTTGGGATAAGTGGAAGAAAACGGGAGTACACCGAGAGAACCCATGGACCAGGGGCGGATCCAGGACCGACTTCTGGGGGGCGGTGGGTTGTCATAATGCTACTTTTAAGGGCTCCAAACTCCGGGATGGAATTTATTTATACATATATATATATATATATATATATATATATATATATATATATATATATATATATATATATATATATATATATATATATATATATATATATATATATATATATAAACAAGAAAGTTTCCTGTTCTGGGGGGCCATTGCCTCGATCGGCCCTCCTTGGATCAGCCTCTGTGGCTGGTTTCGGGCCTAATATGGTATATACTTACTATTTCTTCAAAATTTAAAAAAGAAAGGTAGTTTACATTTGAGGTCAATTTCTCTGGAACGATTTCCTGGAAAACGGTTCAGGTGTATCTTATTTAGAGATCCAAAAAAGCCGGCTTTTTTGAATCGATGGTTTTTTCACATAAAAAGCCGGCTTCTTTGGGAAAAAAAAACGAGAATTTTGGAAATTTTGGCTTTTTTCATTTTCATGATTTTTCTATCTAAATAGCTTTCTTATAGTATATTCTATAGTTAGATAAGAATTCCATGACCTAAATGCCATATTTCGCTCTAAAATTCACCAGCAAGATGCATGGAGCACATGTTTTAAGAATTAAAACTAACGTGAGGAATGTAGTATTTGAGCGCAATTTTAGGGGCTATTTAACTTTATTTTAACTTTTGAGTTATCGACATTTTTTTCCTTCTCGGGATCATTTCAGTTTTTCATCCGTGTTTCATTTCTAAGAGCTTAGTACTCTAGCTTCTAGCGCAAAGGTTAAACATGTTTTTCTATATATCCGTCAAAGCGTACGTTTTTCAATATATCCGTCAAACCGTACTTCCACATTTCTGTTATACTGTAGCTGTGCAACGATTTAGTAATAAGTTTCCGGATACAACCTTGAATACTAATTTATACAAATAATCAGCAGCGGATTTAGAAAAGTACTTTGGGAGGGATTTCTCTGATTGTTTCGTTTTCTAAAATGTCCTAATTTTATTTGGGAGGAGCTTGAAGTTTATGAGTACAGGCATAACTAATATTTCGTTTCGTTTATATATTTAGCGATAATCTTCCGGATACAACTGAGAATCAGTTGCGGATTTAGAAAAGTATTTTGAGAGTTTTTTTCTTACTAATGTTTAGTTTTTCTAAACATTCGTAATTTTTATTTGACGGGAGCTCAAAGTTTATGAGTAAAGACATGACTAAAAGATATTTCGTTTGTTTTAGACATTAAGTAGTTTTGGGAAACAGGCTTCAGTCTGAAAGACCGCCCCCCTAACCTTCGCAAAACCGTCACTGCTGGTAATTAGTAATAATAACGATTTAAAAACAATAAGAAAGGAAGTCGGCTAACCCACAGTACACGCACTATTTCTACTTCACTACTTCACAGATGGAATGAAGAAAAGCTTTGTTAGAATGGTCGAATGATGGTTGAATCCCGGACTTCCCGATAGAAGCGCAAAAGCTCCACTCAGTCATGTTTGTTGTGCAGTTGTATTTATCTTAAGCTAAATATATTCCGTAGTCCTTTTTTTTTTTGGGGGGGGTAGGGTGAGGAGAGTTTCATAATGATATGAAGGGTGTGAGCCAAGAACATGATAACTAACAAATTTTCAATTGCTAAGTTATGCAGAGTTATGCAGCACCAGATAGACAGCAACGCATACCGCTTCGTTTAATCCTTCATTTATAGTCTTATGTGAAAAATCTGCTTTCCGACTTTCAAAATGGATTGTGCAGCAGAAAATCTCTAATTTCTTAAAATAGTAAAATTGAGGGTTACCATGTTCTTACCTCACACCCTTCATATGTTGAATCCCTCTTGTTAAAATTCAGAAAACTTGAGGACTGAATAAACCATGATGGTGGTTATGTAAAACTGTAGAATTTCAAGAATATACAAAACCAAAAGCTCTAGATGTGCAGTCTTTAAGTGTATCATATAAATCTAAGCATTTTGCTTATGTTTTATTTTATTTTGTTCCAAAAAGAGGGTATGGAATATTTTGAAAAATACTACATAGAATTTTGCTAGTTATTTGTGTATTTTTTTAAAAAATAAGTATTTACTTTTAGGGTTGGCTGGTTTACACCAGGTGTTTTTTTCTTTTTTTAAATAAAGAACTGGTTTAAACCAAAAAATTAAAAAGAACGAAAATGCGAATCGTGTGAACTTCATGGTGATGTTTCCCCACATCAAACTATCTGCATTAGTTTTATTTCCTTTTCACCTTTTAATCAAGGTGTCCCATGTTCAATTCTCGGCCGAACCCTTCTTTCATGCGTAAACAAAGTAGCGGTTCGGATGTAACTTTAAGCAAAAGTCTTCTCCTTGATAACCTCGGTATTACGTAAGGATGTTAAGCCTGAACATACGAAACGAAACTAAATTGTATATTTCCCCATGCCTGAATGCCTGTTGTTTTATAAAGAAGCCAAGGTTACTTAAATATATTGATAGAAATTGGCAAAATTTATCGATTGCCTATGTAGCTTCCAACATTAGCTTAGATTGGACTTTCAATGATACGTACGTACTAAATTTGTAATTTAATACCTCAGTTTTAGCGTACTGATTATGATATGTTGACCTTTAAATTTTACATACAAAACAATAACAGGATTTTTCCGTTATTGTTTTACATTTAAAGTAATGACGGGATTTTTCCGATGGCTAGGGCGGGAGTTTCCCAATTTAAGAAATTTACTGACTGGACTTCTTTAAGCTTATGTGACCTCTTCCAGCATAACCCCATTGTTGCATAATAACACCATGGCGAAACAAACTTCTTTCTGTCAATATGTAATATAAATACATAAAGCAAAATATCTAAACCCAAAAAAGCCTGGTTTAAACAAACAAACAAAAAAAAACTAGTTTAAACTCCCCCCCCATAAACGGGGTTTTCGCATTTTCAAAAACAACCACGGTTCTTGCCAACCCTGCTTAGTTTTGTATGTAGGAGGTTTAAAAAATCTTATTATATACATTGGTTAATCCTTTGGAATTCATAATGTAAATATTTGGGGAATAAAACTGTTTGAAATATATTTTCGAAATTCATGGTTTATTTTCGAGGTTTTATATTATTATCGACATCAACCACTAATTAAATGACTTTTTGTGTTATAGAAAAGCGAAACAAAATCTGGTTTATCAATTTAAAGCAGAATTTTGAAAACAGCCCAAAATTTCCCAAGCAAAAAAAGCGAAGCAGAAAAAACCGAGATTTTTTCCAAAAAAGCCGGTTTTTTTTTCGAGCCCTTGCATCTCTAATCTTATTAAGTTAGATATTTTATTAAGAAACTTAAAATATGACATTAATCATTTTTATTGAAAAAATCAATCCACAAGGCAACTTTTTTTTCGGGAAATTTTCTCGAAAGTAATTCAGGCGATATTGTTCGTAATTCATAAATAAATATTTTATTAGGAACCATACAATATGGCATAAGCCATTTCTCAGGGAAAATTCTACAAATGGTAGTTTATTCTTCGAAATGTGTGTGTGTATTTTTTTTTCGGACGTATTTCCTCTAAAATGGCTGAAATAATTTTGTTCATATTTCATAAATAAATACATAGTGGCTAAAGAAAAATCTATATACTGTTCAATCATGAACGGTGAATAAAATGGATTGAGGGAAACGTATTCTTTTTGGCAACGTAACGTTAGAGCTTAATGTTTGATGTTCTGTTATATTGCATTCCGAGAATAGTTTTATCATCTTTCGTATAGATGGCATGAGTGAAGCAACATGGCTGCAACGCTGACATTTGAAGAAAGGAAAACGATCTTGAAGTGGTATATGAAATACGAAAGCATCAGCAGGGGTGCCCATAAGGGGGGGCTATGACGCAAACTGCGTCATTGAAATATTTGGGAGGGGTTAAAAATCTATATAAATATGTTTGAGGGGGTGTAAAAATTAATCGAAAAGATTTTTTTTCATGGAAGAACACCTGCGGATAGACAATTGAGGGGGGGTGCGTCATTGACATGAGGGGGGGGCACCACTGGCATCAGTGAGGTGCAATGTCAATGGCGGAATAAATTTGGAACACAATCATGTTTAACATGCAACGTGATAATACAAATCTATATTTCTATATTATTAAATAATATTATCGGCAAGACTTTTATAAGATACTAGCAGCGTTCACCCCGCTTCGCTGCGGTCACCCCGGAACGCAATAAACTTTGTTACTTAGATAATTTTTACTTTTTCGCTTTCAAGTGATATGATAAAAACCATAGAAGATTGCAGTAAATGTTAACATTATATCGCCTGTCATTTATGTTAACCCGCCCCGCTTCGCTGCGGTCACCCCGGAAGTTTTCGCTTTCAAGTGATATGATAAAAACCATAGTAGATTGCAGTAAATGTTAACATTATATCGCCTGTCATTTATGTTAACCCGCCGAGTGACACGGTCATGCGGGTTGCATATAAATACGTTTATTTTTATACCTATGATGAACTAACAAAGGATTTGTACGTTATGGACACTTGAATGGTCAATTATCTCAAGACACTGGTAATTAAAAATTAAAGTGATATGATAAAAACCATCTAGGGTCCAAATCCTAATAACCCCCCAAAAATAAAAGAAATTGGTTCAGCCGTATTAGCGTGATGAGGTAACAAAGGATTTGTGCGTTCTCTTTTATATAATAGATTAGAAGCTTACACTTCTTATATTCTGAAAGATGACTACAAGTATCCACTACATCACAAAATATTTGTCGAATGTATATATATATCTTCGTGTCATCAACTATCTATCTTCATAACAATCATAGCCCTACCTTCTTGACAACCTACTATATATCCATGACAACCTAATCAACAAACTATATTCCTGCTCACTTATTGCGCCTCTGATCATATCCATAAAACAAGTACAGATTGATAATATTATTACATCATTATGATATTGCGCCTCTGATCATTGATAATATCATTATGATCGTATCGTTATAAACAATCGACTGAATTTGTGATAAATTTAAAGCAAACAGTTGTGTTACAGATGTGCACAAAAAACGTTCTGGACGACTTATCACAGCAAAATCTCTTGCTAACTCTCGCACTGTGTTAGAACAGTTCACTTGCTTATCACAGAAGTGCTAGATACATCCATTTTACCTGTCATTAGAGATTTCTATGGAAACGAGCCATTTATCTCCAGCAAAATAGTGAACTTTCACACGAACGATGGATAGGTCGAAGGGAGTTTGTCGAGTATCCCTATGTTTTCCAGATCTCACTCCTCTAGACTTTTATTTATGGGGCAAACTGTCAAGAACGATGTTTATGGACAAAGCCTCGTATATTGCATGTTCTACGACCAGGCATCGAACGTTCTTGTGCCAGGGGAGTCATTTCAGACTTCGCTTGGGGGGGGGGGGGCAAGAGCACCACAGACACAAGACTTTCACCTTTTGTACTAGTATATTAGTAGACAATCTATTAAAGTATATATATTCCTCAAATTCGTGAGGGGGGCAATTGCCCCCTCCTGCACCCCCTAAATGATGCCCCTGTCTTGTGCAGATACGGAACTTGACAGTTACTTCAGCAGTTCCGGCGGCATCGCCAGTGTATTGATGCTAATTGCCAACACTTTGAACAAATCAACTACTAAGTTCGTTATTACGCACTGCATTGTAATAACAGAACATTAAACTATAACCGTACCAAAAAATAAAACGTTTCCACCAATTCATTTGAGAGTTATTCACAATTAAACAGTGTACACAAGTTTTTGAGCCCTGTAGTTCTGCAATAACTCTACAGTTCGTCATGGTTTTTCAAGAAATGGAAGCTAGAATTTTAAAAGCGGTGGCCCAGACCCTTTATTGAATATATGTTCTTAACAATACACTACGATGTACATAATATTTTAGAAGCTCTTACCGTAGCATAACACTAAACAATCAATATATGGTTGCGTTCAGATACAAATCTCCACAAGACTGTCTACCTAAACAAACATTTTGAATACCTGCAACAAGTCTGAAAAGAAAATAGGCGGAATGGAGTCTATTTTTCATTGAGAGTTCCACACAAGCTATTGTACACGTTAAAATATAGGGATAAAAAGCGGTCTCCTAACCCTTTTCCAATTTCGTTTCTTTGATAAATTACCATGGGTTATGACAACAACATTTCTCTTCCCACCTGAAGTAAAAAAACAAGAAAGAAGAGGGAAGCTTTTGAAAAATTGAAATACACATACTTAAACATATATAGAGAGAATTGACCATCAACTCCTTCTTTGGACAACAGATAAGAAACAGTGGCTATCGCTGTTATAACCTGCCTTTCGTCGCCCTGTTGTTGGAAACAGTCTAAAAGGGTTATTTATGTGTCGGTTTAAAAGGGTCAAACTCATTACTATGAAAATGAAAATGATTAAAATTCTACTTTCCTATTACCTGTGTATACAGAACAGACAATTTGCATTAGCCCAAGACAAACAGAAAAGGATATGGCGAGGAAATATTTAATTTTTTTTCACATATGTATTTGTCTATTATATACGAAGGTTAAACAAAGTGTCCGTTGTAATTCAGAGGTTCTGTAAAAAAAAAAAAAAAAAAAATGGTTGTCATTGGGGCAACTTCTCCTGATTGGTTGATACTTGTTCCGCATCTTTTGGCGTTATGGCCAGGAATTACATCCTCATATCAGTGATGAGGTGATCCATCGACTAAACATTATATTGACTCAATGGAGTAACTTCAATCATTTATATGCTACTCTAATAATTCTGGTACTCCAATATTCCGCACTTTCAGTAATGGACTTGGAATATATGTTTATTTGAATATTGTATATACGGAGCATACAGAGGGAGGGGGATGAAAAGTAAACAGCCAAAACTATCTAAATGACACATCTCGTAAGCGTATAATGTTATTACAGTTACCACAAAATATATATTTTATAAGTATAAATACCTGAGACTGGTGGTGTTTAGTTTTATCTGAGTGATTTGGTGGTGACGGTGTGACTACTCCTATAAAATTGGAGTGGGAGCTTAGCGCCCTTAGGCTCCTAAATTAAATATTGGTTATAATTCACGATGACCAGGCGGTGCACATAACTGTTTAATGACAGAAAAGCGCATCAATTTCCAAAACTAATGTTTCACTTTTTAGGGAGTTTAATACCTCTTGTTTTAAATACATCTTTAATTCTTTCTCTCTCTCTCTCTGTAGGACAACATTAGTAAAATTGTTCCCCCATTTTGAACAGAATCAAAGAAAACTAGCATAGCTATTTGGAGCAATGTTGAAGCATCATTCAATAATAATAATAATAATAATAATAATAATAATAATAATAATAATAATAATAATAATAATAATAATAATAATAATAATAATAATAATAATAAACGCGCTTACCACTCGGCTAGTCAGAAGCTTATATACCTGTATTAGGCTTCATTTATTATTATTATTGGTTAAACTCGTACGAGAGCAAGATAACACAACAGCATTGTGTACGAACCTCAGTCTGCACATACTTTGGTTCTCATTCATTTGCAAGAAATGTGCTTTCCTTTGCGAAGGAGTGAGTCATATTTGTGGCTTGCATATGTATGTTTAGAGTCCATTGGGTCTACCCCCCCCCCAAAAAAAAAAACTTTCTAATGCAAATATACACTTTCTCAAATATAAAGCATAATTTTATATAAAATTAAACTTTTAACATGAAAATAATTGACGTAGTATGAAAATTTGATCTTACAGTTCATCTGTACTCTTTCTCCTTTAAAAACAATCTTATCTAGTTTTATCATTTCCCCCCTGAAAATATAAGTGAAAATATTTTACAATTACTTATCGTCTTTCGGGTACAGAATAATATCCGTTCAATACTACATGGACGTAGTAGCTTGTAGTATTGGAATCCCCCTCCGCAGGCCCATATCCAGGGGGGATCTAGGGGGCGGCCCCCCTAAATTTTAGCTGGCCCCAATAAAATTTTTGCGGTAGACTGTGAAATGAACTATACTACGGTGATGAACTATAATATGGTTGCATCGCCCCCCCTAACTTCAGCCGGCCCCCCCTACATTTTTGGGCTGGCTACAGGCCTGCCCCTCCCCCCAAGCTTGGACCCCTTCGAACAAAAATTTCTGAGTGCGCGCCTGCATAGGAGACAGGAACTACCACCTATTGGCCTGACTTTAACGATTTTTTTTTAATCAATTAGGTGCCAATAACGTTATATATTTTCTGGTGAAAGAAATGTATATAAGTGGATCTCGACTATGGGAAACTTATTCATGGGAAGGGAGCGAGGTTAATTGGTTCATTGGAGTTTAACTTCCGTTTCTAGTATATGAAAGATAACCCACTGTTTAGAAGTGGGATCCGACGGAAGTAGCTATCCCTACCAGGAAATTAAACCCAGGATCACTTACTTTTATATTTTTGTAAGTAAACTGATTTACAGAACATATCTCAGATAACTTGTTTACCAAACTTCTTTTACATATTTACTGTATCTGCTGTCTTTGTGTCCGTTCGAAAGACCAAAATAAATAAATAAATAAATAAATCAGGAACTGTTTGATACATCATGATAAATTTTTTTGGCCAGCATGTACAGTGTCAAAAAGTTAGGAATCGAGCTCGCTGTTAGAGGTGATCCATCCACCGGAAGTGGTAGAAATTCATTTCCGGTTTTAATATTGCTCACTTATAGAGCAAGAGATAGCGACAAGCGGCTTCTATAGCCGATTAAGCGCCACAAGAATACACTCATCTCCATTCTTAACTCTCTACTGAAACCGGAAGTGATAGAAATCTAGTACAACTTCCGGTTTCAATATTAATCTAGATAGAGTAAAAATGACGAGATAGCAAGAAGTGTTTTTTAAAAGATAATCAATTTATCGTTCTAAGAATAGGTACTATTTTCTCTCTTAATCCTCTCTTAAAAAAAATCGACCACTCTCGCTTTTAATGTCGATCGCTAGAGAACAAGAACGGTATAATATATAGCGAGATTGGTTTTCAGCAAATAACTGTCTCAAGAAATATTCAATCTCTCATCCTTCACGTTATGTACATGTGGCACTGTTACTTGTTGGAAGTTAACTTATTTACACAAGATATATCAGTAACTTGTTTTTTTTTTTTTTTTTTTCATTATGTTTTGGGAGCGGGGCTTACTTGATTACTCTTTTAACTTCCCTAAAGTCGAGAGGAACATAAACACTGAAACATTGAAGACAGTTAACCCAAGCCTTAAAACGAATCTCATCTTCTGTGGGACTGTGGGATCTTCGATGTTTTAATCCACAGCGTAATCTGAGGCCGAATGCTTCAGATCACTTGGCTACGACTGCTGTGGACCAAGTAATGATGTGATATCCGATATATATATATATATATATATATATATATATATATATATATATATATATATATATATATATATATATCGATATCCATAAAATATGGAAGCTTGGTCGATATATCAACAATATCGAAAAGTATAAGATTATTTTTAAAAATCGAATACCAAAATATCAAAATACCGCAGTATTAAAATATCGATTTATTGATTACTGATAATTTGATATTGGTATTCGAAATTTGCGAATATTAATCGATTAGTCAATATAACGAAATATTCGCCGAAGAGAAACACTTGCAGCCTTATTTCGTACCAGCCTGAGCAAATGCAACGCAATGCAAAACATACAAAAATCAATAACTGGTTATACGTTCTATGTTGTTGAGTTGATTTTAACGTCCCGTTCAGCAGCGAGGCTATATGAAACGTGGACCTACTGATTAACGTGGAATCCGAACCACATGAGCTTCCGCCGGGAATAGAACCCGAATCTCCCACACCATAGGCGCGTACGCTAACCGCTTAGCCACGAAGGAGCTCTATACGTTCTATGCCTACTATTGCATACTAAACCGCACGATTTTGCGTTGCTTTGACGCAAACTGTTACGAAATGAGCCCCCACGAGCAAGCGAGGGAACGTTTCTTAATAAATGAAGTGAATCTAGCAATTTTCAGTTGTGAAAAGAGATTTAGGTCACTCGTATCCACATATTTATAATATAGTGCATAATAAATAAATAAAGCTGCATTGCATTATTAATTCAAGTTCACAGATACAACTTCTGGTGCTACGCCGTGTAAATATGTATAATGTTTATTGAATTTGCAACAGCAACTTCTTTGTATATCATTACGAGACAGTGACCGACAAATGTGATTTATGAAAAAAAGAAAAGTCAGAAAATAAATTAATGGCTCGTAAACAACTTGAACTTGAACAATCTGTAATTATGGCACCCTGCTGTGCATCATTTTCAACTGGGCGTAGGATTTGCTTCTACTTTTTCTGACAGTTGACAGATGAGCGTCAGGTGATTACTTTCCAGTGTTTCCAACCGCTAGAAATCATTACCAATTCAACACAGAAATAAATACAGTTGAGTTCATTCATAAATGTATTGAATGTCTGTAATTTGAATCTCGAAATGATTTCGCATCTATGTTTTAATATTAATATTTTTTAACGTGTAGTTCTATTAGTCACTTGATTTCACATGTCGGAAGATTTCATACTCCGTAAGTCAAATGTTCTAATGATTTGGATTTCCGAAAAATATTTACGCTGTGGGATAATAGAGTAGTAATACTATTGTAAGACTGTCCTCCAAAAGTATTAAAATAAGCCCTTACTGCCAAAGTCTAAGGCTTTGGAAGAAGTTGGTTATAAATTAGGTGAAGGTACTGTTACTATAATGAATTTTGCTATACCAGAACAAGAAACACGAAGACAGACTGATTTCTTTTCAAAGAGTGTAAGCTGCTGGTATTGATACATTTTTTTTTTTTTTTTTAAGTATACGCTCCCGAGCAACCAAGTGACTATACTTGCCGCGACCTTATCCTGATAGCCGAGATACGCAGCTTCAATTCAGGCGACTCCGCGCACATTACATAGTTCCTCCCGTTACACAAGTAAAACATTACTTAGGAGATCAATTCAAAGAGCTAATTGAGTTCAAGTATATAAAAATGTCAATACAGAAACAATATTTAAAATAAATGATACTACATTTATTAGTAAAGGGTTATGAAAATGACGTCACGACTCAGAATCGGAAAGAGAGAAGGAAAGAAAGGAGTGAAAAGCCGGCAGCTAAGATGCGAGTCTCTTGCGAGTGTTGCAAGATTATAAACTTGAAAAATCTTATAACAAAAGCAGAGGACCAGTAAAATTATTTAATTTGTCAATGTTAGAAACCGTCCACAATGGATAGGAAATGGCTTAATATTTTTATATGATATATAAATTAAATAGAGTAACTACCCCGTAAGAAACTTCATTGCCTGCTGATAAATGAAACAAAAGAAATAACGGAACTTATATGTAACTTCTGCAATTTTTGTGCAGAGAGTAACACTGCTCTGCCAAATATCGTCTTCGCGCGTGCGTTAGAGTGGGTACGTGTGTGTACTGAAACTGAAACCATGAAGAGTGTTAAGCGCGAAGTTGAAAATATGAATGAATCTGAATTATCATCTTCTCAGTATTATCGCAAACACGAGGAAGGGAAG
This sequence comes from Thermobia domestica, assembly GCF_964235325.1. Lineage (NCBI taxonomy): Eukaryota > Metazoa > Arthropoda > Insecta > Zygentoma > Lepismatidae > Thermobia > Thermobia domestica. The sequence continues at coordinate 57,897,817 of NC_137469.1, forward strand.
CCTCTTTAAAGTCAAGCAAAGTAAATTGTAAACAATTTGTACGCTCGACTAAGAGAAAAATATGCAGACAAAACTATTGAAGAAATTGTTAATATGATTGTTGCCGGTTCGCTGTGGTTTACTCAGTGCCAATGTAGAGTTGCTGTGCTTTTAGAAAAAAAATCGTATTTTTAATTTATTGTGTGGGAGGGTG